>NC_056732.1:421990515-422230515 GCF_019279795.1 Protopterus annectens
CATGCGAGCAATGATGAGTCTGCATCTTGAGATCTGTCCATGGTGTTTGCACTTCTTCAACTATGTCACATGTCGAGAGTCCAGTACTTGACTACTGTCCACCTGCACTCCTGTGAACAAATTAGCAATGGCAGCATCACATCTGGGCCTATTCTTTCGGAGAGGCAGAATAAATTTAGATAAGTTCATGGAGATTCACCATCTATATGGCATGTGACCTTTGATGCATTTTTTTTTGTTTCTACTGGATGTGTGTTGCAGTCTTTTCTGTTACTTGTACAAATGAAAATAAAAGCTGTGCTGCAGATAAGTTATATCACATAATTTACATAACTGTTTCTTACATTTATTTATTTTATTTTACATTTGTTGACCGGGATAGTCCGACTGGATCAAAGTCCATTTACAGCGGAGGCCCGGGGAGATAAGCTCCAACATATACAAGAACAATAGAAAATGAAATAAGACATAGATATAAAAATAATATAAAATATAAAATAGTAATGCAGATAAAAGATAAAAATGCAGATAAAAATACATTCAGACTAAAAATAGTACAATTTTATAAGTAGGATATTTCATAAGGTACATAGGTTCACATTGAATAGACAAGTATACAGGATAGAAATTACCCTGGTTGTAGTCAGGAGAAGTTAACAATATCTAATAGATAAGTGAATTACATACATGTTGTTGGTTTAGCCAGGCTTGTCACAGTGGCATAGCCAGTTTGATGCCAGATGTTGTTTAATTGTGGCTTTAAACTGGCATATGGAGGAGAGCATGGTCATGGCAGCTGGAAGTATGTTCCAGGTTCTACTTACAGAATTTGCAAATAGGGCCATGCCAGCAGCATTGTTAATTTTAGTTGACTGTATTTGTAGCTTATTAGATGAGCAGAGCAGTCTCATGTTATTATAGGGGAGGATAGAATTTCTAAGGACTGGAGTATTGTCTGGGTTATAGAAGATTTTGTTAGCCATTATCAGCAGGTTGTACTTGACAAGATTAGGAAATTCCAGCCATCCAAGCTGTTTGAAGTTGATGCTGTGGTGGGTTCTGAATGGCAGGCCTGTAGCAAACCTGGCAATGTGATTATAACAGGTTGTTAGTCTATTAAGTTCCGATTTACTTATATTGGCTAGAAGTGGGGAGGCATATAGGAGTGTCTAAAGTAGGTGTGAGCGAGCAATGGCCATTTTAGCTGGCGGTGGGTGAGGAAGGCTTTGATTCTATAGAGTGAACTAAGTTTTTTAATGATGGTCTTGATTGTCTGATTTACATGGAGGTCAAATTTTAAGTTATTGTCTATAGTGACACCCAATAATTTTGTATTGGGGTCAGGGGAAATGACTGTCCCATCTTTTGAATTTATGGTGAAGGAGAAGGGTGCAGACCTTTGGGTTGGTGGGAATATGAACATTTTAGTTTTTTTTGGGATTAAGTAGCAGGCGATGCTTGGAGAGCCAGTTTTCTATGGCAGTGAATGTGGACTGGGTATCCTTCTTTAGATCAGTGGGAGATACAGCTGAGCAGATCAGAGTGGAGTCGTCAGCGTATTGGATACAGCTGATGTTTGGTATGATAGTAGGCAAGTCATTAATAAAGATAGAAAACAGTAGTGGTCCTAATATGGAGCCTTGTGGTACTCCAATAGTGTTTGGTAATAGATTAGAGAGCTTATTCTGCCAGAGGACAGCCTGTTGTCTGTTATTAAGATAGGATGTAAACCAAAGAAGGGCTTTGGGATCTAGGCAGGGGGTTTGCAGGGTCTTAATCATAAGCTGATGATCAACCATATCAAATGCCTTGGAAAGATCCAAGAAGAGGGCAGACAAAGTGCGGTTATTGTTGTGGTTATTGTTAATGGTGTCAGTGAAGGACAATAGGGCTGTGGTAGTACTATGATATGGGCAAAAGCCATGCTGGGTATCAGCCATAAGGTGATTCTGGGTTAGGTGTTGCATGAATTGTTTATGTATGCATTTCTCCATAATCTTAGCAAGTGGAGAAAGTATGGCTATGGGCCTATAATTAGAGTATTCAGTAGAGGAACCTCCTTTATGTAATGGAATAACATAAGACATCCAGATGTTAGGAATTTTGGCTTTGGATATGGTGCAGTTGATTAGAATAGAGACTGGACAGGCAATGGCATCTGCTGACATTTGCAAATATTCAGCTGGGAGTTGGTCAGCAGAGAGTGTGGTGGGTTTTAGTTTTTTGATCAGTCTGCAAATAAAGGAAGTTGACACAGGCTTAAAGCTGAATAAGTTATGGCTATTAGAGTTAGTGGTATTATAGTCAGGGGAACTTAGAGGTAGTTGGGTGGCAAGAGCTTGAATAGTCTCAGTAAAGAAATGGTTAAAACTATTTGCAACCTCTTCTGGGGTTTATTAGTAGTGGCAGCAGGGCTAGGTGTCGATGTTTTACCAGGATACAATAACTTGTTGATCCCAGTCCAGAACTTTTGAGGATTATTCAGATTAGTCATCTGTAACCTACAATAGTAGTGTTTTTTATCTTGTAAGACAAGTCTTTTTGTTTCATTCCTCACATGCCTGTATTTATTATGATCATGGGGGTCTTTGGTATGGCGCCAGGTAGCCCAGAGTTTATTTCTACAGGTTATTTTTAGTCTTGATTCTTTGGAAAGCCAAGGTTTTACCTTTTGTTCGCTTTAGGCAGGCAGGAGCATGTGAGTCTAGAATTTCAAGAAATTTATTGTTAAAATAGGTGACAGCCTCCTCTAAGGGGAGATGCTTTAGTTTAGACCAGTTGCAGGAGTTAAGTTTCAGTTGAAGTTTGTCTGAGTCAAGGTCCCTTTTACTTCTAATTTTTCTGAGCAAGGGTTATTGTGGGATAATGGCTTTTTGTTTAACTATGTAGGTAAGGAGATGATCACTTAGATCCTTGGGGAGGGTACCTGCAGTGTACATTTGGGGGTTACTATTTACAAGTATCCAATCCAGTATACTATCTTTTTGGGTGTGTTTGCCTAATCTGGTAGGGGTGACTATGGTTTGAGTGAATGCATGGAGGTGGATGTGAGTGGAGGGGGATTTTGAGGAACAGGAACCCCAGTCAATATTAAAGTCTCCCAGGACTAGGGTTTCTTGGGAGTACTGAGAGGATAGCCAGTGAAGAGTGTCTTCGAGTGTGGCTACATTGTTACCTGGGGGAATGTACATGCAAATAATGTTAATGCTTTTATTTTTGTTGAGTTGAAATTTGGTAACTAATATTTCAGAGTTATTGATCTGAGGTGGTTGAAGTACTTCTGTGGTTACATTCAGTTCAGATTTATAAAGGACAGCTACTCCCTCCCCCTTTCCTATTAGCCCAATCCAGCCTGTGTATATTATACCCTGGTGCTAGGATGTCATTATCGGTAGTAGAAGGTTTTAGCCAAATCTCAAATAGACAAAGTACCTCAGGGGAATAGACTGCTGCCAAACAATCCACACATCAGGAAGACGAATAGTGTCAGGCAAAGGAGCCTTGAGACAGGGGCTCTCTGGGTTCATGGAAAAGTTCTGAAACCACTAGTCTATAAAAGGGAAAGCTATATTCAAGGCAGCACTCATGTTCTTTGCCTTCTGTCAGGTTATGGTGACCTACCACCCAACACTATTTTAGCCATAATGGATGTTACATCACTCTATACAAATGGCATTGCTGCCTGCCTCAAGAACTTATAAGAGAAAACAAATCATTACAGCATTACTACAGCTATAGTGGGACAACTTATAGAATTTATTTCAAACAGATAACTTTAATTTTAATGGAAAACATTATTTTCAAATTATGGACACTGCAAATGGTACTAGAATGGCTCTAAAATATGCAAACCTCTGCATGGCAAGCTTAGAAGAGATGTTTCTACACCAGACTGCACAAAAAAACACTTATTTCTATTTTATTGATAATTTATTTATAATCTGGACAAATAGTATCAACTCTCTCAAAGAATTCCACCAAGCACTAAACAGAATCTATACATCTATTAAACTTCCTTTGGAGTACTCAGCTTCAAGTGTAGCCTACCTGTGTACTAAGGTTATTATACACAATACTGAGCTTCAAGTGTAGCCTACCTTTGTACTAAGGTTGTTATACACAATCCTCAGCTTCAAGTGTAGCCTACCTTTGTACTAAGGTTGTTATACACAATACTCAGCTTCAAGTGTAGCCTACCTTTGTACTAAGGTTGTTATACACAATACTCAGCTTCAAGTGTAGCCTACCTTTGTACTAAGGTTGTTATACACAATACTCAGCTTCAAGTGTAGCCTACCTTTGTACTAAGGTTATTATACACAATACTGAACTTCAAGTGTAGCCTACCTTTGTACAAAGGTTATTATACAAAATGGGGCATTACAGATGTGTCTACTAAAAAAGAGCTGACAGACAGATGTATTGGCACAGAAGCAGTCATCATCCCAGCCAAACAAAGAAGTCAGTTACTTATAGTCAGGCACATCTATGTTACTGTATTTGTTCTAGTGAGGCAGAAAGAGACACCTAATAGGTACAACTGAAACAAGCCATGTTTGCTCAAGGTCACTCAGCCAGGGAGTTGACATGGCAGTGGACAGAGCAATACAGTTACCATTGGAACAGCTGCTGCACCATAAAGAGAGGAATCCCTGTGACAGAGTTGCACTCAGATCTGGATAATGGTCAAGTGGAGCCCTAGGCAAGATAATGGATAAGCCTGCCCCCCTCCAATGGTGCCAACGTTTAAGTATGTTTGGGCCCCTGCCAACAAGTGCAGGCAGACAGGATTGGGATATAGACCAGCTGATGAGTGCAGAGGTAGCAGTACTGCAGGCATTGTACCCTACTGTGGTGGTGAAGCACTCAGCCCATTTGTCAGTCATTATCCCCATCCTATGTTATGGTCATGAGCTTTTGTTAGGAACTGAAATTATGAGACAGCAGATACAAACAACACCAAAAATGAGGTTTGTCTCAGAGTGCTTGTCAGACTTTCCATGACAGAGCTTGAAAATATAGGAAGATGTCAGAGTACTGATGTTACTCTTCTGGATCAAAAACTCTCATATGACATGGTTTGGGTGCATAGTGAGGCTGCATCCCATTTGACTGCCATTATTAAGCGATGATAAGAAATATGACACTCTAATGTTTGACATTATTGACATAGTAATACTCAAGAGATTTACCAGAATATCAAACACTTTATGAGGAGGGACAGGATAAAAATATGAGGCAAAAATCAGGCATGTTCTGCAAAATCAGAGACATTTGTGTAGAAAATGTCTGACAGGGTTTACTTGTTCCTCCAGACTCCCCCAGCAGTAATCACTGTCATGTGTTTTCCTGTTTGAAAGCAATTTCAATTACAAAACAGATATAAATAAGGAATGTCTTACTCTTACCACAACTCAAGTTTATTGCTTCCTTGCGTGATCTACAGCTGGTTCAAATGGGCCTCCAACTGCTGTGACCACAAACTGCAAGCAGACCTCCTCCGTGCAGCAAAAGTTAACCTGTTACCTTTGTTTTAATCTCTTCTCACTATCAGAATGCAGAGTACTTTCCCAGACTGTCGCTGGCTAAAAGACTCTTAATTTGCATGGCTCATTTGGTGATCGATCAGTCATGGTAAGTATTTAAATGCGTTACTGCTTCTTTTTCACCCCTCTCATTTACTGTATTATTAAAGCTTAGTTGCAATTGCAAACAATATAGTAGCTTGTGACGCTAGCTATTTGGGATCGTCACTAATCTATCTCTTCGTAGTGAAAACATATCATGCAGAACGTAAAAAAAAAAAAACTCTGCAACATCATAAGAGCCGTCTAACCAATATTCAGTGAGGACAACAAGCTGAGAAACATTTTCCAAGCAGTCTGTTTGAACAACCACCCATCTTTTCCCTTTTCTTTCAGTTAGCTAAACTACAGCCTGTAGTGTTTGCTAACTGCAGACAAAAAATATTTTCTCATAGTCCCCATTTTTTCCATAACACTACTTCACCAAGAACTGGGCATTACTGTAAATTCACATTGTCTGTTAACCAAAACATCTCACAAAGATTGCTTGTGGATAACCAATTGCAAAGTATAACCTTGTTTTTCTTGCCTGGATTTAAATAATCTCTCTGTCATCTTTTGTACCGTATTGTGATTATTTTCCCATTATTAAATATTAAAGCAGTCTCTTGAGCTGTTATCTTCTCTGTTAAATGATCACTGACAGTAGTCTAAAATGTAGAACTTTTCATTTTATTACAGACTATGACCTGTTCTAAAGTTTCAGACTCACAGAGACACACACACACACACACACACACACACACACACACACACACACACACACACACACACACACACACACACACGCACACACACACACACACAGGGCTTGTCTCTGAGATGGAGGTGTCGTAGCCTCTCACATATACCCACAAACATGCACACAAGTCACTGTATCTGTCTTGACTTGAGTTGTTATACTAGGCAGCTGAGCATTTTTCTACACTAGCAAGTGTCTTTTTCAGCCAATAAGAAAGAAAGAAATGATGTACATCACTTTCTAGACACAAGTGGATTTTTAAGCACTGTATCTAACATCAGTAAGCCAATATTTAAGTGGCTGAAGTTGCCATCTCCCACATACTTTGTTGGCCCTACCACATGGGAAATTTTTAAGGTTACAAAGGCCATGTAACATAGATGAAGACTTTGAACAACAATTACCAGTCACAGTTAATATGTTTATAAGAAGACAATATGATAGGGATGTTTTGAGAAACTATGTAGGTATGTTTAGGGGGGATAATATAATTAATAAAAGGAATAGGAATACTCAGAATGTAGGTTTAAAAAACCCACAGGGGTGGACAAAACAAGTTTATTTTGTTACCACAAATAGTTTATTTAGTTTACAGTTGGTGGAGCTAGTAAAATTTTATTGGGGTTACTTGATAAATTTAAAAGATTTTGCACAAGTGTTGTATAAAAGTCCTGGCATTTCATATAGGAGAGGGAGAAATATCAAGAGCATGTTAGTTCATGGAAAATGTGTTCCCCCTCCAGCTAGGTTATTGGTGGGAATGATACAAATGGATACTATACAATGTGGTAGCTGCTCTTGTTGTAAATTTGTGGTGGAAACGTTTTCCTAGAATTAATGGTAAAAAGTTTTCAGTACAAGGTAAATATGGATATGAAACAGAGAATTATATATGCATTAAGGTGTCCTTGCAACAAATTCTGTATAGGAGAAAGCAAAAGAATATTTAAAATTAGACTCTCAGAACATGTGAGAGACATTAGTAAGGGAAGAAAGGAAAGTCCTATTGCTGAACATTTTAAAACTTTTCATGATGGTGAAGTTGGGGGGCTACAGGGTACTACTAAACTAGAAAAAATACATATTGGTCAATATGACAGTGTCCTGGTAAAAAAAAAAAACATTGTTACATAAAGAATCTGTGTATATATTGAAATTTGATAGATTGACCCCAAATGGGTTGAACACCTAGTGTAATTGGAGATTTTTAATTTAATTTAATGTGATTAATTAACTAATTGTTTAAATGAGGTATAGTATTTAAGACTTTATTTATCCTCTGAGTTGTTTGTTTACTTTGATGGGAGTGCTTTTATCATGCTGGGTGATGAACCTCCTAATTTTTGCCATTATTTACTTCCTTCTGTTATCCAGCCTATTGATGTTACAATTCCACCAGGGTGGCTTGTTTTTTGAGTTAGTTCTGTACTTCTTCCTGGTGGGTACAGCTGCCTCTATGCAGCTATTAACATGCTTGTATAGGGTTTCTGTGAAAAGCTCTGCATAGGCAGCAGTATTCTCAGGGTTTATGGGAGCTTTAAATGTTGCCAGATTATCACTTAATAGCAGGAAGTTAGTCTTAGAGTACTTCCTGAATATTCCAGGGTTAGCTGGGGGTCCAGGTTTTATTTTTACTTCAAAGGAGACCATTTTGTGATCTGACCTTACCAGAGAAGGCATTACATTAGGAGGTGTGCATCACTCTCCCATATTAATAAGGACCAGATCCAGTATGGTTGCACCCCTGGTTGGTGTAGTAACAGTCTGATCCAGGGAGTTTGTGTTTACAAAATCCAGGAATCTCTGTGCCTGTATGTTTGGTGTCATATAGGATTCCCAGTTAATAGTGGGGTAATTAAAGTTGCCCATGAATATGGTATTGGGTTGGATGGTGAGTATTTCCAATAAGTTTAAATACATGGTATGGGTTTCCTGGGTCATAGAGGGGGACCTATTGCTTGCAAGGAAGTGGTATTGGATTTTGCCTATGGTAATTTGAACATGGAGTAGATGAAGTGCATTGTCCTGTTCGACAAGCCTTGAGGTATAGTTATTTTTGATACAAACTGAGACACCTCTTCCTTTAGTCCTAGTCTGTGTAGTAACTGGTCTAAATGTGTGGAAGGCATTATAACCTTGCATTGGTGGTGTGCTCTCTGTGGCTTTAAACCATGTCTCAGTGACCGCACAGACATCAGCATTCTCTAGGGTGAGGAGAGCTTCTAAGGAGTGAAGTTTTTTGTACAGACTCCCAGCATTGAGCAGTAATGCCTTTCAATTTTCTTGGTTTTGATTTGCTATGTCAGAAGTACTTTCAGTTTGGCATTGCCTAACAAAGCTATGGGGGAAGACAACATTTTAGCTAATATTCAAAAGCCTAGAGGGGAGAGGTGCAAACCATCCCTGGCAAGGCAGCATTGTCTGTTGACCATCTCCTTTCATGCAGACAAATAACTCACCCCCCCCCCCCCTAGAATGACACCAGAAACTAAGCCAATTATTAAAGTGATTCATCTTTTGCTCATATTGTGGTACACACATGTTACACACAGTCCTCATGAGATGACCTCCTGGTGAGACAGCTGGTTTAGCAGGAATCAGTGATAGTGTCTGTCTAGTTGACATCTAGCTGAATGTTGTGGTACAGCTGACAGCAGGTCTTGAGCTGTCAACCTGTTCAGTGTATGTAAGTCACTAAAATCTGTGGCATCTTTCCCTGCTGCAGGTATACTTTCTGACATTCTCTACCCATTTTTACTTCTGTCTTATAACCAGTAAATATGCCAAAACATTGTTTGATAGCTAGAGTTGCAGTGCAGTTGGCTTGTGAATGATTGTGTATTTTGTCATCTGCATTCAAGAAATACAAGCATTTTTTTTTTCAGAGTAGCACCTTACCTAAATAGTAAACCGTTTTGGAATAGGGTCCTACAATTTTTCAGTTCAGTCTGCATATTTTGCTTAGTTTTGTTTACGATTTCGACCACTTAGTTGTTTACAATACAGTCTTGAGGTTAATTATTGGTTAGCCTCCCAGAGTTCTTCACTGCATGCACTACTACACTACTACACTACTACACTAATGCTAAAGTATTCATTCTCATTTCCAGACGTTATTTTCCTACATTTGAGCTGAAGTTATGGCAGTTAGTGTAGAAGACTAAGGCTGTAAAATGTTAACAACCTACTTCTTGTGGTGCAGGGTTTGATTCCTTCAGCCTTCATTTGCCTGCTGTGATCTTGAGCAAGTCACTTAACCAGTCAGTGCTTTGGGGCAATTGGAAAATTAGGGTAAAGTCCTCAGTGGTCTCCAGAACCACATAGTTACTATGAACCTAAATGCAAACTTCCATTTTTTTTTTATTATGGGAGCGGTCCTAGAGTTTTTGCCTCATCTGTCTGTATTTTATTTGGTCATGAAGAAAGGGTTACTGGTTACAAACATGCTGTATTACTAAATATTGAGACCACACAGTCTTGCTGATGGAGTATACACTCTTTCCTTAAGGGTGTGTGATCTCAGAATTGCTGTATATAATTAAAGGGGGTGTGGCAATGAAGCCTTTCCCACATGGGGGTTATGGAGGGGCTTGACTTACTGTATGAAAATGCTTTTACTTTTAACAGGTCATGCCTATCTACCAAGTGGACCATGGCCAGAGGAGCTGTGAGCTCTAGAACCAAGCCCTTTCTTATGCTGTCATTAATATTTTTAAAGTTTTGTACTTTAGCTTTATGACAGCAGATTTATCATGCAGATCCATTAGCCATAAATGTAATTTACATTCCATTTCCAAACTCTGTGACATATTGAATGTCATTGACACTTTTTACATAAAGCATCTTGCTTATATTCACATATTGTGTTTCCTTAAATTTTGGTTACCAAATGTCACTGCTGAACGATTGTTGCATATGTCATTGTTTGTTAATGCTTTTTAATATGGTATATGATATAATTATATGCAGAAGAAACTTGAAGTCTTATAAGTATTCTGAGAGTACCAGATGAAAATAAAATGAAATGTACTAAAATAACTTTTTCTTTAATGAAAAACTGAAAGTTATCCATAAGGAATTGCTTGAGTAGCTGTTATTAACAATGTTGATTGTTAGAACAAAATCTCTCAGGAAGAATGTTCTATTCTGTCTGTCTTAAATACACTCTTTGTCTTTAAGCAAAGCATTCCTTCTCCCAGTCATGTTTATAGGGTAACATTACAATTATTTACTGCCATCCTAAGTAATCCCTTCTGCTCAGTGTTATATTGGAGTGAGCATTGCAGTTTGTACCATGACAACATGATTAATTTTTTTATAAATTAAATGCCATACAGCCGAAATAGTATAAGATGACATTTAAGCAGTTGCCTGACTACCTATGCTGCTAAGAAACTGCTATTAAATCATTCAGTTCCTTGCAGAAAGAACAGTACAAAAAAGTCTCATTAGAAACTACATGAATTTAACAATTTCCTTGTCTTCACTGTAGAGACAAAGTTCAGTTTTTCTAAACGGTAGAAGCCCTGGGATGGAAACAGAGTAAGACAAGAAAGCAATCACAGCTGTAATACAACTAAATCAAAATACTATATTGAGAGCCAGAAATTACAAAAATGTATGTTTTCATATTATGCACTAACAAAACACTGCACTTGAACATTTTAAACAAATGATTCTGACAAGTGCACCTATGCACATTTATTGTTCACAGATAGTAACAAATGCAAGAATACAGTAAGAATACAGTATGCAACAAAATGGACACTGGTTGTCATTTATACTGGTAACCTTTATTTTGCCCATTAAGAAAGATAAAATTTAGGAAGGTGAAAAACTGTGTATGAGAAGAATTTAAAACTGTTCTTTAATACATGTAATGGAGTAATATATAATGCCTTTAAATGGCATGTTGACTAGGTTATTACAGTAGTTAACACAACCTTTTCTCGTGATACCCACTTGATCTGAATCTTGCCTTATGGCTTAATGCTATTGAATATATATTACATGTATATAAAAGAATCTGAAAAATAATGCCAAACATTTTCAGCTGAATAAAGGGAAATCAAACCTGTAGTTTAACTTTTCAGTGAGTGAGAAACAGATACACTTCATAGTTTTCTGTGGAATGGATGCAATGGCTATAAGAGATTGAAGAGAGGAATTTTGTAGTGCATGGGGCACCAAGTTGAAGCTCCAAATGTAAGAACAAGATTACCTTTTATTAAGCACCTTTCTGACATAAGAAAGGGGTATAAAAAAGTTTTGTTATATACCTTTTAGTGCTGTTAAACCCCTAGCCCTGGTCTCACACTAGAATATACCAGCAGTCGCCACAGAACAGCATCTGAATATTTTTTATAGTTTAAAATGTGTTACATGCTTCATTGTCAAACACAAACACACACACACACACACACACACACACACACACACACACACACACATATTCACACACTCACAGAGTGTGGCATAGTGCAGTGTTTGATAGCTTTTAAAGCCTTTTGTTCATTGGATTGATACCACTTCTGCCTACAGCCAGTGTGACTGCACTAGGTGTTTTGGGTTCTTCAAAGCTATAAAATCCTTTGCACTCCTAACATTTTATTCTTCTGTAATTGGTAGTATATGGAACAGTTTAAGCTCCGTGTACTACAAAGATGTGTGTTCTCAACACTGATGCCAGTATTTACCTATTGAGATTCAATTCATTCCACCCTCATGGTGAGTTTGTTGATATCCTTAAACATATAGTACATTGGCTATGATCTCATGGTGATCTTATTGATATCCATGTCTTAGACACATAGTAACCGTACTGCAGGATAAAGGAAATTTTCACTGGGCAAGCAAATGGATTATGTGAAAACTGTATGGTGTTTATATTACAAATACCTAAAATGTAGGAAATAAGTAATCAAAAACGCATGGCAAATGCCAGCAATCTGCCCTTTCTTTCTTTTTGTATGTAATCAAAAATCTACTTAATGATCATATTGGATGTTGTGTGATAGCATGCAATTACTTGTTGCAGCCTAAATCAAGATCCCTTCCCTACCACTATTCAAAAATCTAATTAGACATATTCCCAGATGGTTGCAACAAAATATTATCGTTTTAAGTGACCTTAACTTCAGTACTATAGACAATGAAGGAAAACAACTAAATAAAATGATGTTACAATATAACATGGAACAATTTAACACCAAAGCAGACACAACTGGCAATCAGGCAAACGCGCTACACTAGATCTTATCATAACTATAGCCCACTGTTGCAGAAATACTGTTATACTGCCTAATTCCCCCTAGTGACCATTGTCTAGTTCTATCATCTTGATTCTTTAGCTCAGTAAAGCTTACACCCCTAAACTGCCACAGGATGTCCATTCACAGAACATAAATTTCCCACACTTGACTAGCATCTAATCCTCATCAACTGGTTTATCTTTTTTTCTGATCAAGGACCCTGGCAGCGACCTTGCCCTTATTTAGTAATATCCTCTCATCAATCCAGAACTCGATTTTCCCCTGCATATGCAGAAGATTGACACTGCAAGTTTGCGCTTCGATTACAAGGGACATTAAGAAGCTTATGAAACAAGCGAAAAAGCCTGATCTAACTGGGAATAAAACATGAACAATATCCTCTTACAAAAAAATTAACTCAACCAAAAAAGCAAACCATATTAGTAACAGACTCTTCTACAGTACCACACCTACATACCAAACAAATGGTAGCTTCTAGGAATCCAAGACAAGTCTGGAAATTTTTTTTTTATTTATTACATTTGTTGACCAGGTATGTCCAACTGGGCCAGAGGCCCGTTTTCAGCAGAAACCCGGGGAGAAAAGCTAAGCAGTGATATAAGACAATAAACGAAAGCATAGTAACAGTAAAACATTAGTATAACATAATTATTTACAGCATCTAGAAACAGTGCAAAGCCAGGTCCTTATTACAAGTGGAGACCCAGGGGGAAGACTCTACAGTAGCAGAACACAAACAAGTAGCAGTAAATATATTACAATCGGTCATCATCATCATCATCTTCTTTCGGCTGTTCCCGTTAGGGGTTGCCACAACAGATCACCTGTTTCCATTTCTTCCTGTCCTCTTCATCTTGCTCTGTCACACCAACCACCTGCATGTCCTCTCTCACCACATCCATAAACCTTATCTTAGGCCTTCCTCTTTTTCTGTTACCTGGTAACTTCATCCTTTGCATCTTTTTTCCAATATACTCAGCATCCCTCCTCAGCACATGTCCAAACCAACGTAATCGTGCCTCTCTGGCTTTGTCTCCAAACCTTCCAACCTGGGCTGACCCTCTAATATACTTATTCCTAATCCTGTCCACCCTCGTGACACCCACTTCAAATATTAACATCTTTAATTCTGCCACATCCAGCTCAAACTCCTGTCTTTTTGTCAATGCCACTGTCTCCAACTCATATAACATAGCTGGTCTCACTACCCTCTTGTAGACCTTCCCTTTCACTCTTACAGGTACTCGTCTGTCACAAATCACTCTTGGCACTCTTCTCCACCCACTCCATCCTGCCTGTACTCTCTTCTTCACCTCTCTTCCACACTCACTGTTACTCTGAACTATTGACCCCAAGTATTTAAACTCATCCACCTTCACCACCTCTACTCCTTGCATCCTCACCATTCCTCTGTCATCCCTTTCATTCACACACATATATTCTGTCTTAGTTCTGCTGACCTTCATTCCTCTTCTCTCTAGAGCATATCTCCATCTCTCCAGGGTCTCCTCCACCTGTTCCCTACTCTCACTACAGATCACAATGTGATCTGCAAACATCGTAGTCCACAGGGACTCCTGTCTGATCTCGTCTGTCAACCTGTCCATCACCATTGCAAATAAGAAAGGGCTCAGAGCTGATCCTTGATGTAACACCACCTCCACCTTAAACGCATCCGTTACTCCCACCGCAGACCTCACCACTGTCACACTACCCTCGTACATATCCTGTACCACTCTTACATACTTCTCTGACACTCCTGACTTCCTCATACAATACCACAACTCCTCTCTAGGCACCCTGTCATATGCATTCTCTAAGTCTACAAAAACACAATGCAACTCCTTCTGACATTCTCTGTACTTCTCCATCAACACTCTCAGAGCAAATGTAATACAATCGGTAGAACTGTAAAATTACTGTTGCAGAAACAACACATTGGTAGCAAATATAATACATTCAGTAGGACTGTACAACAGTAACAGTAGATAGTATATAAGTTAAAGTTTACAAAAGGGATGTTAGCTAGTCTGGTGAGAAAGGTAACTAAAGGTGGGGGAAGTAGATTAACCTGGGGAGAGGCAGGAGCACAGCCACTGACTGGTTAGGTGTTCCTTTAGGAGTGATTTGAACTGGTTATGTACTGGATTTTTTGTTATTATGTCTGGAAGGGTGTTCCAGAGTTTGGCTATTTTGTGTGAATAGAGGGAGTCGCCATGTTGGTTGTGGGAGTTGAATACTTTTAGTAGGAGTTTGTTGGAAGATCTGAGTGATCTGCTATTAGTATTAGGTTGAACTAAAGAGGATATGGCAGGGCAGTTGTTGGGGTGGTAGATTATTTTGTGGGCTAAGGATAGTTGATTGAGAGATAGAAGGCTGGGGAGCTCTAGCCAGTTTAATTTTGAAAGAGCTGAGCAGTGGTGGGTCTGTGTGGGTGATTAGTGGCAAACTTAACACTTTTATGGTAATATGTTTCTAGATTGTTGAGGTTAGATTTTTCAAGGTTATTAAATATGAGAGAGCCATAGAGAAGCGTAGATAAAAGATGTGTGCAAGCAGTGGCTAGCCTGGCTTTGGGAGTAAGGAATGGTTTGGCTCTGTATAGGGAACCTAGTTTAATGTGGACCTTTTTGATGGTTTGGGCAATATGTATGCTAAATCTGAGGTTGTCATCTGTGCTGACAACTAAAAGTTTTGTATGGTTAGTGGGGGTAATTTTGGTACCATTTTCAGGGGTGATTGATAGCGAGGGCTGGGAAGTCTTGTTGTTTTTGGTACTAAAAACTATGATTTTGGTTTTGCTGGGATTTAAAATGAGTTGGTGTTGAGAGAGGTAGGTTTCAATGTCCTGATAAGAGAATTGCATTTTTAGTTGGAGCTCTTGGGATGAGGTGGCAGCGCAGATAAGGGTAGTATCATCTGCATACTGTACTACGGAGGCATGTTTTGGTTACTGTACTGAGCAACTTACCGGGCAAGCCTCCAACTCCAATAACTTTTACAGCTGTCCATCTTATAATTCTAACAGTAATATGGAAGATAAATACAACTCTTTTCTCATCTTTTCCATTCAATATTTCACCAACTCATTTATTCACACAAATCTCTCTCATCTATCATTCACTAATAACCCTCAACCTCAACTCCACACTCTTGCTGAATATGCTGAAATGTTCCACTTTAGTGAGATTTTTGTAGGAGAAACCAGCAAGCTACTAAAAAAAACTGAAACACTTCTCTCCAAAAGACTCCAATCTTCACACTACCTTCCTTAGGATAACAGCAGATAAACCTGCCAAACCAATGACCTATTTATAGAACTTATCTCTTATTTCTGGAAACTTCTCACCAGCTCTGAAACATTCAGTCATTCTCTTCCTTCCTAAAGTTTCCTCCCCTAAAACCATTAAAGTTTTTTGCCCCATCACTACACTTTGTCCCCAAGCCAAAATATTCCAAAAATACTTATATAAACAATTTCTCAAACACATAAAGAGTTATGGCCTCCTGTCCATGAAACAGCACAGTTTTCCAAATGCTTTCAGTACTTCTACCTCACTTCTTTCAGCTACAGACTCCATTTACAGTAATATCAATGAAGATCTCATTACTGCTAGAATCTTTTTACACATGACAGGGCTTTTGAAAAATATTAACCACAACCTATTTCTCTCTCAACTGGAAAAGTTTAACTTTTCACCAAAAATGCAATCTCTTGGTTTGAAAATTACCTTAGAAATAGGCCTTTTGAAGTCCATTGCAATAACCAGCTATCCACTCTGAACGCATTGAATACTGGAGTCCCTCAAAGCTCAATTTAAGACCCTTGTTATTTTATTTATTCGTTAATCTGGCTTGCCAGATGACCTGCCTATTTTAAGTATCATTCTTTGCACATAAGATATGCTCTTTCTTCAAGCTAATAAATGTATAACTAGTCTGCAAACTCAGCTCCAATAGTCCTTCTCCAATCTATGCAACTAGGCATTATCTAGCACATCATCTAGCAATCTTCTGATTAACTGCAGTAACGCTAATGTTATATTATTCTCCTCACCACATAAATCCCACCAGCTTCCAAGCATTTCTATTACTGCCAATAAAAATAATTGTATCCCCTTTGTTTCTGAATATAAGTACATAGGATTCATCCTTGATAACTGCCTCACCTTCTCCTCCCACACTGATAACATCACTAATAAAAGTTTTTTTCCAAGCTGAAACTTTGCTACAGAATTTCTCACCTTCTTTCACCAATAGCTAGAATGGCCTTAACCAAAAGTGCATTTCTACCTAAACTAGAATATGCTGTACACCTTCTGACATTTCATTCTGCCTACTGTACCCAATCACTGCGGAGTACAGAAAATAAGATCTGCAGAATTCTTCTGACTGACTCCCATGTTCATTGCTGCCTTCTTATGGAAAAGTTAAACTGTCTGCCCATTACCAAAAGAGCAACCTTCTTAATAGGCACACTAATATATGAACTACTCAAAAGGGGTTTCTGCTGTCCATTAAGGATATTCTTCATTTGATCACTACTGTAGTAGCCTAAGCTGTATGGGTTATGTCCTGCCAAGAACATAATGCTCATCAAAACCAGTTGGCATAATGGTAAAGGTCTTAGCCTTCCATGCACAATGTTCTATCCTGACCTACGTCCAATGCCTGTTTGGAGTTCTCCCTGTGTTCCTGTGCAGTTCTTCCCACCTTTGAAAAACGTAGGGAATGTTTCCATCTCAAACTCACCCTGTGGGCAGCAACACAGACTCTATATGGTGCCCTATAGGATAAAACAACCACTTTTGGCATCTACTGTAATAGGAAAACACAAATCAAAGACTGCTCACCATGACAGGGATGGCCACTTGACAGTGTACAATATGGCTCTAGGTGGTTTGGTCATGTTGACTAATGTTGCCAAATGGACATGAGAATTTGCTGGTGATAAGTGGGTGAGGACCTGACCCATACAAGGGACCCGTGCTAATGGTGGGATGGGGTGTATATGCCTCTACTGGCAAGTATGTGCCCTCCATAAAGCCCAGCAGCCATAGATCAATAAGCTACTGGCTGGATTGTATCTAGTTACCCAGCTTGGGTAATCTGGGATAGCTCTGTTGAGAGAAAGCTGGACATAATATCAATCAACCTGTTAAACATGAAATAAGAATTTCTAAACTCAATGTAGGTTCACTGATGATATGCAGCTTGGAAGTGGATGATATGATGGTAAGAAGAAGACTGGTTCTCCTATGTATCCAGGAGGCAAGATGGAAGGGCAGGGCAGCAAAGCCACTTGGGTTGGGATTTACAGTCTACTACTCAGGAGTAGGACACACTAGAAATGATGTAGGAATTGTGGTGAGGGAGAGGCTTCAGAAGACAGTGAGGGATATCGTCAGAATTAGTGACAGACTCTTCGCAATCAGACTATCTTATTGGTAAGGTAGTATTCATAATCTCAGGCTATGCATCACAGCAGCGTTGTGATAGTGAGAAAAAGAGTGCATTTAGGCAGCAGTTGTAGGGCCTACTAGATAAAGCAGGCCAACACAAATTGGTGTTAACAATTGTTGACCTGAATGCACATATCAGAACAGTCAGAACAGGATATGAGGGCTGCCTGGGTCAAAGGAGAGACCATTCTAGACTTCTGTCTGGCAAATGTCTTGACAGAAGCCAACATGTTTGAAAGAAAGACAGTCACAAGATCACATATGAGTGGCCAACATGCAACTCAGGTAGACTTCCTCATAATAAGGAAAGGGCACTGGTATTGAATCAGTAATTGCAAAATCAACAGTCGGCCCACAGAGTAAACCACTGGTTGCCACAACCACTCATCTTTTTCCTTTGGTCCTACTGTTATAGTCCATATCACCACCATGGATCAGAGGTTAAACATGTCCTCTACAGCTGTTAGTGTGACCTTGTTGGTCAGGGGATAGCCACTCTAGTTGGTCCTAGGATAAGGGGCAGGGAATCCGTGTTTGCTTAGCAGAAAACCTGTGCCCATCCTTAGGGAGATGACTGTTTCTTCATGAATGCCTGTGAGAAAGCACTAAAACACTAAACGTATGTATTCTATTTCAGTGACATTGGACGGGAATGTTTTATTTGGCTTAGCTCATGGTTTAGTGCAAGCCCTTGACCCTCCTACTTGGCTGGTTCTGTTAGACAAAAACATGCTTCTTCTTTTCCTGAAGAATTGCAATAGTTTGAATCTCAAAATGAGGATGAAGGGAGAGATGATTTAATATCTCCACAGATTTCTGATTCAGATTCTGAAGAGGGTGTGACATTAGATAATCCATGTGAAGGATTCTCTTTCTCAGACACTATTTCCAGAATGAATCAGTTGTTTTGGTGAGAAAACAGTGATGTTTCTCAGTCCCTTAGAAAATATCATGATTTATTAAAACTAAAATGTTCTGCACCTACACCTACTCCTCCTATTCCCTTTGCTTTGGAGGATGTTTTTGTCAAAGCCAGAAACTTCCCTGACGGCCTGCTGCCCCTCAAAAAGCAGATAGATTATTTAAGGTTCTTCAGTCTTTTAAGTTTTTATACTAATCCCAGACCTGACCCAGCAGCCATAGCATTATTAGACTCAGCTGCTGCTAAAAATTTTATTAATACTAATCTTTCTCCTTCTGGCAAAGATGAGAAGGCTTTTGCTAAGTTTGTGATAAAGTTTTATGCTCCTGCAACACCTACTTTTAGAATTCTCAACTGTCAGGGTCATATGTTGAAATTTATCCTGGCCATTTGTGAGAATATGAGGAATGTTTTGGCATTGGTTGACTCGTGAGCAAAAAAATCTTCTTTGTGTAATTTGGCTTTTATTGTTTCTCAAGTCACTACCCATTGTGTAAAATGGGCTCTGCCACTGGAACTGTTATGAGGAAGTTTGCCTGGCTGCATTCACAAAATCTCCCAGAGAATGTCAAAAATAAAATGTTAAATTCTTCCTTGGATTAAGAACTAGTTTTTGGATGAGGACTTTCAAGATGGATGCACATTGAGTAACAGCTTAATTCTAGCTCGCCCAGTGTGAAAACAGAAAATTAGCAGAGAAAGCCAGTGGACCTAGATTTCTGTGTAAATTTCAGTAACTAGCTAATAAGTGCACTGCCTAATTGCCAGGAAAAAAATTCAGAGGGTTTAAAGGAAAATCAGCTACAAAAGGTGACAAAACTATTCAGCAAAAAACAGTGCAAGCTCCAGACATGACTTCCAGTAACCTAGAGGAAAGTATAAGGCAGCTGCACACAGACCTGACTAAAATAAATGAAACACTGATGGAGTATGTCAACTCAAAAAATAAAAGGCTGGAAATGAAAGAAGCTTTAAACAGATATTCAGATAAAGAAATAGACCTGCAAAATTCAGAGGTCAAAGTGAAGAAAAGGCTGGCTGAATATGAAACTGCGCAAGAAGAGGTATTTCAAAAATAATAGAATTAAAAGCAGAGCATTTAGGGAAAACCTGAGGTTTTCTACTGTACCCGAGAATCTGGAAGGAATAGATTGTATTAATTTTATGAAAGTGCAAATAAGCAACTGGACTAGTATTCCACAACAGGAATTGTTAACTGAAAGGACACATCATGGGTATGCTTCAAACTTGGCTATGAAAAAACAACCTAAACCTTTAATAGTAAAGATGCAATATTACCAGCAGAAGGAGTTAATTCTGAGAAAACTGTGTTAGAAGGAAAAAGTACTAAAAGTGGGAGACAGCAGAGTGTTTGTGGAGAATGACTACTCGTACACCAGGCAAAAAAGGAATACATTTATTCCATTATTCAGGGAATGTTGAGAAGCAGGTGTGAGATTCAAACTGCTTTACCCATCTATCTTCAAAATATTTTTCCCTGGGGGAACAAAGCACTTTTTTGATGAAGTACATGCCAAGGAAGGAATACAAATGTTTTGTCCAGCAAAAAAGTGAGCTGTGAAACAGAAGTAGATCCTTATTCTGGTTCTTCTGGTAATAAAGACCACAGAGAGACTGTGACAGTAAAACCTTTTCCAGTGTTTCAATGGAAAATGCTTGAGAGAGGGGAAAAAGCACAAGAGTTTACTAGAAGAATCAAGAGTATGTTGGAAATGAAGCAGAGTCAGGGTTTGGGAGGTGGAAATGAACAGGAATAGTGCAAGAAATCTGGAAATATTGGGCTTTCTTCAACTTTGTTAAACTTGCAGGGGACTCTAAAGCATATACCCTACTTCATGTCATTAATATTTGGAGAATAAAATCAGTAACTTGGAAAATGACAAATAATTACATTTGTAAAACCTGACAGAACAAGAAAATCTGGAAATTTTGGATGTTTTTTGGACGGTGTTAAACTCGTAGGGGAAACTAAAGCATATACCCTATTTCATGTCATTAATGTTCAGAAAAATACTCAGGAGAGGGAAGGAGGAGGGAGAAAGTTAAATTTGAGTAAAGTATTTTTTTCTCTTAATAGTACTATTTTAATAGTGCATGATTTTCTTTGCAGTTTATAAACTAAATTTTTTTCAGTTATTTTTAAGTGCAATGGAGGTACTAATGTAAATAGTTGCTCCTGCTTTTTTTTCTTTTTTTTCCTTTCTCCCTTCCTCTCTTTTTATCCTTGTTCAGTTTTAAGAAATGTAGGCACTGTAATGTAAAAAAAAAAGATCTGGTTAAAAGAGCATGACAAAAGAAAAAAAAATAGCATGCATTTTCTCATTCTTGCATAGGGGATTGACTGATTTAAGACTATTAGCTTATTCTAGTAACAAGTTTTAAGAGAAAGCAATTAAATGTAAAAGAATACTGAATATTATAATGCTTTTTTTTTTTTTACAAAACAGTTTTGTGTCTGGTTATCACGTCTCTAGCAGACAATCGGATAAAGAGAAATGGCTTGGAGAAAATGTTTTTTGAAAGCATTCAAGTGTTTTCCCAGCTGAGACCACTATAAAGAGAAAACAAACCCAGACAGCACTTAATAGAACCAGAGGTTGTACCATGTGTCTTAACATTTATAACCTTTATTTTAGGTTATCTTGTATGTGTGTGCGTGTGTGTGTGTGTGCGTGCGTGCGTGTGTGTGTGTGTGTGTGTGTGTGTGTGTGTGTGTGTGTGTGTGTGTGTGTGTGGCTTTCAGTTTGGAACATTTGTTTCTATTAGGAGGTTAAAACTTCAATATTGAAAGATGTACATAGTTTTGTATGTTATTAGTAAATAGGTTTTAGGGGGTATTGGGGTGTGTTTCTATTTTTGTTTGAGGGTTTTCAATAAAACAAAAAGTTGTGTAAGATGTGACATAGGCTAACATGGAGTTGACAATAAACAAATGTATAAAAGACTAACCTGCCTAACAGTACATCTATTATTTTGTTTGTTTTACATTTGTTTACTGGGAAAGTCCGACTGGACAAGTTGTCTTTTCTCAGCTGGGGCCTGGGGAGAAAAGCTCCACATATCTACATAAATACAGAGATTTTGCTAAGATACAATGACAGAACAGAGACAAAACTTATGTACATACATGAAATAGGTGACTGTTTACAGAGATATATAGAACATCTATACAGTACAGTATATTTACATTGCTAACAGAACAACATTTTAAAAGATTGTTAGGCTATACATATAAGTTTCAGTACATTAACATAGCTAGAGTTCAGTTGGTAGAAAAGCCCTTAAAAGATAAAGATCTCCGGGGATACATTGTGGTTTTATAAACTGCTCTAGGGAGTTTAATCAGAGAAAATTTGTCTTTAACCTGAGCTTGTTCATGGGCATATCTATGTGTTTGATAGATGGGATTTGAGGAATTATTTGAACTTTACTGTTTTTTGTATGGGAGTAAGACATTCCAGACTTTAGCTACGTAGTTAGAGTAAAGGGATTCTCTTGCTTTGTTACTAGCTTTAGTGATCTGTAGTAGTGATTTTTTTGTGGACTGAAGTACATGGTTAGTAGATTGGAGCTGAAGGAAACTTTGGAGGGCAGGAGTTTTATCAGGTTGGTAGAGTAATTGATGGGCAGTTGTCAGTTGATTGTAGGCTAGGTTACTCATAATATTTCTCATGACACTTTGAATAATCTAGACATCACTATACAGAAATGGAATAATAAGTTTAAGTCCAAAATTTACAGGAACAACACCTTTTCCAACTTATACTTACATTTCACCAGTGCCCATCCCTACCATCAGAAAAGAGGTATTATAAAAGGGCAGTACGTAAGATGTAGCAAAATGACATCTGGGGATGATGACTTTGAAGTTGAATGTTCTTTTCTAGGTAAGTTATTTAAGGAAAGAGGATACTCAAGTGCCTTAGTACAAGAAGTGCATAAAGAAGTTCTGTAGGGGAGAAATGATAAATTCAAAGCCATATTAGGAGAGAATAATTTTTTTCACAACACCATTGGAACAAATACTGGTGAAATGAATGATTACAGAAAGGTGTTTATTATGGAATATAATGGACATAGTAAGAATGTTAAATCTATAGTTGAAAGAGAGTGGAATAGGGTTATAGCCCTTACAGATTTAAAGGAAATAAAGAAAGAACATTTGAATACTGTGTACAGGAAAGGAAGGAACTTAAAAGAAATATTAGAAAATGATAAAAATGCTTTTATTGCTACCCAGGGAAGGAAAAAAAGAACCTTTAAGTGTGGAAAGTGTTCACAATGTTCATTTATTTCCCACAAGGAATCCATTTTTGTACAGAGTAAAAAAAATGTTTGGAAGGGAAGAAATATTATAATTGTAACTCAGCAGGGCTAGTATATATAGCAACTTGTGACTTATGTGGTTCATTCTACACAGGTAAAACTGAAAGACAACTCAGAAGGAGAATTTATGAAGACAATTATGATATTCAGAATGAAAATGAGAACAATGCTCTCTTCAAGCACACTAGAACATGTGTTAAGGCAACATTACCTTCTTTGTCCTAGAGGATGTACAGAAGATTGAGAGGGTTGGCGCTTGGGAAACACAAATTGAGTACAAAGAACTGTGGTGGCAGGTAAATTTAGAAGCCAATAAATTTCCTGTCTTCAATGAGAACATCTCTATTAAGCTACTGCTAAAAATGAGAGCTGCCAAGTTATAGCTAAAAGGGTGTATTTTTAGCATCTTTTGAACTGTTTTACCTGAAAGTGTAATTATCACTATTGACACCAGATAGAGCCCTCACTGTTTTATTATATCATCATATACACGCACACATATATTTGTTTTTAATATTTCATTATTTTACTTTTTTGCTTATATTTTACAATATTATTACATTTGCTGTTTTGATGACCAATTGAAACTGACGGTTTTAAGTTGTATTCTGTTATGTTTGTGAACAAATTCATGTCAGGTCAAAGTTAGGGTTGCCACCCCTCCAGTTTTTTTCTGGACTATCCGGAAATCAAACTGATTCTCCGGTAGTCCGGAAAACACTGTACAAACTCCGGTATTCTGTTTCAAAAAGGAAATAGACTATCGGGGTTTGTAAATCGGCTGATTTACTATACTTTTTTTTACAGAAAAGCATAGTAAATCAGCCAAAAGCAGGCAGCAGGAACGAAAAAAGAGGGAGTTCCCCGCCGAGTGATGTCATTGCGATGTGACAAAATGGGCAGAATGTGGTCAGGAGAGGGGGTAGGGTGGGTGGGGTTACTGGTGATGCGAGGGGTGTGGCTTTACTCCGGTTTTTGCCACGAAGGAAGGTGGCAACCCTAATCAAAGTTCATTGTGCAAAAGGAAGTTATTTTATTTGAATGTTGTTCTCATTGGATAAAAGTTAATTGTCAGGGTTTATATGAGCACTTTACATTGTGAAATTTTTTTTTACACTTGAGGAAGTTCATTGAAGTAAAAACACAGTGTGATTTTAAAGCGTTTATTTATCTGTTCTTTGGTGCTGTTACAGTCTTTGCCTAGTGGATTAAAGCTGGATTTTTTACCATTTACTGCCTGGTTCTCCTTCAGCTGCCTTTTGTTTGGTTATTGGTACTTTTTGGCAACTGTTTCTCTGTGTTTGAATATTTTCATTGCTAATAGAACAACATTTTTAAAATTTGTTATACTATACACAGAAGTTTCAGTACATTAACATAGCTAAAATTTGGTTGGTAGAAAAGCCCTTAAAAGATAAAGATCTCCATGAATGCATTGAGATTATGTAAACTGCTCTAGGGAGTTTAATCAGAGAAAGTTTGTTTTTAACCTGAGCTTGTTCATGGGCATAGCCATGTGTTTGATAGATGGGATATGATGAATTATTTGAACTTTACTGTGTTTTTTGTAGTTTTTATGTATGGGAGCAAGACATTCCGGACTTTAGCTAAGTAGTTAAGAGTAAAGGGATTCTCCTGCTTTGTTACTACCTTTAGTGATCTGTAATAGTAATTTGTTTGTGGAACAAAGTACACGGTTAGTAGAGTGGAGCTGAAGGAAATTGTGGAGGGCAGGAGTTTTATCAGGTTGGTAGAGTAATTGATGGGCAGTTAATAGTTGATTGTAGGCTAGGAGGTTGGATAGTTCGAGCCAAGTGAGTTGTCTGAGTGATAGGCAATGGTGGAATCTATATGAGGATTCAGTGGCAAACTTTGCAATTTTGTTGTAACAGATGTCTAGTTTGATTAGGTCATTTTTCTTAGGTTAGTGAGAATGGGGGATACATAGAGGAAGGTAGAGACTAGATGTGTTCTGGCAATGGTCACTTTTGTGTGGTTTGTTAAAAATTGTTTATTTCGATAAAGAAGACTGAGGTTTTTGTGGAATTTCTTTACTGAGTGGGCAATGTGAGTGTCAAATTTTGAGTTACTATCAATGAGCACACCGAGTAGCTTATTGCTAGTGACTGAAGAGATAATTGTGTTCTTTGCTGATGAGCAAACACAAAAGCTGGAACTAAACATTTAACAAAAAAAACTGTTATACATAAAAGGTGGGAATAAATATTTTTTCAAGAATATGTTACTTTCTGTAATGACTTTAAATATTAATGGTTTCACAGATAAATACAAAAAAAAGAGTAATGAACAATATTAAAAAGGTAGAGTGCAAATAGCTATGCTACAGGAGACACACTTGGAAAGAAATGAACATGTAAATTTGATAAAGAAAGGTTTTCAGGATGGTTATTCAGTGGAACACCTGGGGAAAAGGAAGATAGGAGTTGTTGTTGTATCTTTCGGCTTTTCCCGGTTAGGGGTCGCCACAGCGGAACTCCGGTCTGCTAATGACTGGCAGTAGATTTTTACGTACTGACATGCCAGGCCTGATGCACAACCTTCAACGAAGGTACGCCCATTCACGCATGTCTCCACACAGAAGACGCTTTAGCTGAGATTCGAACAGGACAACGTCTTACTATGAGGCTACAACGCTACCGCAGCACCACCACTGCAGCTTGCAAAGGAAGATAGTAGTACTTATATTGATTGCAAGAGGAGCTACAATTTTGAAAGAAGAGGATAAAAAAGACAATAATTGTAGATTTGTAGTACTAAGGTGCTACTGGCAAGGGAGGAGGATTACACTGGCTTGTATTTATATTCCACTAAAATCTGTTATAATGGAGTTTAAGAAAGTTCTGGGAGAAATAATCAGCTTTCAGAAGGAATATTACTTATAGGTGGGGACTGGAATTTGATTTGGAACATTGAAGATGTGTCTGGGGTGCCCAGAAGGGAAAATATAACAAAAGAGGGTAGATTCTTAAAGAAATTTATGAAAATATTTGCAGTGAAGATGCGAATTCAGTACTAGGAGTCTGGAGTGAATTTACATATTATTTCCCCAAGAAACAAAAACTGGGCTAGGTTAGACAAAATTTACATTTCACAGGAACATGTGCATTTAACTGAAGGCCTTGATATACACCCAATAACTATTTGAGATCATGTGCCAGTAATAACTAAAACAAAAACACAGGGTAATGAAATAAAAATGAGACACTGACACTTCCCCACCTATCTGTTGAAAGGCGAGGAATTTAAGTAATGGGTGGTGGAAATTATTCAGGAGCTATTAGAGAAGATAGACATTTCTTCTGAAATATAGCTAAGAAGTGGGATAAAATTAAAGTGGAGTTTAAAATAGGATGGAAATAGAAATGGTTATATGGTTAAGAAGTAACAAAAATTATTTAGAGGGACTGACAAATATTAAAGTATTGCAAAATAGAGGGAATCCCACAGAAGAACAGGAACAACTGCAGAATGATAAACAAAAAATAAGGGATTACCTCAATAATATGCACAAATTTAGAAAGATTGCTGTTAAGCAGCTGTGTTTTGATAACTCTAGAGCACAAAAACGTTTAGCACCACTCATGCAATAGAAAATAGAAAGGGCTGTCACCAAGCTTAGGGAGCCTATCACAAGGAAGATAACAAAGTAACAAATGTAGAAGTATTGGAAGTATTTCAGAAATTCTGTGAAAGTCTGCATAAAGCAGAGACATATAGAAATTAGGAAAGGGTACAAATGAAATGTTTATGGAAGAATTAAATAAGCCAAGGTTAGAGGTAGGGAAGGCTGAATTACTAACCATAAGGATAGCAGGAGGAGATGAGATAAAAGTGGTGATGTATAACCAGTCTACAGGTAAGCCCCCAGGAATAAATGGTATTCCTGTGGAAGTTTGGAAGTTAGAAGGGAAGAAACGGTTAAAGATCTGGAAGGTTTTGTTTAACAGTATTTAAGAGGAGGAAGAGAAGTACTAACATCCTGGAAGAAAGCAGTGGTAGATGTAATACCTAAAGAGGGTAAAGATCCATCAGATCCAACTTCATACAGGCCCATTTCAATACTAAACCATGATCATAAAGTGTTTGTGTCTCTAATGGCTAAAAGAATGGAAAAGTGGTGCCAAAATTGATAGATATGGATCAATGTGGTTTTGTGGAGAGGAGGCAAACATTTGACAACACTAACAGAGCATTGATGAAAGCAGAACATAAGAAAATACCACTGTAGTTGGTGGATCTTAATGCAGAGAAAGTATTTGACAGAGTGAGCTGGGACTTTATGAGCAGAGCAATGGAAGCATTTGTACTCCCTGATAAAATTGTAAGGCTATATGAGGGATCAGAGGTGAAAATTAAAGTGGATGGGGTGTGTGCTCTCTGATAATTTCTGCTTGAGCAGAGGAAACAGGTAGGGTTGTCCTGTCTCCCCTTTGTTAATTGCATTATAGTTAGAACCATTGGCAAAGAAAATAAGGGACTCAGAAAGTCAAGGATATGATTGGGGGCGTGGCCAAGGATGAACACAGGATAGCAGCAGATTTCTTCAGCTCCACCAATTTCATTACACTGATAGGAATTAATTACTTAAAAAAATAATTTTTGAAGTAATTTTCTTTCTAAATATGTTTGTTTTATATAGTTCTTGAACTATATCTAAAAAAGAAAGGAAATTTTAACAATATTCCTGTCAGAAATCACTTTGGAAATTTTCCTGTCAGTTTATCAGTCTGAAATGAGTTCCAGTAAGACAAATTCTCAAGACTCCAGCATCAAGAAAGAACTTCAGTCTCTGATAACTATAATCCAGCAACTTACTGCTAAGATGGATAAAATGGATACTAAAATTGATACCTTCATAGAAAATACTACAAAACAAATAGACTTGTTACATATAGACCTGCAACAACAGAAGATCCAGATGACAGGCATAGAAGAAGCTGTGAATGACATGGAAAATAGAATCCAAGAAGAGGATATCAACATTGAGTTTCTGCTGAAACAAAATACACATTTACAAACAAAGCTGGATGACCTGGAAAATAGATCTAGGCGCAATAACATTAGGATTTTTGGATTGCCAGAAAATATTGAAGGTAACAATATTACTTCTTTTTTAACAACATGGCTCCCTAAAACTTTAGACTTACCAGAAGCATTCTCTTTTGGTATCAAAAGAGCACATAGATCTATAGCTAATGCTAACTCTAACAAAAACTATCCTAGATCAGTTATAGTTAGATTTCTATCATCTTTTGATAAAGAGATGGTTCTTAAATCTGCTTGGGCTAAAGCTCCTGTTAAGATTAATGAGACAACTGTGCGTTTTGACAATGACTATTCTTCCTTGGTAATAGCTAAAAGAAAAGTTTTACTGGCACAAATAAGGGAGCTTAAAAGCACAGTTTAAAACATACCTTCTGTTTCCTGCCAAGCTAAAAATCTTCCTTCCTGATGGTCCTAAAATTTTGATGACTTAGACTCTGCTTTACTGTTTATAAAAAAAATAAGATTTTGGATAAAATAGAGGAAATGGAATGGGCTAGTCCTTCATTAAAGAGACTGGCAACTGAAACTTCGTGGAAGACTTCAGAGAAGAAGAAGAGACTAAAAACAAATGATTTGTTCTATGTTTTTTCTTTTTTTCTCTCATCATTTTACTTCATTATTAATCTTTTTAAATATAGTTCCTGCATTTCCAGAAAGCCACAAATATTCTGAAAAAGATTTAATCAAAGTTATTCTCTGTGTGCAAAGAAATGTTTTGTTTCATAACCAGTCAAAATATTTGAGGAACTAATAACAAGCTACTATTCAATTTGTTTCTCTTTCTGAAAAAGAGAAGTAAGGTCAGTAATTTGATACATTTTTTTTTTTTTTCTCCTTTTCTTCTTTTCTTTGTTTAAACAATGACATTCTATTTAGATTATGTAGTGGGTAAAGGGTGGGGGAGGGCAGGGAGAGAAGAGTAATAAAAATATGATAAATTGAATAATAACATATTTATTCCTTGTAAAAAGTTTATATGTTCTTCAAATGCTATTCCTAATTATACTTTCTTGATTATACTGCTTATGCTTGTTTGTAAATAATCTGTCATGCTTTAACTAATAATAATTAGAACTAAATAATAGTAAATAATATGTTTTATTTTTAACTCTATTAATATAAACCGTAAGTAATATTCCATTGTATATACTTCTTATAGCTTTCTCTTACATTTTTTTATTTCTGCTTTACACTCTTTTATTTTCTACTCTTTTTCTTTTCTTTATTCTTTCTCTTTATTTTTTTCATATTAATATATAGAAATGCTTTTGATCATATAGACACAGTAAATAATAAGATTTTCATAAAAATTGAGTTGGGACAAAAATATTGAGTTTTATTACTTATTAATAACTTTGGGCTTAATTTCACTTACATAGAGGCTGTAATAACCTGTAAAATACATCGCGAATGTTTTGTCATGTTTAGATGCATTTACACTGCTAAATGAATGTTTGTCACTAGTTTTTAACAAGTTTCCCACCAAAATGTTAAGGGAGACAATCTGGGATGTGGTTACCTCATGAACTGTCTCCTCAAGTTTTTTAAAAGCTTCAACTCTCAGAATTCTCACAGAGAAGCTGAAAGCAGTCAATTTGACCTTTGACCCAGATATCACACTGACACATCGCAGATTCAGGAAGAACACTCTACCAGGAAGTAGAACTGATGCAAATGTGACTATGTGAAGAAAAATGAACTCTTTAACATTTAAATGTGAGTTATTTTATATAATTACTTAAATATCTATGTTATAATTCATAAAATATGTTCAGTTATAATGATTTTAAATGATGCAGTTTCTTGTAGTAAGTAAATGTCTTATTTTAGAAGGCATAGAAAATTAAACATTTATTCAAGTGTTTTTGAAAATCTACTTGACTGCAGCATACTAATCTGTGTTAAAAACTTATGTTCCAAACATATACATTACTATAACTCATTTAATTCATCTGATTGACAAGCATAAATAACTTTATAATTCTATTCTGGAAGAAATTGTCATGTGATATATTTTAAAGCAGTAGTATAGACATACAAAATACAGATGGCTTATTTTACAATAATGCAAGTGTTTCTGAGAATTTGCATAACTATGCAGTATGATTTATAACAATTTCTATAAATATAATATTTTATTCTATTGACAATAATGAGTATGAGTAAAATGTTTATATACAAGCAATTCAAGGTTTTTTTTTGGAAGCTGTTGACTGCATTTACATGACAGAAAATAGATGCATCTTAATATATGTAATGTCTGAACCATATTAGCCAAAGTTTTTGATTTAAATGAATGTTAGAACTTATTTTTACATACTTTGAATAAATTAATATGTAAATATGCCTTCCTTTTTTTTTTCTCTCTCTTTCTTTCACTCTCTCTCCCTCTTTCATGTCTTTTATTTCTCTCTCTCCTCTTGGTTCCTAATATCAAGATTATTTGAATGCTATTTGAATACAAGTGTATTATATTACATAGATGTATATAGTAGTATGAATAGTTTTTTTTTTAAAAAAAAGTTTATTTTAGTTTATATGATGCTGTTTTATCAAATGTGTAGTCTTGTCTTGCTAGATAATTGAATTGAAAGCTGTTAGTTTAAGTTAAATATAACCAGTATTAAATTGATAAGGTGGTAGCTGAGGTACTGCTGCTTAGGGTAGGGGGTTAACTTGAGTGGTAAATACTACTCTAAGTTGGAGTTTTTAACTCCAGGCTGGATGCAAGGTTTAATCCTTACATTATTTTGACTTGTTCATTGTTATATGTATATAGTTTTGACATCCACAATATATTTTGTACACTCATTGTCACTACAAACAAAATTGAATCCTATACAAAATCCCATAAGAGATTCAATAAATACAGCTATATTTAAAGGTACACCTAAAGGAGGAGATGTAACATTACTTATGTTGTTATTTGTTATTTTGATCATAAGATTCTTAAGTTTTAAAAATGCCAAATGACATCTTTAAAAGGAATTTCTTTAAACATTAATGGATTGAATAATCCGTGTAAAAGGGCAAGCCTAATAAGATACATTAATTTACATAAGGGCAACTTAGTCTTCCTGCAAGAAACCCATCTCTTGAAAAAAGATATTGATAAACTAGCCACAAATATACAGTATTGGATAGTTCAGAGCACACTCAGAAAAAAAGAGGAGTGGCTATTTTATGGAATAAAAGTATGCCCATTCCTAAAACCATTAAGTCTTATCAGGATGACAAAGGAATGTTTTGTATGGTTACAATACAAATTAATGGGAAGACTTACACTTTAATTAATGTATATTGGATACCTGGAATTGGTATTAATACAGTGAAACATCATCTTGATAAGATCATATCATTCTCTATAGGAGATATTATTTTAGCTGGTGACTTTAATTGTATACTACATGAAAGTGATACTACCACTATAGAAAAAAGAATAATTACATCTAATGCAAAACATTTAAATGATTTTGCTAATTCTTATCATTTGAATGATATTAATAATCAGATAGATTCAAAATCATTACCATACAGCTTTGTTTCTAACAGATACAAAACTTATTCAAAAATAGATAGGGTCTTTATTTCTAACCAGATGGTAACAGATTTAATTAATTCCAAAATCATTTCGTGTCCTATATCTGATCATAATTCAATTGTTTTTGAATTCATGATAAAAAATACTCATAATGTTCAGATCAAAAGGATACCAGCATACTTAACTCAACTAAAAGACTATAAAGAATATATACTTTCAGAAGTAAAACATTTTTTAGACATAAGTAATACTCCTGAAGTCTCCATTGTCTATGTTTGGGATGCCTTAAAATCATATCTATATGGACAAAGTATCAGATGGTATAATAATAAAAGGAAATCTTGGGATAAGGAATTGTTAGATATTCAAAGTAAATTATAAACATAATAATAAAGAAAATATTATGGACAAGAAAGTTATTGAAGAAATAAACAAACTAAATGAGAAATACAAAGAAATTTTAACTCATAAAGTTAAAATAACTTTAGAGAAATACAAGTTTTTGTCTTATTCAATAAGCCCCAAATACTTACATAGACTTAAAAATAAAACAAAAAGGTTGAATAAACAAAACCATATCAAAGAAATCTTTTCTCTAAGGAAAAAGAAGAATGTTTCTAGTATACCAGAAATACTAGATGAATTTAGAAATAACTTTCACAAAATTAACCATAATAACATTAACATGGAACCTAAAGATAAAATAAAGGAGTTTATAACCACAAACATGAATAAAAAGCTTAATAAACAACAGATTAAACTATTGGACAAAAAGTATTTCATATACAGAGGTTATTACACAAATAAATAAGCTTAAATCAAACAAAGCACCGGGTAATTATGGTATTATACCAGAGATATATAAAATCCTTTCTAAAAGTACATATTCATTAATACATAAGGTTTTTATTTTGGCCCAAACTGAGTTAATAACCCCCCCCATCTTGGCAATATACATTTATTTCGCCAATTTTAAAACCTAATAAAGATCCAACTAGATGTACTTCATATCGGCCCATCTCATTACTTAATGTTGATTATAAAATGTTTATGAGTATTTTTGCTGATAGATTGAAGACAATCATCCCCGGCATTATAGATATAGATCAGACAGGCTTCATTGTAAATAGAAATACTTTTGATAATATGAGAAGAACTTTAACATTAATTGATTTTGCAAATAGGAAAAAGAAAGATTTAACACTTATTAGTCTTGATATAAGTTCAGCATTTGATTCAGTAAGTTGGGACTATCTGTTTACCTTACTGAAGTGCACAAACTTTTCAGATGCATTTGTAAATCTAATTGAGCATTTATACAAAGGAACATTGGCTTATATTAAGGTAGGAACATATGTTTCACAAATAATACCCATTTTTAAAGGTACAAAACAAGGATGTCCACTTTCTCCACTATTATTCACTTTAGTAATGGAGCCTTGGGCTAATTTGATCAGAAACAGTACTGACATAGAGGGTTTTGAAATAGATGAAAATACAACATCCAAAATTCAACTTTTTGCAGATGATGTTCTAATTACATCAACAGGATCTAATTCTTCAATGCAGTCTCTATTTGATAAAATGATGAATTTTAAAAGTATTTCTGGTTTAATATTCAATGAAGAAAAACTAAAATACTACCTATATATACGAAAAATATTCTCATTAGTGATTTTACTAAATATGTACCCAATTCAGGTCAGATAACTTATTTAGGTATAATACTATCTAAAGATATTAAATCTATTATATATAATAATTATAATACCTGTTTTCTTAATATACAAAATCTTTTTAATACCTGGAATAATATGTTTTTTTACTATGGAGGAGAGACTTACAATTATTAAAATGATAATATTCCCCAAGATTTTATACTTAATACAATCAATAATACTTCCACCTACAAAAATAATTATCAAGAAACTGAATACACTAATGTTAAATTTCCTATGGGCACCTAATAGACCTAGGATTGCATTAAAGAAACATACTAATAGCTGGTCTCAAGGGGGTATTTCTTTTCCAGACTTTAATTTATATACTATCTCTTCTATTGTAAAAGTTATTACTTTATCAATAGATCAGTCATATGTTGCAAAATGGAAAGATTATTGGGAGCTAATTAGTATGCACTTCATGAAAATCTCCTTAACACATAAAAATATGATTGTAAATAACTCCATGTTATGGTTACTAAAGGAATTTTGTACTTCACCTATTACACCAAAACATATGGTTTGTTACCCATTAAATATTATTATTAGCTATCGTAACTTTATATTCATGCACCCTAAGTATAGGGAATGGAATTTTATTATATTCCCTATAATGTATACTCAGGGTATGCTTTTGTCATCTACTTCTGAAGGAACTCATTTAGCTATAGATAATGATCTAAAGTACTGGTATCAGTTGATATCTGATAATAAAGTTAAAAATCTAGATTTCTTAAAACAAGAATTTGATCTAAGAGAAACTTGCTGGTTAGAGGTTCAGACCTTTAGACAACATCTCATTAATAAAATAGATCTAATGTCTATAACAGTTAAAGAATATATTCCAACACTGATTGATTACTTGATATTAAATTTACAACATAAAGTTTCTGATAAAGGTAAACTTTCATACATACATAAAATTATCAGACAAGAAACTTTTTACAGTGTAGATACATACTGGAATTATTTCACTTCTATTAATGGGGACCCACCAAATCAACAAGATAAACAATATATATTGGAATCTGCCTATAGAACTACATCTTCCATTGTCTGGAGACTTTATACATGGAAATTTTTAATAGATCTTTTTATACACCTTTGATGATGAATAAAATAAATAATAAAGATAATCTATGTAAGAGATGTAATGTAGAAATTAATGCTGACTGGGCTCATATGTTTTATGACTGTATAAAACTGAAAGAATACTGGAAGTCAATTAATGAATGTTTGCAGGCTCTTTTTACAGATAATTTCATTATTTCTAAATCTCTTATATTATTCAACACACCTGTACCTCAAAGTGTTAAAAAGGTTAAGCTTCCCTTGTTATGGTCTATTCTAGCAGTGGCTAGGAAAATAATAACCAGAAATTGGATTTCAGATACACCTCCTTCGTTCAATAAAAATGTTATGAATATAGTGTGCCATATGGAAATAAACACAATTAGGTCAAGAACAACTAGAAAAACATCTTATTATATTGTATGGGATAATTTACAAAATTTGTTAAAAAAATCCTAATTTCAATAGCATGGTATTTTAGTTTAATTAATTGATCTGATTGTAGTGGATGTCTTTGTAAATACTTTAGTTGTTTTGTTGAATGTTATAATCATATCTATTTTTAATTACTTGTATAAAATTGTTATGATATTTCTCTTGTATGTTAAAACAATAAACCTGTTTTGAAAAAAAAAGAAAGTCAAGGATATAATTGGTATGGTAGTCAAGAAAAGCTCTATTTGCAGATGAAATTATGTTATACCTAACAAAACCACAAGTGGACATTACAATGTTGTGGAACATACTGAGACAGCTTCATATATTTTGGGATACAAAATTAATGAAGTTAAAATAAAAGCAAAAGCAGTAAATTATGTACCCACACATGAATTGGTTCAACAATACCCATATTTATGGAGACAAGATATAATGAAATATTTAGGAGAATGGATTAAAAATGATTCTGGTGTGGCAGCTATGGATATGAGGGAAGAGACTAAATAAAAGATAATACAAAAACTGACAAAACAGGAAGCACTATTACATGGATATCAATAGTAAGTTACAAGGGTCTATATCATATTGAAATGATTCTGGTATGGCAGCTAAGGATATGAGGGAAGAGACTAAACAAAAGATAATACAAAAACTGAGAAAACAGGAAGCACTGTTACATGGATATCAATAGTAAGATACAAGGGTCTATATCATATCGAAAGGAACAAATCTCGAACGGCTGAAATATTGAAATTGCTGTTCATCAATTTGTTTTTTTGTGAGATTGCGGTACAGTGAAGATCGGACATTCTGCCCTTTCCTCACTGTAGTGCGATCTCGGAGTTGGTATATATAATTAGTGGGGGGTGTGGGGGGTGCAGCCACCCACAAAAGTGATTTTGATGAAGAGCACTTTTGATATTTAAGCCGTTTGAGATTCATTCCTTTCGATGTTATGATATAGACCCAGATACAAGCAGTTAAAATGTTTTTTGTCCCTTTAATTTTATCCAGAGGTCAGGAATATTTTTATCAACTAGAGGAGAAGCTGTTGATAAAATCCTTCTTTATTAATTGCTATCTGGGAAGGGAAGATGAGAAGAATCAAGTGAGATCAGTTTATTCTTCCAATAGAACAAAGTAGATTGGGATTACCTGATTTGAAGGGTATTTCAGAGCAACACAGTTAAGGCTCCTATACATAGCACAAGCAGAAAACTATAATTCAAAGTGGAAAGAGATGAAACCTGGGGGGGGGGGCTCAAGAAACAAGGAAAGACTGGGATTTTTGATGCAGACCTTTAAGGTGAACAACAATAATTATACAGAATATTGTGTTCATAAAGTAGCAGAAAGTACTCAAAGAAGATTCTTTGCTCACCAGTGGGAGTGGGGAGCCTTGAGCAGCCTACCTGTCCCTGTAGGAAGTGACCTCAGCACAAGAAGCTGTAGTAATTGGTTGTTTTGGACCATTTCTAGCTCTTTTGTAGTTCACTGTTTAAAATCCGCCTCTGGGCGTTTTTTTCTGGCTATACTGCTCAGACAAGCTCCTCGTGGTTCTGCAGAGTGGTCCTAGCAGCAGGTAACTCAGAAAAGCGACTATTTCTGGATTTAAGTATCTTTGCTTTTTTTTCACTTGGAATAGCTTCTGTAGCTTACCCTGAACTAGCTTGAACTGTTTTTTAACTGTTTGCTGCATTATTTTAAAATCTGCACTTAAAGTTACATTTTAGTCAAATTTGATCGAAAGTTTGTTTGTTTGTTTGTTTAATTTAACTGTGGAGGCTGCCCACTAAAGTGTGCTAGCCTGTGTAACTAATTTATCACTGTTTTTGCATTTTCTGTGTGTTTCTACCAAAAAAAACCAAAAAACCAAAAAAATAATCCTTGTTTTCCCACCTCTCCTCGACTAATTTAGACCAGTTTACAGGCATTGCTGTATTCTGGGCTGTGGTGTAGTTCCTGTGTTGTCCATTACCATACTTGGATAGAAGGAAGTTCCTTTGCTCACCAGTGGGAGTGGGGAGCCTTGAGCAGCCTACCTGTCCCTGTAGGAAGTGACCTCAACACAAGAAGCTGTAGTAATTGGTTGTTTTGGACCATTTCTAGCTCTTTTGTAGTTCACTGTTTAAAATCCACCTCTGGGCATTTTTTTCTGGCTATACTGCTCAGACAAGCTCCTCATGGTTCTGCAGAGTGGTCCTAGCAGCAGGGAACCCAGAAAAGCGACTATTTCTGGATTTAAGTATCTTTGCTTTTTTTCACTTGGAATAGCTTCTGTAGCTTACCCTGAACTAGCTTGAACTGTTTTTTAACTGTTTGCGGCATTATGTTAAAATCTGCACTTAAAGTTACATTTTAGTCGAATTTGATCGAAAGTTTGTTTGTTTGTTTAATTTAACTGTGGAGACTGCCCACTAAAGTGTGCTAGCCTGTGTAACTAATTTATCACTGTTTCTGCATTTTCTGTGTGTTTCTACCAAAAAAATAGAACAACAAAAAAAATCCTTGTTTTCCCGCCTCTCCTCGACTAGTTTAGACCTGTTTACAGGCATTGCTGTATTCTGGGATGTGGTATAGTTCCTGTGTTGTCCATTACCTTACTTGGATAGAAGGAAGTTTCTTTGTTCACCAGTGGGAGTGGGGAGCCTTGAGCAGCCTACCTGTCCCTGTAGGAAGTGACCTCAGCACAAGAAGCTGTAGTAATTGGTTGTTTTGGACCATTTCTAGCTCTTTTGTAGTTCACTGTTTAAAATCTGCCTCTGGGCGTTTTTTTCTGGCTATACTGCTCAGACAAGCTCCTCGTGGTTCTGCAGAGTGGTCCTAGCAGCAGGGAACTCAGAAAAGTGACTACTTTTTGGATTTAAGTATCTTTGCTTTTTTTCACTTGGAATAGCTTCTGTAGCTTACCCTGAACTAGCTTGAACTGTTTTTTAACTGTTTGCTGCATTATTTTAAAATCTGCACTTAAAGTTACATTTTAGTCGAATTTGATCTAAAGTTTGTTTGTTTGTTTAATTTAACTGTAGAGGCTGCCCACTAAAGTATGCTAGCCTGTGTAACTCATTTATCACTGTTTCTGCATTTTCTGTGTGTTTCTACCAAAAACAAAAAAGAAAAAATAATCCTTGTTTTCCCGCCTCTCCTCGACTAGTTTAGACCAGTTTACAGGCATTGCTGTATTCTGGGCTGTGGTGTAGTTCCTGTGTTGTCCATTACCTTACTTGGATAGAAGGAAGTTTCTTTGCTCACCAGTGGGAGTGGGGAGCCTTGAGCAGCCTACCTGTCCCTGTAGGAAGTGACCTCAGCACAAGAAGCTGTAGTAATTGGTTGTTTTGGACCATTTCTAGCTCTTTTGTAGATCACTGTTTAAAATCCGCCTCTGGGCGTTTTTTCTGGCTATACTGCTCAGACAAGCTCCTCGTGGTTCTGCAGAGTGGTCCTAGCAGCAGGGAACTCAGAAAAGCGACTACTTTCTGGATTTAAGTATCTTTGCTTTTTTCCACTTGGAATAGCTTCTGTAGCTTACCCTGAACTAGCTTGAACTGTTTTTTAACTGTTTGCTGCATTATTTTAAAATCTGCACTTAAAGTTACATTTTAGTCGAATTTGATCGAAAGTTTGTTTGTTTGTTTGTTTAATTTAACTGTGGAGGCTGTCCACTAAAGTGTGCTAGCCTGTGTAACTAATTTATCACTGTTTCTGCATTTTCTGTGTGTTTCTACCAAAAAAACAAAAAAACAAAAAAAAAATCCTTGTTTTCCCGCCTCTCCTCGACTAGTTTAGACCAGTTTACAGGCATTGCTGTATTCTGGGCTGTGGTGTAGTTCCTGTGTTGTCCATTACCTTACTTGGATAGAAGGAAGTTTCTTTGCTCACCAGTGGGAGTGGGGAGCCTTGAGCAGCCTACCTGTCCCTGTAGGAAGTGACCTCATCTCAAGAAGCTGTAGTAATTGGTTGTTTTGGACCATTTCTAGCTCTTTTGTAGATCACTGTTTAAAATCCGCCTCTGGGCATTTTTTTCTGGCTATACTGCTCAGATAAGCTCCTCGGGGTTCTGCAGAGTGGTCCTAGCAGCAGGGAACTCAGAAAAGTGACTACTTTTGGGATTTAAGTATCTTTGCTTTTTTTCACTTGGAATAGCTTCTGTAGCTTACCCTGAACTAGCTTGAACTGTTTTTTAACTGTTTGCTGCATTATTTTAAAATCTGCACTTAAAGTTACATTTTAGTCGAATTTGATCGAAAGTTTGTTTGTTTGTTTGTTTAATTTAACTGTGGAGGCTGCCCAATAAAGTGTGCTAGCCTGTGTAACTAATTTATCACTGTTTCTGCATTTTCTGTGTGTTTCTACCAAAAAAACAAAAAAATAATCCTTGATTTTCCACCTCTCCTCGACTAGTTTAGACCAGTTTACAGGCATTGCTGTATTCTGGGCTGTGGTGTAGTTCCTGTGTTGTCCATTACCTTACTTGGATAGAAGGAAGTTTCTTTGCTTACCAGTAGGAGTGGGGAGCCTTGAGCAGCCTACCTGTCCCTGTAGGAAGTGACCTCAGCACAAGAAGCTGTAGTAATTGGTTGTTTTGGACCACTTCTAGCTCTTTTGTAGTTCACTGTTTAAAATCTGCCTCTGGGCATTTTTTTTCTGGCTATACTGCTCAGACAAGCTCCTCGTGGTTCTGCAGAGTGGTCCTAGCAGCAGGGAACTCAGAAAAGTGACTACTTTCTGGATTTAAGTATCTTTGCTTTTTTTCACTTGGAATAGCTTCTGTAGCTTACCCTGAACTAGCTTGAACTGTTTTTTAACTGTTTGCTGCATTATTTTAAAATCTGCACTTAAAGTTACATTTTAGTCGAATTTGATCGAAAGTTTGTTTGTTTGTTTGTTTAATTTAACTGTGGAGACTGCCCACTAAAGTGTGTTAGCCTGTGTAACTAATTTATCACTGTTTCTGCATTTTCTGTGTGTTTCTACCAAAAAAACAAAAAAAAAATCCTTGTTTTCCCGCCTCTCCTCGACTAGTTTAGACCAGTTTACAGGCATTGCTGAATTCTGGGCTGTGGTGTAGTTCCTGTGTTGTCCATTACCTTACTTGGATAGAGGGAAGTTTCTTTGCTCACCAGTGGGAGTGGGGAGCCTTGAGCAGCCTACCTGTCCCTGTAGGAAGTGACCTCAGCACAAGACGCTGTAGTAATTGGTTGTTTTGGACCATTTCTAGCTCTTTTGTAGTTCACTGTTTAAAATCCGCATTTGCACGGCTTTGAGCGGTTGTGCGCATAGCGGTTAAACAAGGTTAAACTTTTTCTGGCTCCGCCAAGTCTGCTCTTCAAATTTTCCCTTAAGGAAGCTCTACTCTTAGTATAACCAGACTACTCACTATATTATAAGCCTAGCACTTGTTCTCAATACTTCTCTACTAAGTAAGCACTCTCGTACTAAGTAAAGCACTACATCTACTTACCACCCCTGTGAATATCCACTTCCCTTAAAGGTACAGCACTCCCTTATACTGTTCTAGCATGTCGAGTGGTAGATTACTGGCATCGTCTCCAATTCAGCTGGTCAATCTGGGTATCTTGAGACAATGCTACAATTGTCTCATGTACACAGACAACCCTCTCCTCCTCCCAACAAACACAAATACATGTGAGAGATGCAACTATATAGCCAAACTGGAGGCTGAACTCTCTCAACTCAGGGCTGGCATGACCAGACAGGAGGAGATGGCAACCACACACACAACAATCCCAGTCCCACATAGACCTACCACAACTGCAAACCAAACACATAAAAACACAAAGACATACTCGGAGGCTCTAATAAAAAACTTACCAAAACAACAGAGGCTCCCAAAGCAGACATCCAAAAATCCACCACCTCAAAACAAAACACATGCAACACATACTTCAATAAATCAGTGTGTTAACCAATCACAACCCTTAAGGCCAAACACCTTGCCTGATACAATAGTAATAGGTGACTCTATAGTCAGACACACTGATGTCCCGCTGACCAGGCTGAACAAGGAGAAGGTGACTGTGAGCTGTCTATCGGGAGCTAGGATCCGCCACATAACACACACACTCAAGTCACTCCAAAGCAAGTACAAATATGACTCCGTCATTGTCCATGCTGGTGTGAATGACCTGAGATGTACCTCCCTGGACTACATGAAAAGAGACATAGAGGAGCTCTCCGATTATGTAGCCCAGGCTGGTATGACCCTGACCCTGGGCAGCATCTTGCCCTCACCAAGAATGATACCACAATACAAAGACAAGATGATCAGCTTTAACAATTGGCTCAAGTACTGGTGTCATTCTAAGGGGATCCAATGTCTGTCTGCCTGGGATGACATGTTGGACAAGCCACGCTGCTTCGCAAGGGATGGCTTACACCTGTCACCACTGGGCTTCCCGATATTGGCTAAGGCTCTTGCCACCCCCATAGTGCCTTTTTTAGGCAAGGCTCAAAAGACAAACCCACCTCCTTAGAAAACAAAAATGGAAAAAAACTAAGGGTAATGCTGCTCAACGCCAGAAGTCTAAATCTCAAGATGCAGGCACTTGATGCACTCCTTAGCATGGAGAACCTCGACGTCTGTGCAGTAACTGAAACCTGGTTCAAGGCTCCTGAGAGCACCCCAGCGCTACCAGGCTATACCTCGTATCATGCTTTTCGGCCCCAAAACCCGGGCCGAACCACAAAGGGAGGGGGAGTGTCCATATTCATCAAGGACACCCACACCACCAGGTTAGTAGCAACACATGAAGCATCAGAGACCATACAGGTGCAACTAACCATAGGCAAAACTGCTATACAACTGGTAGCATGTTACAGACCACCCTCCCAATCTCAAGAACCCCACTCAGCCTTCCTGGAGACATTGGAGGATATGAATGTATCACAAAATACCATCATACTGGGAGACTTCAACTACCCAAACATAGATTGGGTACATTATTCTAGCCCTAATACTCTAGCCCAAAGGTTCCTGGAATTCATAAATTCAAATGCACTGGGAACAACTAGTCACCTCTCCCACTAGGGGAGATAATATACTGGACCTGATCATCACAAACATGGGAACAAAATGCTCCACACCGGAAGTATACCCCTCACTAGTGAGATCTGACCACAAAGTAATCACCCTGGATATACATATCCCACCTCCACCCCCAGCACAAAAGACCACAGTGAAAAACTTCTCAAAAGCAGACTTCACTCTTCTTAAGACTGAGATGGTATCCTTTAAGCCCACTGTGCCAGTGGATACCACATCCCACAATGCCGAATCCTTCACAAATGCTTTCTATGGACATCTCCAAGAATGCATGGATCATGCAATCCCAGACAAATCCAAGTCCCTCTCACCAAAGGTAAGCGTCCTGTCTGGTGGACCTCAGCCATAAACAAATTGTATAACAAAAGAAGGAAGCTACAGCACGTCAGAGCAAAATCCCATGAAGGGAAGACATCTCTGATCAACATTAGCAGAAAACTACGTTCTCTCATAAAAACATCCAAGGCCAACTTTGAGAGAAAAATCGCTAAGGACACTAAAGATAACCACAAAGCCTTCTTCAGCTATGTTAGAAACCTGGGCGGAAACCCTCAGATATGCTCAGAGTTGGTTCAAAACAACAAAAAATACACTGAACCCACAGATATTGCCAACATTCTGGCTGACAGGTTCAGTGCATATTTCTCCCCTCCTTCACCCCCAAAAGAAGAAATACTTATCCCAGCTGAATGTAATCTGCCTGTCATCTCAGATGTCCAAGTGAGAACTGCCCTAAACAAAGCATAAAACACAGCATCAATGGGACCTGACAGTATCCTGGGTTTTGTGTTACGTGAACTCCAAGAGGAGCTAAACCCACACATAGAAATGCAATTTAACCTTAGCCTTACTTCAGGATATGTACCTGAACACTGGCGTACAGCAACAGTGGTCCTACTCCACAAGGGGGGTGCCTCTACAGACCCTGCAAACTACCGCCCCATAAGCTTAACCAGCCTGGTCTGCAAAACTATGGAAAGAATCATTATGGAACTCATAAACAGAGACATAGGGGACCTACAGACACTTGACCCCACCCAGTTCGGCTTTGTAAAGGGCAGATCCTGCCTTTTAAACCTGGTTGACTTTTTCGAAACAGTCACTAGAGCCATTGATGAGGGCAAAGCAGTCCATACAACATACCTGGACTTGGCTAAGGCCTCCGACACAATACCCCACTCAGGCATCATAGATAAGCTCAACAGCTTAAAAGTAAACTCTTATGTCACTAGATGGGTTGCAAACTGGCTAAAGGACAGAACCCATAAAGTTAAAATCGCTGAAGCAATGTCAGACTCAAAGCCAGTCACAAGTGGTGTCCCACAGGGATCTGTCCTGGGACCCCTCTTGTTCGGCATTTATTTCTCAGATGTTAAAGTAAACATGGGAGGGCTGTGGCTGACAAAGTTCGCAGATGACTGCAAACTAGGAGCCATAGTCGATACACCAGCCGACACACACATCCTACAAAAAGGCCTCACAGAAACGGACAACTGGTGCCGGAGTCACGGCCTTAAACTAAATGCCAAAAAATGTATAGTCATCCCCTTTGGGAAAAACAAAGTACCCACAAATTATCACATAGACAGCAACCCACTGAGTACGGAAAAAGTAATCAGAGACCTAGGGACCCAAGTCAACAGCGACCTCTCATTTGAAACCCACATTGCCAAAGTGGTTAGAAAAACATTCTACCTTGCACACTTCGTCATGAAGGGATTCACATCCAGATCCAAGGATGTCATTGTACCCCTATATTCCTCCCTCATCAGACCCATGATTGAGTACAATGCCCCATTTGGTATGTACCTCACCCGGCATTTGCAACAGCTGGAGAGACCACAAAAGTACCTCACCAAGAGGATCAAGGGTCTCCAACATATGTCTTATTCTGCCAGACTAAAGAAACTTCAGCTCTATTCAGTAGCATACCGCCTGCTCAGAGGTGATCTCTGCCTGATGTACAAGGCCATGTCCAATCAGGATCTGATGGACATGCTCCACCTCAAAAAATCCAAATCCATCAGGACCACGAGAGCTAAAGACTTAAACCTCGGCACAACTATGAATAGGACATGCTGGAGGGATAGATTCATAACCCAGAGGCTTCCCATGCTTTGGAACAAGATCCCAGTTCGTATTAGGCAGAGCCCCTCACTGACTCTCTTCAAGAGAAATCTTGATGAGTGGATGGGAGATCGTAAGTTTACCCCAGGGGTCACATCTGTGTCATTGCTAGACAGGGGCACAGTAAACTAATTCTATTATATAAGGGGACCTTCATTGTGTCACTACTAGACAGAGGCACAGTATTCTAAATTTATTCTGTACATTTTTTGTACCATTTCATGGGGTGGCAAAAGCCACATCACTATGGCTAGGCTTACAAATGCCCCAGGGCAGATAGCCTAGTACTATATTATGAAACTATGAAACTAAGCCAACATGGGAATGGAGAAAGGAGAGTCTGTTCATAGAGATGACTGCAATTAGGGATAAAGACAATAGGCAAGAGGGAGCTGGAATTTATTGGAGAAAACTGGCAAAGGAACCAAGGTATTGGGAGCAAATAACCAGAGATGGAAAGGTAACAGAATGGGAAGATGCCAAGAATTTATTTCAGCTGCAGGTTAGAGATTTCCTTCCCTATCAAGGATTGATATCAGAATATAGGCAAAGAGAAAGAAATAGGGGGGTCCTAAACAAAAGACCGGCACTGGTAAAGTTCTTAGTAGAATCTAGAACAACAGTTGTCATTAAGAAAGGAATAATTAGTAAAGCATGCAAAATATTTTGTTGGCTAGGCTTACGTAGGCCCTTGGGCCAATAGCCTAGTACCTACCTATGAACCTATAGGAAATACACCCTGGGGATCACTTCTATGTCTCTGCTCAACAGTGGCACAGGAAAATAACTTTTTTGGGTGGCGTAAGCCAGGGAACCTTGTTGGCTAGGCTTACGTAGGCCCTTGGGCCAATAGCCTAGTACCTACCTATGAACTATAAAAATCAATCATAGGAGGTTAGAAAGGATTGGGAAGAGAGTTTGGATAAGAATTTCAGAAAGAAACAATTGGGGGGATATATGTATGTATGTCTCCAAAATATGCAACAAAGTCTAAAAGATATAGGATCTTTGGTTGGAAGTGTTTACATAAGTATTTTTATACCTCCAAGTATAGATAGACAGCAAATATTGGAGGTGAGATGAGGAAGAAAGAGGTAGCTGAGAACATATTTTCTGTGAGTGTAATGAGCTGGTAGACTTCAAAGATTTCCTGCAGACTGCTCTGTCAGAGATACCGGGTGAGCAAATTGGTGTAACTATTGAAATTATTTGTTTGAGCTATGATACAGAATTGGACTTGCCTAGACATAGTAAGGCCTTGCTGAGTCTAATTATGATGTCTGTCAAAAAATCAATTACTAGAAAATGGAAATCAAAGTCTAAACCAACTTTACTAGAAGTTGCAAATATCCAATGGAAAGAATCACAAAGGCACTGGTCACCACCAATAAAATCATACACTTCTTTAATTAAAACAAAAGACAAGCGCTTTCAGACTCCTGGTCCTTCTTCAGGTCTATAAAGATACATACATTCCCAAGCCCTATTTAAAACATCAATTAGCCAATCATTTCAATGCATCAATTTCTGCCCACTAAGAGCAAGCGTTAAGGGCTCTTTCCTCCTAGCTCCCAACTCTATGGGAGCTTCAGCTGTTGGTGAAACATTATGATTAGTAGTCTCAGGTGACTTGTCTTGCTACACCTTGCTTAAAGTATTTGCAGGTAGATATGTAAAGATGCAAAATTTGAACATAACTTGAGTGGTAGAATGTTCTATTCTAATGTTCATGCTAATTGTAGGATGTCAAATATTATTTATTTAGCTAAATGCTAACAATGTAAAGCATTTTATGTTGGTAAAAGTAATAAAGAATTAAGGGAGTGGGTCCTACATCATTTAAGTGATTTTCGCTGCCAAAAAACAACTAATGCCCTAGCAAAGCACATTCTTGAATTTAATGGACATATGTTTAATTTTTTAGCATTACAAGTGGCTAAAATAGGTTTTAGGGATGGTGATTTAGTGAATAAAATGGAAATGACCAAAATGCGATGGATTGCAACTCTATAATCTGATAAAACACCAGGTCTTAATATTTGTGTACCGATTAAGCCTGCCCTTAGAGGGTGGAAATTGATGCATTGAAATGACTGGCTAATTGTTGTTTTAAATAGGGCTTAGGAGTATATGTATCTTTACAGACCTGAAGAAGGACCAGGAGTCTGAAAGTGCTTGTCTTATGTTTTAATTAAAGAAGTGTATGATTTTATTTGTGATGACCAGTGCCTTTGTGATTCTTTTTATTGGATTTTTGTTGAGACACTGGATTTTAGTTCCCGTGGGTGTTGTTTTCGTTTACCTAAGAAGTTGCAAATATAGTGACAGAGATAAAACAAGTGGAATTGGGGTCTTTAGAAAAGGGTAGAAGCAAACTGCATATGACAAAAATGGTAATTGTGGGATCAATACATGCAGAGGTGGCATGAGGTTTAAAAGAGGGCAGGATTTGAATGAGCTATGGAATGTTTAACTAACAATGACTGTATATATTATAAGTGATGTATAGTGTTTGCAACTACAGTTGTGTCGGCATGGTTTGTAATGTATAATGCTTGCCACTGAAATTCTGTCTGTAGGGTTTATTTTCATTTATATAAATGTAAGCTTGCCTATAACATACATGATAATTTAATAAAGGTGCTTCTTGTTTTAAAAAAAGAACTCGTTTTTGGACCTTTTTCAGAAGTTATTAAAAAGTATAATGAGAGGGGATAAATGATTCAAGGGATCTCTCAGATATTTCAGCCCCCCTTCTCCAAGTTTAACAAGGGATTTTATACTACCTCATCAAATTTCAATAAAAAGCAAAATAAGCAGTCACCATAATCTACTGGTAACCAGGCATTTAAAAACTAGTGCCATGGAGGTTTCAAAAAGAAAGCAGGACCCTCCCCCAAGAACAAAGGGCAGTCTAATAAATCTGTTTGACTATATAATGGACCTTTCTTCTCCTCCCACTCTGGCAGCCCTTTAATTCTTCCAGAAAGTATGAACTCCATGTCCGTCTTTGGCAACTGATTGTTTCAGTTAGATGCAATCTGAGAGTAACTCATGAAGGTTACAAATAGCAGTGAGAGCCTCTCCCTCCTTTTCCGGGGATTCCTCCTCATCTGCCTGACCAAACTCTGCTTTTCCTTCCTGTCATTCAGCATATGCTGTCTCAGGGGGTGATAGAAGCTGTCCCTCCTCCTCTGATAGAAGGATTTTGTTCAAGGATGTTTTTGGTGCCAAAGAAAAGAGCCTCTTGGAAGCTGGTTCTGGACCTTTCCTTTTGCAACCAGTTTGTGATAGTGACAAAGTTCAAAATACTGTCACTTCACAACTTGTTACCCCTATTCCCCATTTGAGTTTCCTAGTTACCTTATATTTAAAAGAAGCATATCATCACATTTTTATAGATCCAAATTTCATGTGTTTCTTAAAGTTTTGTGTGTCTAGATCACATTATCAGTTGTCTGCCTTAGGCTTTGGGTTATCTACTACTCCAAGACACAAACTGTCTTCCTCCTGTGATAGCATACTGAAGACTGCATGGTATTCACATTTTTATTTACTTATCCTTTTTGTTTATATTTGCAGAGTCTTTTTTTAAAGTGTCTGGAATCCCTCAGTGGGGTAAGGGATCTCCTACATGAGCTGGGATTCCAACATTCAGAAGTCTTTTCTGACTCCTTTTCATGGGATTGTTTTTCTGGGGTGTCTAATGGACAACTCAGTTCAGAGAGCTATTCTTCCACAGGAAAAAATAGATCTGTATTTAGATCTATTCCTGAGGTTTTCCACTAAGACTTCCATATCAGCAAGTGAATTTATCAGGATTCTCGGTCTTGTGGCATCAGTGATACTCATGATGCCTTTTGCAAGACAACAAGGAGAAAGTTGCAGTGGTACCTGAAATCTCTATGCTCCTAATACCACTGATACCAACATCCCTTGACCTTTCAAATGTCAATTCCAGGATTTGTGAAAATAGAGATTATGTGGTGGGGACACCATAGCTCTCATAATCCAGGTCTCACATTCATCCCTCCAGCTTCAGCTTAGTCAGTCATAACAGACCCCTCAGTCTTCACTTGCAGAGCAGTGTCTATGGGAATAAAAGAGCAGGGTCTTCAGAACAAACAAGAGAAAACAAAATGCATCAAAATAAAGAGATGCTTATTCTCATAAACTCTCTAAATCATCTGTGGCCCCCATGATCTCTACACATATTTGCAGACAACACTACTATGATGTGGTACATAAACAAGCAAAGGTAAACTGGATCTTACCCTCTGAGTAGTCTAGCCATGGTAGCTTTGGATATAGCTTTTTTAGCATAATCTAACTCTACAGGCATCTTACATTCTATAAGAGCAAAATAGTGTGGAAGACAAGCTGAACAGGAACAGGACTGACCATCACAAATGGAAGCTGAATCAGAGGGTCTTCGAAGATCATAGGATCATTGGAGGATACTAGACTAATGGCCCTAGAGCCTATTTCAGCCTAGACATTCATGCCCCAAATTTTCCAATTGTTAATGTCCATGGGCTAGAATAATATATGCCTGTGACATATGGGATCTACAAACTGCCCGTGCCCATAAGGGTCACACGTGACAAGTCAGGGGGCGAGTTTGCAATTTCCCATCCATTAGTCCAAATTGCATTTGAATAGGCTTACCGAATAGGTCTGTTTCACATGAATGGGAAGTCTGTTCCAGAAAAGGGGTAATTTCTGAGACACATACCTATCTCTCCAACATGTTTTTTTTATGCCACAGATGAGGTTTAGATCTGTGGATTGAGTAATTCTAGTGCTGTTTGTTTTGGAAATGTGTAGCAGATCCATCAGGGTTGGATCAAAGAATGCCTTCTATATTAGACTAGATCAACCCTCAGTAGTCAGTAGGAGACAGGTCTGCATAGCACATGTTATTTACACCCTGTATTCTTTTAGTGAGGAACCTCTGTAGCTGCTAAACTTGTTGCAAATGCCTGATCAAGTACATGCCAAAGGGTGCACTGTACTCGATTACTGGTCTAAAGACGGCTGGGTATAGTGTGATATGATCTCATTAGATCTTAATGACATGCCCTTACTTATAAGTTGCACCACGTAGAAGGATTTTCTCAGTACCATGGACATGGTACATGGTGATCAAAGTTCAGGTTACTGTACATCCGGGTTCCCAAATCCCTTACCACTGGGTCTATTCTTATGGGAGTATTTATCAGTGTTGTAATTTGTAGGGGTGGTCGTCTTCCCAAAGGGTATAAATATACATTTATTTTGCATTGGGTTTTAGGACATGGTTCTGTGTTACACCTTCCTGGAGGATATCTCCATCTTTGGGAGATTCAATGATCACACCCAGATTACAAATCATCAGCAGATCTGGTCAACCAAAGGCCATCTACATTTGCATTAACTTCAAAGAAGTATATTTCAAACAGGAATGGTCCCAGTACTGAGTCCTGTGAGACACCACTAGTAACAGGCCACTTGGTAGGGGTGGAGTCCCCCACCCAAGCTTCATGTGTCCTATCTGTGAGCCATTTAGCTACCCACTGGGTGACATAGGAATTTATGCCTAAAAATGTGAGTTTGTTTATAATACATGAGTGAGGTATTGTGCCAAATGCCTTTGCCAGGTCAGGTAGGTAGCATGTACCATTTTGTTCCCGTCCATGGCTCTAGAGGCCTTTTCAAAGAAGTTTACCAAGTTTAGTAGGCATGGCCTGCCCTTGATGAAAGTGAACTGTGATGGGTCAAGCGTTTGAAGATTTCCTTTGTCTTTGTTTATCAAGTCCACAATACTTCTTTCCATGGCTTTGGATATAAGACTAGTCAAACTTGTGGGTCTCTAGTTATCTGAGTCTGTTGATGGTCTGCCTTTGTGTAGAGGAATGCCATTTGCAGTCCTCCATTCCCTACGGATGAAGCCTGTTTGGAGGTTGTAGTTGAATGGAGGTTCAAGCTGGCCTGACAAGTCATGTTTCAAGCTATTTAGGAGGTATCCTGGAATATTATCAGGATCCAGTGAGGCAATGTTTTTAGCTCTGGAAAGTGCAGTGAGGACCTGTTCTTTAGTGATAGTTAAGGAGTAAATGGTACAGGGTATTTTCTGAAGGGAAACTGGGGGTAATACGGGGGAGGAGGTAAAAAAGTACAGTTGTGTACACTTACTATAAATGTAGATGTTCGAGTGTATTCACTGTTGCAGTCATCACATTTGGGTTATCTGCCTGCAGGTAGCCCTCAGCCAGCCTAAATACCAGAGTCTTTGGATTTCTGCATTGGATGCTGTCACTTCTTTCATGACGTCAGGTTGCCAGGGGTATAAAGCATGCAGCCAACGCCATTACATCAGTTTTTCTTGCCCCAGATATCAGGTGTCCCCACAATAGGAAGCAATTATATGCTATGGTACACCCCCAGCAAAAATCAAATACACATGCTATAATATATGCCAAACAAGAAGGAAAGGTAGAGCCAAGAGAAGTCAGGGGGCTAGAGGGAGGGTAACCAGGACTGCAACAGTGAATACACTCGAACATCTACATTTATGGTAAGTGTATACAACTGTATTATATTCTTCGTGTTTCACTGTTGCAGTCATCACATTTGAGTTGATTCTAAAGCTAAGGAAGGGTGGAGGTAGTTAAAGAGCATTAGGGCCAGCAATTAGGCCCTTTAAGACTGCTGTGGCAAATCCAGCTCTGGATTTAGAAAAGACAGGCAGGTGGTAATGCTTGGTGAAGGTATGTACAGAGCTCCAGGTAGCAGCTTCCAAGATGTCCCTGGCAGGGACTCCTCTAAGAAATGCCGTAGAGGTAGATGCAGCCCTGGTGGAATGTGATCTTATCGCCTGTGGGGTAGGTTTTCCATGGTGCTTGTAGCAGTAATTAATGCAATGGGCTATCCATTTGGAAATTGCTTGCTTTGAAATGGCCTTCCCCTCTGCCCCTGCAGCAAAGCTAACTAGCAGCTGTTCAGATTTTCTGAGAGGCTTAGTCCTGTCCAAATAGAATCTACGTTGTCTGTGCATGTCCAGAGAATGCAGTATCTGTTCCTCTTTATTTTGAGGATTATGAAAAAAAGTAGGCAAATGAATGGACTGGTTTAGGGCCAAAGCAAACACCACCTTGGGCATAAAGGATGGATTAGACCTGAGGGAAACCCTGTCCACATGGATGATGAAGGGTTCCACTGCCATGAGGGCCTGTAATTCAGACACTCTTCTTGCTGAAGTGATGGCCAAAAGTAAGGCTGTTTTCCAAGAAATGAATTTCAACTCTGCTGTAGCAGCTGGTTCAAAGAGGGGAAGAGTGATCTTTTCCAATACAAAGTTAAGGTCCCAGGCTGGAGTGGGAACTCTCCTGGGGGATCTTAAATTTTTGGCCCCTCTAAGGAATTGTTTTAGCAAGGGGTGAGAGAAGAGGGGTGGCTCAGTACTATAATGTGCTGAAATGGCAGAGGCATGAATCTTAATTTATGAGAAGGATAGGCCCTTGTGGAGCATTTCTGTTAAATAATCTAGAATATGAGGTAAGCTGGGCACCATTGTGCCCATCAGACCTCTCAACCATCCAGAATTACTCGTTTTTTGTTGAGTTTTGGGGTCCCAATGATAGGGTGCCATGATTGCCGAGTGACACCCCTTCATTTCCGATTTTTTACATCTGTTCAGATTTCAGAGTGATCTTTTCCAATACAAAGTTAAGGTCCCAGGCTGGAGTGGGAACTCTCCTGGGGGATCTTAAATTTTTGGCCCCTCTAAGGAATTGTTTTAGCAAGGGGTGAGAGAAGAGGGGTGGCTCAATACTATAATGTGCTGAAATGGCAGAGGCATGAATCTTAATTTATGAGAAGGATAGGCCCTTGTGGAGCATTTCTGTTAAATAATCTAGAATATGAGGTAAGCTGGGCACCATTGTGCCCATCAGACCTCTCAACCATCCAGAATTACTCGTTTTTTGTTGAGTTTTGGGGTCCCAATGATAGGGTGCCATGATTGCCGAGTGACACCCCTTCATTTCCGATTTTTTACATCTATTTTTATACTTTTTGATTTTTGCCGCTTTTGGAGTTGACATCATCACGTGCGCGATGACATCAGCTCCACCAGCCTGTCGGAATTAAGCTCAAGGGATGTGCATGGGAGTGCATGTCTGTTTGAATACTCTGATTGGAACTGCAGAGTGAGCCATGTCAAGGAAGTTCAATGGACTGCCGTTATGTTATTGGAACTTATTTAAGCTCAACGGACTGCCGTTATGGAACTGCAAGCTCAGTCAACAGACCTTTTCGCGGAGTTGCCACTTTTGCTGAATATTTTGGATTACTGAAACTGGAAGCTCACTTAACACTGGAGCTGCTTTGCTTTAAGGTACTGGACTGGTTGGTGAGTGAGTGAGCCGTTTCAAGTGTGTGTGTGTGTGTGTGTGTGTGCGCGTGCAACTGTTATCAAGATAGTGAGAAGAAACTGTTTAAAAATTGAAGTTTATTGTCCCATGTGCAAGATAAATTGTTAAAGTTTTAACCTGAACATAGGAAGCACGCTTGATCCTCTGAAGGAAAAGAAAACAAGTAATTTAATAAACTCTTATAAAACTTTATGTCAGATGTGGAGACTGTGTTCATAAAAATGATGCCATATATATTATGAACAGATGTTTTTTGAAGTAGCACAAGATGACGTTTATCTCGGGGAAATGTTTGGAAGGTTAAATTTATGCACAGTTGCACACTTTTTTTGTTAAATTTTATTCCACTGACAGGCTAATTTCAGTGTATGATACTTTATATGGCACTCGCGGTTTACTCAGTTCCGTCAGGGTAAATCACATTTAAATATGACTACCAGCTGTTTATTTGTGTGCAAGAAATTTAGACTACCTGTAATACTGGACATCTCTATTTCTGTGAATCATTTTACTGTGAATATTAAATAATGTCTTGTGTAAAATCATTCATAAGACAGTGTATACTTTAACTCTGGACCAGGATTAAAAAGTAAACAACAGTGCATCAACATAATACATTTAAAGAATCCTAACACTTCTTTATTCGTAAGACTTGCACATCACTTACCAACAACCATTTGTATTACAAAGAGTTTCACAATTTCATATGCCCAAAGTAGGGCATTAGCTGCTGAAACATGAGATTTTGTAGGTCAGTCCACATGCTAACTAAATGCAGGTTACATGTGTAGTTTGCTAGCAAATGTAATACAAACTATTGAAGAATTTATGTACTATTTTATACCACATTAAAGGTTTCTAGATGTGATCCTTCATTTTTTTCTATTTTGTGATTATTAGAGCATTAAGAATTCCTTTGACAAAGACAACATGATAATTACCATTATTTTTGCAAGACATAATGGCTGAATCAGCACTGTCCTCATAAAAGGGGTTCATTGTCAACATTAATATATTAACTAGAAATACTTCATGCAGTAATGGTATGAATATCTGTACTTATTTATTATCTAGTAAATTTACTAAGCACATGTGCTAATTTTCAGTGATGATGCAAGAACACAGGTTATTTGGCTTACTTAGGGGTCCCTGTTGTAAACTCACACTACCATAACATCAAATTCAAATGGCAGAATATCGCTGCATAAAACATTGAACCAGCTTTTAATAGACAAGCTGGTATTTGTCATTTTCCCAAAGTAGATCGATGTCACAGTTGGTAAATATAAAATGCAGGGATAGCGGGGGATGCAGCAGGCTTGCCCACTGCAAAAAAAAATTTGTGTTAGCAAATTTTTGACCAAAATCCAGCTCAAAATTTTGTTTGGTGATATTTTGTCAGTCAATAGTATTGCAATTCAATATTACAACACAGCCCTTATTCCTTAGAGCCATACAAGAAGCAAACAATGGTTGGAGAAATCAATTTCAAGAGTACAATACCAACCTCTAGCTGTAATAATCTGTGCTGTCAAATGAGGTTTGCCTGTATTATACAAGGAATATAATTTAATAAAGTCAGGAAGGTGTATCAAAGAATGCATATATGTTTCTTGTTTTGTGTGCAAGGGGCCTATGGTTTGAAAACAGCAAAAGGTAATCTTTATCCACCACTGGCCAGATGCATTTTCTTTGGATGTGGTGTGGGTTTCAATGCTGTTTCAATGAATGTGAGTTTCAAGGGCAGAGGAGTTTTAATGCCACGTTTATTTTCATTGTGAGACAGTATTGTTTTGTTTAGCAGGTACCTATTCGTGTTTGTGCATTGTGCTATAAAATGTAAAAATAAAATCCAAATAATCATTGTAGAAGTAAAGCAGTATGCACACATTAGTGTTTATGGTAAATGGGGTGAAATAGCCATGTGATGGGACATTGGAATGGCTGCAGGGGGGCTCTGGTGCCATATTTTGGTTGTTTGTTCTTCAGTTTGCATTTAAAAGTTATCCCACAATTCCATTGGAGTGGGTGGGGTTATGTAATTATGTATGCAAATGTTACGTTAATCAGCATACAGATTTGTACTTATTTTTCATGGGCCTTGTCCAGATTTTTGATGATTTCAGGTTGAGAGGTATGGTGCCCATCCCCTGAGCCTGGCTCCAGTAACAGTATATTTTGCACTTTTCAGAATAGGATTTTCTAGTACTAGGCCTCCTTACCTCAAGAATGACATCCAGCACCTGCTTACTGAGGGCTGCTAGAGGAGAGCTCATGGAATTAGCCAGTCTGCAAGGTTCAGGGTTTGAAGCTGAGGGTGCAGAATCTGGCCTGCCTGCTGGGACATCAGGGAAGGGGTCTGAGGCAGGTGCCATGGTGGTAGTAGTGTCAGACTGCGCAAAAGGGGGTACCAGTGCTGGCGTGGCCAGTCTGGTGCAATCAGTATTGTCCTTGGCTTGTCCTGTTTGATCTTTAGTAGAACCTTTGAGAGAAGAGGGGGAAAGGCATAAACTGAGAGGCTTTCCCAGTTAAGGACAGGGCATCCACTTTCCAAGCTTGACTGTGGGGAGTTCTGGTGCAGAATTTGTTCAACTGGTAGTTCTGAGGGGAGGCAAACAGGTCTACCTCTGGAGACCCCCATTTGTTCCTCAAGAGCTTGAATATTTTGGTTTCTAGTTTCCATTCGTGTGGGTCCATGAGATTTCTGCTTAAGTTGTCTGCCAGTGAATTTAGTTTGCCCAGCAGGAATTGAGCTTGTAGGTGCACTTGGTAGCTCAAGGCTCTGTTCCACAGAGCCATGGCTAGTCAGCAAAGAGGGTAGGAATTGGTTCCCCCCGTTTGTTTATGTAGCACATAACTGTGGTGTTGTCTGTCTTTATCAATAGTTGTCCTCGAAGAATAAGGTCTTTGAAGGCTGTCAGAGCATTCTGTACAGCTAACATTTCTTTTTGATTGATATGCAGGTGCATCTGTTTCGGTTTCCATTTGCCCTGAAAGCACTTCCCTGCCATGTGAGCCCCCCATGCATAGTCTGATGTGTCTGTTGTTGGGGTTTGGGCGGCAGGGGGTAGAGTGAAAGGGAGTCCCTTGTTGTGGTAGCAGGCCCCTGCCCACCAAAGGAACTCTGTTCTTAGACAAGGAATGATAGTAATCATTGTTTCTGGGTCCTGAGAATGTTGACACCATAGAGTGTTTAGATACCATTGGACTTACCTCATATGCTATCTTGCATATGGAATTAGCAGAATGCAAGAGGCCATGACCCCCAGAGCTTGTAGTATTTTCATTGCAGATAGCTGGGTTTTTGTGGCCAATAGTTTGAAGTAGGTTGTCAAATAAATTTGTTTCTCCAGAGTGAGGAATGCCATCTGGGAAGTTTTGTTCAAGCTTGCTCCCAGGAATATAATCTGTTGGCAGGGTACTAGGTGTGATTTCTTTTCGTTGATGGTGTACCCCAGTGAGGTTAGAAGTTTCTTTACAAATGTCAGGTGTTGTAATAGCAAGTCCTGGCTTTCTGCCTGAATCACACAATCATCCAAGTATGGGTATATCTGAATATTTCTCTGCCTGCAAAATGCAATGGCTGGAGCTAGACACTTTGCGAACACCCTGGGCACAGTAGATAAGCCAAAGGGAAGTGCAGAAAACTGAAAGTGCATGGAGCCAACCCTGAAGCGTAGGTATTGACTGTAGGATTCTCTTATTGGGATGTGTAGGTAAGCTTCCTTTAAGTCTAGGTTTGCCAGCCAGGCATCCTTGGCTAGCATAGGAAGATGTTGAAGAGTTAACATTTTGAATTTTGGAACCACCAAAAAGGTGTTGAGAATAGACAGGTCCAGGATACGACACCAGGGGTTTTCTTTTCTGGGAACCAGGAAAAATATTGAATAAAAACATTGTCCCTTTTGTTCTGCTGGGACAGGTTGAATTGCCCTGATACTGAGGAGAGAGAGAACTTGCTGTTGGGCCTCCACCCACTGATTTGGGGGAGGTCTGGACAACCACTTGGGGTTGGTAGTGTGTGGAAGTGGAATCTGTATCCTTGGGAAACTATGTTCAAAACCCATTTGTCCTGGGTAATGAGTTCCCAGTTTTTTGCATGCAGGGCGAGCTTTCCTCCTAATGAAGCAAGTCGAATGGTAAGGTTAAGTCATTGTGCCATTTTTCCATAGGGGGTGGCTTACTATTCCCTGCTTTGGAAGTGGGAGCCCCCCACTGCTTAGATCTGTACGTAGCTTGAGACTGAAGTCTTGGTGGTCTGCTGTTCCTCTGTTTGGACTGAGGAGGCCTGGAAGGGACTGAAAAGGATCAGTTCTTTGAAGGCCAATGCCTACTGAATCTGAAAGGCTGTACTTGTAAGAAATCTTTAACAGTTTGCATAGATTTAGCTTTTTCCTCCATCCTCTTGAGGACTTCTTCTGCTTTGTTGCCAAAAAGACGGTCTTGGTTTAAGAGTGCATCCAGTAATTTAGCTTTAACATGATCTGGCAAATTTTGTTCCTTAAGCCAAGCATGCCTTCAAAGTACAGACCCAGTGACAGCAGCCCTGCAAGATGCTTCTAAAGCATCAAAACCACATTGCAAAGTATGTTTACCAACTTGTTTAGCAGAATGCTTTATATCTTGCAGCTCTTTGTGTTCAGCACAGTCAGGAATCAACATAATTTTCTATTTAAGTAGTCCCATAATATGCTGCTGATACTTTAACATATGAAACTGGCAATTTAAAGCCCTAATGGTCAACGTAGCAGAAGTGTATACCTTCTTATCCCATCTGTCTAAGGCTGTAGAAACCATATCAGAAGGGGTAGGATTTTTGGCAGTAGTAGCCTTAATGCCTTTTGACCCTTGGGAAATGGTCTCTGGATCCACAGTAGGATTCTTGAAGAGGAACTTGTGAGAGTCAGGTACTCTGTAGTACCTGTCAAGGTTCCTGGGAGCTGGAGGCAAAGTGTCTGGGGTAAGGCTAGATTCCAAGAAAACATCATCTACAATAGCAAGAACAGGAGGGATAGCTACAGGCCTGTGTTGAGGCAGGAGTAAAAATTCCCTGTCTCTTTTTGGACTCAGAATAGTCCTTGCTTTCCCAGCGGAAATGCTCTCTAAGGGTATGCAAGGTTTCACCAAAAGAAAACTCTTCTGGAGGGGAAGCAGAGGGAATGGAATCCTCTGCATCAGAATCCTCATAAGTAGATAAGGGCAAATCCTGGTAATCAGAAGGAGCAGAAATATCAGATTCCTGATCAGAAGAATGAGAAAGAAAATCATTTCTAGGTCTCTTAGAGGGGGAAGGCTGACTTCCCCTAATTAAGGTAATAAGGTCTTCAGCCATTCTAAGCATTTGTTTTTGAGGCCTATGGGCCTGAGTATACGGTTTGGTTGTCGATTTTCTAGATGTAGTGTGAGTTTTAGGCCTGAGGGATTCAGTACTTCTAGCTGGAAACAAAGCCGTTGGTTTAATATGAAAGTCTGTAGGCCTGATACACCCTCAAAACCTGCACAGTGGCTCTGGACCTATCCAAGGCAGAGACATCCGCAGGTTCCATAGTCAAAGAAGCATCTTGCGGCATACCGGACTCTGAATGGGTCTCAGTAGAGGCCTGCGAATCTTTAGTAGCGGGTATCAGAGGCTGCAAAAGCGCCTCACTGAGTACCGGCGGACTGGCAACTAGCTTAACGGAAGCATCATCAGCAGTTTTGGACCTATGCACTCTGTCTCTGTCTTTATCGTTATGTTTTTTCAGAAGATCAGTAGTCGGATGATTTAACAAAGCCATTTCAGAGTACGGAGATCGAGAACAAAAGTATTTAGCTACAAAACTAGCCCGACAAATAGTTTGGGCATTGAACAAGGCACAAAATTGACAGTGAGGGACGTCGTGGTCTGGGCCTAAACAGGTGATGCAGTAAGAATGAAAATCTCTATGAGGTATTTGTTTTCCACAGGCAAGACAATTGTTAATTTTTTCTGACATCGGTTAGAGCAAGAAAAAGGGATCCCCAACACGGTACTTATCTTTTTTGAAGACTTCAGGTCTGAAACTCGAAAATGAAAATTTCAGGAGTTGGCAGACTGGCACTTCTGAACTGCTTCTGCTTCAGGCACCGCATGGCAAGAAAGACTGATGTAATGGCGTCGGCTGCATGTTTTATACCCCTGATAACCTGACGTCATGGAAGAAGCGACAGCATCCGATGCAGAGATCTGAAGACTCTGGTATTTAGGCTGGCTGAGGGCTACCTGCAGGCAGATAACCCAAATGTGATGACTGCAACAATGAAACACAAAGAACATCTAGAGCTAAATGTGTCAGCCAGCAAATTTGCTATATCCCCTGGTTTAGTATAGGAAGTTCCATTTACAATCAGTTCAGCACACTGTTGGGTGTTCCCTTTAAGGTTGCATACATAACTGAAAAATATCTTATGGCTATCCTTAGTCTAGGAGGTTATTATTGCCTCAAAGATTGGCTTTGGTGGACTTGATTAGTCCCCTGAGGTGCTTATTGACACTGATGAGGGTGTTTTTTTGTCTTTTGGCCGTAGCCGTAGTATTTCCGGACAGGTTTTTTTTCTTTTGTTGTACAGCCTATTTATAATGGGAGCCACCAGGGTGCTTATGTTTGGAGTTTGTCTTAAGTTTACTTTGGTTTGGTACTGTTGTTTCTATGCAGTTATTTATATGGCTGTACAGGGTTTCTGTAAACACTTCCCTATAGGCCACAGTGTTCTTTGAATTTTAGGGAGGCCTGTAATTCAGCTAAGCTGGGAGCTCAGCCTTTATATTTATTTCAAGGGTTACCACTCTGTGATCTGATCTGACCAGTGAGGACATCACAACAGTGCAACATTTCCTCATATTTGTGAGTATCAGATCCAGGATATTTGCACCCCTAGTAGGTGTGCAGACTCGCTGTTTCAGGCTGTTTGCATTGACAAAATCCAGGAATCTTTGAGCCTGCAATGTTAGTGGTTGTAAAACTACTTTATGGTGGGATAGTTGAAATCACCCATGAATATGGTGTTGGGTTCAATTGTGAGTGACTCAATTACATTCAAGTATGTGGTATGGTTATCCTGAGTCACAGATGAGGAACTATAGCTAGCAAAGATATGGGATTGGACTTTACCTAAGGTTAGTTGGAGATGGATTAGCTCAAGCATGTCATATTGTTTGACCAATCTCAAGGTGTACTTACTTCTTATGTAGATTGCTACACCTCTACTTCTTGTCTCTTATTGTGCAATAGCTGGTCAAATTGTGTGGAAGGCATTATAGCCTTGTACTGCCGGGCTCCCTTCCACTGCCTTAAACTGTGATTTGATTCATCTGTGGGAGTACCTCAAATAGATCTTTTTGCCTTCTCTTTAAATAATCAATTGACAAAATTCTGCCGCAGTACTCCTTCCTAGAAGGCTTGGAAGACAGATGTTGCTTCTTTTCATTGGACAGGAATGTACTTGTATGCTTTTCCACCCTTTCCACTAATATCCAGGATACTTCTGAAAATTCAGAAGGACTCCACAAAGAACATTGTGAGGACTCCCTTCCAGTCCAGGATGTAGAGGTTCTCCCTTTTCCTGCAAATGGCTAGGACAATGACCACAAGCCTCCTGAGAGACTGGATTTACTCACTCAAGACCAGGGGTGCTTGATATACCCTGACACCAAACAACTAGAACTGACTTCCTGGATGATAGGATCTCAATACCTTTTAGGTACCTGTTTTCTGAGGATGTGCAGTGGGTATTAATGGAGTAAAAAAAGCCTGCAACTAGAAAATCATTCATTGGCAAATGGAAAAGATTTTCTAGTTGGTGCCAAGACAAGAACCAGCACCCATTCAGGGCTAGTGCTTCTCTGGTTTGCATTGTTTGTGTTACTATTTTATAACTTGCTTACTCCTCGATCAAGGTTCATTTGACGGCCATTTAGAATGTCTGCCTGTGGATCCCCCACTTTCAATGCAGTCTCATGTGAAAACATGTTTGAAAGGCATGTTACACAAGAAACCTTCCAGAAAACAGGTGGCGCCTCCTTGAGATTTTTATGTTATAAAAACTAATTTTGCTCCATTTGAACCAACTCATCAAGCTGCTGTGAGGTTCTTGACACTGAAAACAGTTTTACTCATTGCTCTGACTTTTGTAAGAAGAATATCTGAGTTGCAAGCAGAATATCTGAGTTGCAAGCTCTCATGTTGAGTCAGCTTTATCTAACTTTTCACAAAGATCACAAAGATCCTTCTTTTATGCCTAAAGTGATGTCCAAGTTTAATTTAAGCCACGCTATCCATAGGTACATAGATTCACAGGTGTGTGCTAGGGTTATGACCACAAGGGCCTTTTTAAGCCTAAACTTGTATCCAACTATCTGACAAGTTCTGGTACCCTTGATAAGTGTAAGTAAGGGCTTGGAAGATGAAACATTTATGAGCAGGGTCCTGGGAGATGAACCATTTACAGGTTCCCTGTGTCCAATAGGTGGTAAACCGTTGATGAATTTCCTGTTCCCCATTCAGTTGTCCAAATTATACTTGGACAGGGTTAGGGAGGAACTCTGCTTCACATCATACATCTCAACCATACCAAATTCCTTGGTATTTACCAGTTTTTAGGGCAAAATAATGTGGTACCACGAATTTCCGAGTGGTCTCTTCAATTCACGATTTTTACTTGATTGCACTGAGACAAGCTAGACCTGCATGACAACAAAGAAGTCACCTCTGACCAATAAAGGGTGCAACAGTGGCAATTAAGATCACACCATTGAGTACTGTTTACTTCCTTCACCAGAAAAGCTAAAAGACACTTTGGAATCACACAGTTACCTTTTACTATAAAACTCCAAACAGCTCCCATGCGTCTGGAGCATTTCACCCAAGGCCTCTGCTGAAAATAGGCTTGTTCCTAGTCAGACTTTCCCAGTAAACAAATGTTGAGTAAATAAATAAATACATGCATTTAATTTTAGTTTAAATTCTTCTTGAAGATACAGAAATCAATGCACCACTACACCTGCTAACTTGGAGGCACATACAAGGATGGTATTTTGGATGGCTGCCAGAATACATCAACACTCTCACCTGCACTGACATCATTGCCACTTCTCCATTTCCAGTACCACTCCTCACATGTCTTCATGTTGTCTTCCGGCTTCCTTGTTTCTACTGGTGACCCAGTAGAAGCAGAACACTGCAGTGACCCTTCCTTCTGCGACCTGCTTTTTTTCCAGTGAAAATTTGCAGTGATATGTGGATCAGGAGGTGGATAGCTCTGGAAGTGTTTTCTTGTTTAACTGCCACTACTGCTTTCTCACTACTCCTCCTGCCTACTGCAGAGTATGGATAAGAAATTGAATCTCGCTGCAGCAAAGAAAACTAAGCTGAAATTTCATTTTTGTTATCATTAAAGAGATCCATCCAGTCCAAAATGTCTTCCTTGCTAAACAATGGTGGTTTGCATGGTCCACAGAAAGAAAACATTTTTAATGGCTGTTTGAGGCTTACATGTCACTTTAAGTAAAACCAGACGAACCATGATACCCATCGTGATAGCTCTCTCTCAACTAATCAGGACAAATTTCAACAAAACCATTCAGGGACATTTTTAAATCATTATGCTGTTTTTTGGTTTGACAGGTTTGAGTTACCAGGCGGATCCAAGAATAAGAAATTGTTTCATGTGACAGAGACAAGATCAAAAGAAGAGTTCTGCGTAGGTAGACTGAAAGTTGAATGATACTGATTTTTGTAAAAAAAAGTGGGGGGGGTTGTTAACTGACAGGCATAGTGATGCCGGTTTTTTTTTTATAATGTTTTAAACCACACTGCTTTCCAATGATTCCATGTATTTTAGCTATTCTGTGCTGAATAGCTAATATAGTATTCAGTTCACAAATCGCAATATTAGATCATATCACAATTCATGAGCTATTTTGAAACACATTCCCCCGGATTCATGAAGCTCGGCACAAGTCCGGCGTAAGTCTTGCGCCGGCCGTGCGGCATAGATGTGGAGTAGATGCGCCATATGCTTATTAATGAAGGCGCGCAGCTGCCACAGCCACGTGCATAGGAAATGTGCACGAGTGCAAGGGGCGTATCGAAGTTGCGCAGGGAGGCGTGTCAATGTCGGCTTCCGAGGAGCAACCTAAACTGCTGAATATTATATTCCGCCAGCAATAGTAATCGTACCTATCAGTGTCCACGGAGACTGAAACGTATGCAAAGCAGAGTCCCTGTGAACAGAAAATGAAGAGTCAAACACAAATGCACGGTAGGGAATAACGGGTCCCTACCCTTGAACAAATGACAGGAAAACCGTGTGCCTGTAGTCCAACGTAGTGTTGATAGCTATACCATGTGGAAGTGAAACGTATCAGATGTTAGCGCGCCGCCAGTAGGTACGTCCAGTCTAACGGAGAGGGTCACCAACCGACCCATAATATGAGGGAGGGAACATAGCTGTGCAGATGTGTCCATAACAAAATACACGAGGAGAAATGTAGATATAGGTAGTGACCGTATGTCTGAATCATATCCCACAAGCCATGTAATAGTCACATACAAAAGGTATGTCCGTATTTCACAAACCAAAAGTGATAGGAAATAGCATACGCATGTAAACAAAACAGAAGGAGCATATAAATGAGCCATAACAACACGGACACATGGCTGAAAGGAACAGTATGATCCATACCGTCAACCAAGATTACCACCTGTCCCACTTTGCGAGCGACAGTCCCTATGTGGGCAGATGTGTCCTGACACAAACATGTAAAACTGGCAAATGTCCAGAGAATATAGGACATAATTCCTCCATAGACGTCATGCAATAGTTGCAGTAAACATATTTCACTGGACATATAATACAATAAGATACTGAAATGCTACAAGAATAAGCTTAGATATTGGCAAGAATTGTAAGTTCTATCTGCCGAACTGACCTTGGGTATGTGTCGGCCTGTAAAATATGCTGTGTTCACCGCAACTGTCACAGTAGGGTTGCCACCCTTACAAATGGCCAAAGTGGGACATGTTTGGTACAGACATCAGACTGTACAGGCTGACACATACCCACGGCCAGTACAAAGGACTGAACATAACTGTTTTGCCTACAGAAAAGCGTATTCCTGTAGCATTTTAGTTGCTTATTCTGTTTCTCATAACAGTCAGGTATTTCAGATACAGAATTAACTGTTTAATGCAACTATCACATAAAATATAAGAAATATGTGTGTCCTAAAATCTCAGGACATTTGCCATGTTGACAATTACATGTCAGGACACAACTGCCCAAAGAGGGACTGGCCCTCGCAAAGTGGGACAGGTGGTAACCCTATGTCACACTGTGGCCAATTGAAAAGGTGGAAACACAACCGTTGACTGTGGGGAGGCAATGTCCATAACGGTCGGATGTGTGTAAGGAATAGCTTGGACATAGGAAAAGGTGCCATCATACCAATGAGTAGAACAGGCTGGCAAAATCCGGAAGTCAGCTGTATAATCTGAACGTGTATGTGACACAGTCGAATGGGTAGTACCCGGATACACCAACCAAGTAATGAAAGTGAAGTAAGGGCATGTACCTATGTGTGTGAGGTATAGTATATGGAAAGCAAACATGGCAGGGTAGTCCACACAACCATAAAGGTACCCAACACATGTAGGGTAGTCAATGTGTAACTCTGGCCGTGTCATGGGTCAACAACCAAAGTAGTGCTCTATGGGGTGTGAGTAATTCGCGTGTGAGGGGTGTGTGTTTAATGGTAAATTCCTCAAAGGCGATACATGTGTCATATGCAGAAAAGGTGAACCAGAGGTGTATGAGGGGGCAGTGGGTGAAGTGGAAAGAAACACTACCTCATGTAGAAACAGCTGCAAGACAAGCAGACAGGCCATAGTGTAGAACACAATCTCACAAACATATGAATATGGAAATATGAGAGACAAATGTATAGATACGGCACCGTCACATACCCACAGATGGGTCCTGATGGAACTGGCCATAACAAATGCAACACACCTGGATGCATAATAGCCTACCCAGCATACCCTCCACAACACACAACCTGCCACCATACCAGAATGTCCACCAAATCCAGCCGTACTTGGTCCACTGGTTTGTTGCAGAAACAGCTACACACAGTGACCCCTACGCATATGTAGTAGGTATTGTCACCCTAGACAGTGCCAGGATTGCAAACCATGTATCCCCTGCAGGTAAAACCCCCTGCACGTTTTCGTGCATCCACAAAAATCTTCGTTATCCAACATGTTTTTGTTTTGACCAATTTTTGGGATATCCCTCATGGGATGACCAACTTGTGTAAATAGTAGAATGGGTATGATGACATGATGTCCAATCCAGTAGATATCTGGACACAAGTCAGAACATGCAGTGGAGGTCCATGACACTGTCCAGCCCTAAGTGGGCATGCATAACCTGCCACCCAGGATAAAATACCTTCCCGTGATGCACATGTCCAGACACGAATAGGAGGGAGAATATAATGCACACATTTGCAAAGTGGAAAACGGCATGAGGGTGAGGAAGACACTATGTAAACAGGTCAACCCTGATCAAGTGTGAGGGACACTGACTGTGTGCAGTCATGACTGACCATACCTGTCAACCTGTGTGAGCAAGATATCTGGACAGAGCCATGAATATAAGTGAGACAAAGGTCCAAAATCAGGGACAATCTGTAAACATATCTCTTAGAAACATAGAATTTGATAGAATAACAGTTTGCACATTGGCATTAATGTCTGGAGTATGAAGTCTGAAACCCAACTGTCTGTCAGCACATTCCAACTGCAGTCTTTAATGCTGAGCTACTGCTGTGCCAGAACACAGCAGCGTATTACAGAGGTCTGTGCCATAGCACCCAACTGTCTGGATATTCGCAGAATGACTAGGGTCACCACTTGTCCCACTTTGCGAGTAACACTCCCTCTGTAGGCAGTTGTGTCCTGTGAAATAAATCAACACATAGCAAATGTCCCGAGAGTTTATTCCCTAATTTACTTTAATAGTCGCATAAAACGGTTATTATGTATGAATCCTCAATATGTTATGTGAAGTAGCATAAGCAATTCAAATGTTACTAGAATAAGCTATTATATGTACAAAAAAGGTTAAAGTTCAGTACTATGCATGGCTGTAGGTATGATTTGTCCTGGAAAATCTAACATCTCTACAGAACATGTCCCACTTTGGGCAGTCGAAAAGGTGGCAACCCTAAGAATGACCATAGGTTCGCCCCATAGTGTTGGTGTGTGCCTCCGACAATCTGCACCAGTGTGGTAAATAGCTGGGGATTGATGTCACTAAATAATGAGAAATATCCTGAGTATAAGACTCCACAACCTGCACAACAGTCATGCTAATGCAAAACCTAGCATTCTATTAACGTTCTAAGCTTGTAAGAGCAATCGTTAAAATGTGTCCCTAATTGTCCCACCATCGTGTAGGTTTTGCACAGGTTCGGTGCTCTAAGAGGTTGAGAGGTATGTTCTGTACAAATTTACAGGAACAGCCCTCACACTTGTGTAATGTACAACTGCATACCTGTAGTCACTTCATGTCCAAAAATAATAATCCCCATATGACTGTATACAAGTAATAGTCAAATGTGAATGGGAACACCCCTCATCGTGGAGTATGGACTATAACAACCACACCCATAATATGTAATGCCAACAGAATAAGCTGCCGACAGGTGCCCAAACACCTATGTCTATAAACACAGGTAAAACTTCAAAATAGGGAGATAATCCCTGTCCATATGCTTCGTCTGACATTTGACCTCGGCCAGGGAAGTTCCGTTCACCAGGTGGACAAGCCTAAACCCAGATCATTACATGAACACCCTGACAATCAAAGACCTGTATGTGGCTGGACTATATGCCTTGGTGTTCTGCATATCCTCGGAGTGATTAAAAATGCAGCCAGAGTCCACAGCAGTTGGCAATAGGGAATGTGTAATATGTAGTACCGCCTTTTTCCCAGCAGGATAATGGATGCCTGTGTCGTAGGTCAAGCGGTGAGGCGTATGTTGCTGTAGCTAAGTACTATGGGTATGCATATCAATGGGGGAGAACACCAATAGAATAGTGGTCCCAGTATCCGGCCAACGTGAATGAAGTCCCGGTTGACCTACGACCACTGCACATATAACCTGAAAGTGTAATGAAAGCATTCGTGCAGTACACACATTTAAATATGTAAAGGTGAACGTGTGTTTCGCAGTAGTCCGTAAATTGGAATAAAGATATGTAACTGTTACGGTCAGAATTATGAATGTTCATGGAAGCACAATTAACTATGAAACACATGTAACCCACAATAAGGATATGCAAGTGCGCCTGCGCGTGTGTAATCCGCTCACAGAATAGAAAATGAATGGTGTTTTCCCCACATTCTATGTACATGGCTCATACCTGTTAAACCTGTAAAGTACGAAACCGGACAAAGCCATGACAACAACTGGTACAAATAGGGACAATCCCCAGATATTGCCCTAACAAACATAGAAAGTGGATAGAATAACAGGTGTGTCACTAGCATGGATTCTCTGAAGGGTATGAAGTCGTAACCTGAAATGTTTGTCATTATTTACCAACGTCAGTCTTTAATGATATGCTTCTAACTTGCCAGATAGACACAAGGTTATGAAAAACAGACCAAAGATAAGAGGCAAACAGCTGTACATGCAGTGGAAATCTGTACAGTTGAAAGGTATGATATGGAGATATATATACACATATATCCACAGACATAATCCACAGCAAATTACGAGATGAGGAATGTACAGGCATATATATATATATATATATATATATATATATATATATATATATATGTACATATATAAATCTATACACACACGATACATGAATAGATATATACACAACAAACATATGTCCCTGTACATATAACACATGTATATAAATAGGTCACGGTATAGCTAATATGGATAGACAGGCAGACATGCATGAAAGGAGAATACACCGATGGTTTCCGAACCATTGCATGGAAAGTACCAGTATGACAGAGCCTGCAAGTTCTACATGTTAAACATGAATATAGGTGTCCTTTGCAGGACCCCAAAAATTTATCCTGTACAAAGTGTCAACCGTCATTGATGCAAAAGAAGTCACACCTGCAACTACGATATAGGTGTACATGCAACAGTAGCAGGTGCAAGGGTAATAACACATGGGTCAATTGAATGTATGACGTACTAGCTGATATCCGCAGAGTGGGGAGTGCTCAGAAGTGTCCCACACTTTATTATCGCTCACATTAAACATGTTTAATGGGTACTGTGGAGGTGTGTCAGGTATGAGAATCATGGGTATGCAGAATTGGGCCAAGGTGTTGGTTGGCACAGATCCATTAGGTACGCCCCATGGGAGTGATCAATATATCTATGTGGGTATAGCACACGCCTACATTCTCCAAAACAGTGCAACCCATCCACTGGATATTGTATAAACCATTGGGGGAAGATGTAGGGACCTATATCAGTGTCATGTAGGCAATTACCATGGAAGGACACGCGTACGACCAAGATGGTAACCATACCTGCCAGAATGTCAGAATAAGACAGCTGGACTAAGGCATAGTACACGACAGACAAATAGGGACTATATTAAATATACCTCAGACAAAGTCAGACCGTTGATAGAATAATTGCGTAGTCAGGAATACGAATGTTATGAGAGTTAGTAATCATGAAATAGAAATGTCAGTCATGATTACCTAACCGCACAGTCCGTCATGGCTTGCCAGCAATCTACCAGAAAGGCACATTATCATGACAAATGTAACAGAATCATAGGTCAAACCCCAGGGCGTATACCCATAATGTGTACAGGTGAGAGGTATGAAGGTAACCCGTCCTAATGAAATGTACAGAACTAGTGATACTAGGTGGACAGGTGAGAAGAAAGACGTCAGGACAAATGATAAAACATGTACAAGTCATAAGCATGTTTGGCCACAAATGTGAATTACAATGTATGGCCTGTGAAAGTCAATGTGCAAGGTTAATAGACTCAAAAGACATGTGTCCCTCAGGGTGTCATGCAGTGTCACCGATACAGTGTCCAGTCCCCCATACTCATACGTGAGCTCTGCCACTGACGGAAAGCGCAAATACTGGCGTACACATAAGGTACATGATGGAATAATTAGTGTGGATAAGCACCTGTTGGCCTGTGTGAGGAATATAACCCAGTGGGTGGGTGTGTCCCGTAATAGGAATGTAATGGTAACTGGCCTGTGATGGCGCCATGTATTGTGTGTATTGACGTAAGGAAATAGATGTCCAGTATCAGAAACATACCTTGCAACTGTATGAATGTGCAGATGTATGCCTCATATGTGTGGTGTGTTCCTCTCACAATCAGTACCTGTCAGCCAAATACCTGAGAACTGACGCCATTACATAATGATAAACATATGTGTTTAAGACCCCAAATCCCTCAGAAAGGTCATACTAATGCAAAACCTATAATACTGTCAACTATCTATGTGTGTAAGAGCAATATGTAGAATCTGCCCCTATCTGTCCCCCCATCATGTTAGGCTTTGTACAGATGTTTTGCACTAGGAGGGTGATAGGTATGATCAGAAACAGATACATGTCTGAGGAAACAGCATTATCAACTGCAAGATAACTCAGAAGATATGAAAAGTGCTGCAGTAGGATGTTCATCCGCAGGTATGTGCTGACATGTCAAATGGCACAGCAGTCTACAGGAAGTACCTATAGGGTGTCACCTTTACCAATGATGACAGTGGGACATACCCACAGCCATGCATACAGCACAAACAGACATAGCACACAGCAAAGCCTAGGCCATGATACACGAAGCCTCCGGCGTGTATGGATTGAGTGAGAGTACAGCAAGGAAAGATGACTGCCAGGCTATTCAGCAAACACCTGTAGGGGCATGCAAGACCACCCGTAACACGAACATTGCACGGACAATGTTGGGATTTGCAACATACCCCATTTGTATGTGTAAACTATGCAAATGATGTAATGATAGGGTTGCCACCTTTCCAAATGCCCAAAGTGGGACATGTGTGCTACAAACATCAGATTTTGCAGGGCAAAACATACCCACGGCCAGTACAAAGGACAGAACTTCAGTGTTTTGCCTGAATAAAAGTCTATTCTTGTAGCATTTTAGTTCCTTATTCTGTTTCTTATAACATTTAGGTGTTTCAGATACAGAATAACTGTTTTATGCAACTATGACATAAAATATAGAAAATAATCTTGTCCTAAAATCTCAGGACATTTGCCATTTACTCACATTTTTGCAGGACACAACTGCCCAAAGAGGGACTGTCCCTCGCAAAGTGTGACAGGTGGTAACCCTACGTAATTACACGATACATGAAACAGTAAGCTGTCCGTGCACGAGCAGTGTTATGTGCAGAAATGTACCCGGATGTTATGCGACTAACGTTTTGTACATTGCTAAATGGAGCAATGACAGCTGCAAATACAGTATGAATACAGTCGAAGAAGCATGCCAATGTCCAAGTCCAAGGCCAGTGGCGGCTTTGTCCATTGGATATCAATGAACCAGTAGTTGTCCTCCCCCGATCCCTGGTGTGGAAATGTAGCGCAGTGCCACGAGAACGGGCTGCACCTCAAAACAAGACATATGGATAATATACATACTAAATGTAGGTTTAGTTAGATGTAAGTACTCCATGCAGATGAATGGCAAGCTGGAGGCAACATGGCTACTGCGTACGGGTACTTATGCGTGGAAGCGCTCTGTCAGAGATGTTACGAAGCATTTGTAGGCAGTGTGAGGCAAGTGAGGCTGAGGATAGTGAATCACAACATGTCATGCCATATGGGCCAAGCCTCTATCATGTAGTGTAGGTTAAGGGGACTATTAGAGTAGAAGATAGGTGACAACATGAGTGTGTATGTACAAAACACTGTAACCTCACCAGAGCAGTGTCACATGTGTGCTGTCAGTACTCAGTGGAAGAGATGTGTCATGAGCTATCTTAGGGAACGTCAGGAGACTGACGACGTATGCCATGGATACCACCAATGTGACCTGCAAACCTGCCCACAGTGTGTCTGCGCCCATGCACACCAGTAAGCCCGAGTAAGTATGTGTGCACGCGTGTTAGCCTGTGTGTGCGTGTGGAAGAATGAGTAAGCTAGCGTACGAATGTTGAAGCCCGTGTAATGTCGTGTATGCATTTGTAAGCATGTATACATGTGTACTACACACATCACACACGTACTGCACACACAGACACACATGCTGCCAATACTACACACATCAGTGAAATGGCACATGGATGGAGACTACATCATCAGAAGTAACAGTGCTGTAAACTATGCTACAGTGATGGTCATAGCTGCAATGCATCATGCCTGCTGAAGTACACCTGGAAGTAACACACTGTGTGTTAACAGCATGCTAACATCAATACAGTGGAATAAAGCCACCGTGTGCAGCAGCACCAGGTTAGTCAGATCCTGCATCAATGTTACACATCACAGGTGGTGGCACAGGTGACATCATATGCACAGGGTGTGGTGTTAACATGTCCAGAGCTGTCATAGAGCCATCCAATGTACACATAGGTGTGTGTGTGTGAGGGACAACTGTTATTACATGGCCCAATGGTGGTGCAATGGGTGTGTGTATGTGATAGCCGTAGCTGTTTGTGGTAAGTGTGTGTGTCTGCATATACATGGGTACAGCATGTGTCAGCCATATACAGGAGGTTGTGGGACAGTCACAGACCGTACCTGCCAGGCTGTAGAGATCCCCATTACTGGCCATGGACACCCCTCCATGCATCCAACACAACTCAGTCCTGCACCTGTCAATGTCTACACATACAGCCCTGGGATCTGTACCACAACCTGTGGATAAACGTGCTTCTGTAATGTTAACCTGAGGTGCATAGAATTGACAGTTACTACAGATGGATATGAGGCATACTCACACTCCAATGTAATAACCACTGCTGACTGTTGCCGAGATCTGCATACGACCAGTCAAAGGTGCTGCACTAACATTGTTTCCAATGCCCGTGTAATACCCAGCAACACAATAACCTGTCTCTACACATGTATAACCCACAATCACTACAGCACACAGTATGTGCACTGTCACAGAGCCATAGCAGATGTACATACATCCATGGTGCTCACATACAGACAATGCAGCAGAGTCAAGAGTGATAATCCCAACATACATATCTATATACAATATACATTATATATATATATATATATATATATATATATATATATATATATATATATATATATATATATATATATATATACATATATACATATATATATATATATATATATATATATATATATATATACACACACACACATATATATATATATATATATATATATATATATATATATATATATATATATGTAGATAGATACATACACACACACACACACATGGCAGGGTTGGGAGCAGAACATAAACGTAAGCACTGTACCACACGACAGCATCACGCAGTTACAAAACGCGCTACCGTGATCAGTGGATCACATGATTCACACAGGCACATGTCTAGCCTGCAGACAGCAGCATCAAAGGCAAAGACGCTGCACGGATGTTATGGAGAGTGAATACTGTAAAAGCAATGTACTGTTGTCATGCAGCTGGAAACACACACACACAGACACACACACACACACACACACACACACACACACACACACACACACACACACACACACACACTCACACACACACACACACATACACACACACTTGGCAGGTCTGGGAGTCGAACATACACCTAACTACCCTAACACACTACAGCATGACGCATTTACAGAACGCGCTACCGAGATTACTAAGCACAGCAGTCCCAGAGGCAGTCATCTAGGTGCGTGTCATCATCCGCAAAGGCAAAGACATCGGTAGCAAACTGCTGTGGTGTGCGGCATCTAAAAGCAAGACTGCATCCCCAGGCGGATGGGAGCATGCGTGCAAACACACACACACACATACACTTGGCAGGTCTGGGAGTCGAACATACACCTAACTACCCTAACACACTACAGCATGACGCATTTACAGAACACGCTACCGAGATTACTAAGCACAGCAGTCCCAGAGGCAGTCATCTAGGTGCGTGTCATCATCCGCAAAGGCAAAGACATCGGTAGCAAACTGCTGTGGTGTGCGGCGTCTAAAAGCATGACTGCATCCCTAGGCAGATGGGAGCATGCACGCAAACACACACACACACACACACACACACACACACACACACACACACACACACACACACACACACATACATACACACACACACACTTGACAGGGCTGGGAGTCGAACATACACCTAACTACCTTACCACACTACAGCATTACGCATTTACAGAACGCGCTACCGAGATTACTGAGCACAGCACTTCCAGAGGCATACTTCTAGGTGGGTGACATCATCCGCAAAGGCAAGGACGCCGATAGGGAATGTATAGAGAGTGAGCAGTCTGAAAGCATATTACTGTCCCAAGGTGGACATAGACAAACACACGGCAGTGGTGTGATCGGGGCAACCAAATATCTACGGAGCACTACAACAACACTACATAGATACGGGATGCACCACAGACAGTACACCCTTCAAGACAGCAACCAGTGTGTTCAATGTAGGCATCCATCGTGACATTGGAAATGGACATCTGTTGCCTGGATGACCACCAGCACTATACAGGATGTCAATGGCCATGGCCACACGCTTAGTATCATACGTCTGTTTGGAATGTACTGTGTGTCCATCTACACAATGGCGTACTGGGCATGCTCACACACTTAGCAGTTGCAAAGGGCCGTCTTGCATGCACACGGATTCTAATCATGGAAGGGCGCAGTTTGGAATGTACTGTGTGTCCAGCTTCACAACGGCGTACTGGGCATGCTCACACACTTAGCAGTTGCAAAGGGCCATCTTGCATGCACACGGATTCTAATCACTGAAGGGCGCAGTTTGGAATGTACTGTGTGTCCAGCTACACAACAGCATACTGGGCATGCTCACACACTTAGCAGTTGCAAAGGGCTGTCTTGCACGCACATGGATTCTAATCACGGAAGGGCGCAGTTTGGAATATACTGTGTGTCCAGCTACACAACGGTGTACTGGGCATGCTCACACACTTAGCAGTTGCAAAGGGCCATCTTGCATGCACACGGATTCTAATCACAGAAGGGCGCAGTTTGGAATGTACTGTGTGTCCAGCTACACAATGGCGTACTGGGCATGTTCACACACTTAGCAGTTGCAAAGGGCCATCTTGCATGCACACGGATTGTAATCACGGAAGGGCGCAGTTTGGAATGTACTGTGTGTCCAGCTACACAACGGTGTACTGGGCATGCTCACACACTTAGCAGTTGCAAAGGGCCGTCTTGCATGCACATGGAATCCAATCACGGAAGGGTGCAGTTTGGAATGTACTGTGTGTCCAGCTGCACAACGGCGTACTGGGCATGCTCACACACTTAGCAGTTGCAAAGGGCCATCTTGCATGCACACGGATTGTAATCACGGAAGGGCACAGTTTGGAATGTACTGTGTGTCCAGCTACACAACGGTGTACTGGGCATGCTCACACACTTAGCAGTTGCAAAGGGCCATCTTGCATGCACACGGATTCTAATCACAGAAGGGCGCAGTTTGGAATGTACTGTGTGTCCAGCTACACAATGGCGTACTGGGCATGTTCACACACTTAGCAGTTGCAAAGGGCCGTCTTGCATGCACACAGATTCTAATCACGGAAGGGTGCAGTATGGTATTACTGTCCCCACGTACATGAAGGCCACTCACATGTATTGACCAGTACACACTCAGGAGCTATCACAGTTGTCTCAGGTGTAGATCACAGAGGTACACACCACAATCTACAATGTAGCCGTCACACATCACCATGTTATTGGACCAGCAATACACAGCCATACATTAACACAACACCATGTGACTCATGACCAGTGGACTGTACATAGGTCTACAGCAACTGTGCAGACTACACATGTACCGACAGGGTTCCATCATGTGTTATGCATTGCAATGATACCACTGTACATAACCAGGTCGACTCTACACATACCAGGGGCCCTGGGTCTTACACAGCTGTGACAGATGACTCTCGCTGTACACCAACGAACACACATGTTTGGCTATGTCATACATGTAATTGCAGTGGTTATGTGCATGGACCAAACACACACCACATATGTACATAGCATAGCTTTTGCTGTCCACTGTGCAGACAGGTGGCTACAGCAATCATATGCACACAAATGGAAGGTGGGTCCATGGCTGTTGAATGCTAACAGTACATGAGGTAGCAATGTTGACCAAGGACACATTCCCTCTGTACTAGTTACCCATGACACCCATCATATCATACAACAGTCCATGTGTTATGTATGTCAACACACATGTCCACCAATTGCAATACATACAAACATGGCTACATGACAGGCATGTAGGACCAACATACATGTGCAATCTGTAGTGTGCATGCAGCTACCATGCATGTACAGTAGCTGATGTAAGTAACTTATCTGTGCCTAACTACAACATGCAGCTGCAATGCAGCCCCATAATTGACACCTGTATATGGTGACATACTGACAGTATGGTAGGATGTACAGCAGATATGGATGGATGTGTGTACATAAAGTGGTGATGCACCTGTGTAGATGGATGTTTGCCAGGGACAGCTCACAGGTGTGTCACACGCCATCCAACCATGACATGTGCAAACAGTACGCTATGTTACCGTAACCTGACGGTGGAGACATAACACCTACACAGCAGTTAGGTGTCACTGACAGTATGTCACTTGACACCTGTAACACTTACATCCTCCCGTGTGCATATAGCAGCACAATTGCTGAAGGTAGCGTTGGTACACATAATGCGGTCAATACTGCTGCATGTCTGTCAGACGTATCATCATATAGCAGGTGTATCATTCACAGTACTGCCATGTGTGTTTGCTTGTGTGACCATATATGCCACATATGGTGTGGAATACAACCCAATTGTCACACACCCCTGTACACTGTTGTAGAGATCTGTACATACTGCAGTGTGGAAAGCATGACGTAGGCAGGTGTGGTGTGTGTATCACACACATTAGCTATCCAAATGTGTACGACATGTGTGGTCTCCACAGTGTGTGTGTGTGTGTGTGTGTGTGTATGTAGGTATGTATGGCTGTCTGGTGCATGGAGTGAGGGTGTATGCTACCATACAGAACACACAAGATCCCTAACCCCTCATGGTGATGCAGTCCACTACCCTGTTGATGCCATCGGTCTCGGCCGCACTGGCTACCTGTACATGTACGTTCTCTGTGTCGCATTGTGTGGGTGCACAGTACTGTGAGGGTGATGACCACATAGGCAAGGGTCCTCACCTCAACAGTATGGGGTGTTCGTTATAGTGTTGTTGACCCCATTAGTGTGAGCATGTTCCTGTAATGTGACAGGGTATTACTGCTGCACAGTGAGGCCTCATGCTATCAGGTGGCCTCCAACATTATCATTGGCAAGACCGCTGTGTAAAACCCCTGCACCATGTCAACATACCTGTGATGTGACCTGGTATGGATGTCACGTCTCTAGCCACTGTAGCCTATTAAACTGCCCACATGCTTCTGGATCAGTATATGTGTGGACATCTGTGGTATGTTAGACTTTCAGACAGTCAGGCTGTGGCTACGTTTAGCATGCTGATATTGCCATATGTGCCTGTGAGTACTCCACAGTTACACATGGGAGACTGCAAACAGTGCTACCTGTAGGCACATGCAAGTAGACCATAAGGAGGGAACCAGGGCATCATTACCAAGATACTGTTACTGTTGTTACCATGACACATACTGTGAACATATCACAATGCATGCTAAACCTGTACTACATGGTATGTCTGGTGCGTGTCAACAGTACACAACTAATGTAATATACATGTCTCTCACTATTCTCAAACAACTATTTTTATATACACTTCTCTCACTATTCTTACACAACTAATGTAAATTGCACTTCTCATTATTCTGTTCACCCTGTGCATCAGACTATTTGAGCATGTCCCTGCACCAATGGTGTGGATGACAGGGATGCAGCACAGGCTTCATCATATGCACAGGGTGATAATGTTTGCCAGGGGCATAGGCTACACCAATGGATGACATCATGTGTGCGGGTAAAGGCCAGTGATATGATTGGACATGTCTGTTCAGTATGCATGTGGTTGTTGTGCCCTACAGATGTCTTTGCTGTGTGCGTGTATGTGTGCACACAGTTATGCCTTTTGTGAGGCTTACACGGGGTATGATTGACAGCTCCAGATTGTACAGACCAGGTTGTACAGCTCACTGTGCCCGGCCATGGCTACGTGACCTGTGCCTGCCAGGGGTTGCACGGGCACTACGAGGTGGAGGTACAGATTGGCTACTGTCCAATGACACATGTCCACTGGAACCATGTCCCCACTGGGAATGTCCAGGGCCATGTCCACGTGGCCTGCTGTGTCCTGGTGTGGACAGCGCAGCACCAGCTGCACTGCTACTGCTACCGGCACTATGGGAGCGAGCATATAAGGTGGCACGCTCACATTGACCTGCACTAGGTGGTGAGGCTGGCCTACGTCCACATGGCCTACGCCTCACTCCTACCAGATGTTCCAGCACAGACAGCTCACACTTGCGGATTGCCATGCCATGGTCAAGGATTCCAACCATGTCACCCAATCGCCTGTCAAGAACATCAGCAATCTGCTGTTGAGCATTTGCCAATGCCTGGATGTTGTTATTTAGGGTATGGATAGCAGCCCTCTGCAGCCTCTGCCCTTCCCTGGTGTGCCGTACAGCACGTGCCTGTGCCACCATTACAGTCTGGAACATGCGTCTCGTGATACCAGCTGCTGCACTCTGTCCTGCAGGTGCATGTCTGCCAGAGGTCCTCCTACGAGCAGCACCGGCCACATGCCTGTGTGGCACATCTGCAGTCATTACACTGACACCATGGTGTGTAGACACACCTTCTGTAGCCACCACACATTCCTGTTCCACGCTAACAGATGCTGACTGTCCTTCCTCTATGGCCACTGGTGATGCGGTATGTGTTGGCAGCAGAACTGTGTGCGGGGAAGAGGGGGACATAGCTGGGATGGCAACCATTGGCACAGATTCAGCCCCTGACAACCCTGCCTGTACCTCATGCATATGTTCCTCACTGCTAGTATCTGTGGGGACACTAACATCAGATGGACCGCGGGAGGGTAACGCACCTACATCACCTGTGAATGCAAAGAAAGACTCTAAATTACAATAGACACAGGCACACACACATACAGACACACACACACACAGACACACACACACACAGACACACCATGCATGTGATTTGACAAATGGCATGCAGCATGCCTGTGGTACAGCAGAGGGCATGCAGCTGGGACATTAATAGTGTTGGTAAGCATACCTCCCTGGGGTGCACACTACAGCAAGCAGGTGTCATATCAGTAGCCATGCAGTTCACACAATCATGGTAGTATGCATGCATCCCCATGATACACCATGTGGACCAGAACAGGATCACAGTACACATGGTTGATGTGACCTTGACATGTACTCTGCTGATGTGTGCATTAACATGCATACATGTCTGACACAATGGTGTCCTAACACATGTACAGCATCATAATGGGCATCACATTGTGGTGTTGTCTGTATGCCCTACAGATAGACTGCATGTTTAGCAAATGTGCATGAGCACGGAAGGGTAGTGTGAGCTGTCTACATTGCTATACAGTGTGAAGTACAGACACTGTGCCACTGCATGGCATCTTGAGGCATCTATATTGCTGTACAATGCATAATATGTACACATTGCATAGCCATAACTGCATGCATACCCATGACATAACTGTGGATTGTGACCCACGATGCTGAGGTGTATACACACCAAACCATGCTGTGTCAAGTAACAGGTCACAGGAAGCCTACAGCTGACACCCCTGCACAGCAACTACAGCGTCTTAGCTGCCTGGCAACCATGTCCACACATAGCGGACATGTCAATTCACCATTTCCCACATGACATTGGTGTACCACACACACACGAGGTGCACAGCTAACGGTGATGTCCTACAGCAGCAAGGGAAATGTACAGTATCTGTGGCCTGATGTGGTGTTAATGTCTGTGGAAGCTGTACAGGTGACTACTGTTATGCTATGACACAGTCGTGATGTGCAACTGATCTTCTATGGTAGACTTCAGTGACACCTCCACTAGCTGTGCACAGGCTGTTAGGATGTCCACTGTACCACTTCAACTGTATAATCAGTCAACTAAGGCTACAGGTGGACCATGTGTGGACAATGTGCAACAGGGTGTATACAAATCACATGTACTGTGTGGCTACGTGTCTCCGGCCATCCCCCATGCCATGTGTGCACATGTGTTGGCCAAATGTGTGTGATGGCCATCTATCTCACATGTCTGTGTTGTCCCATATGACATACACCCATAGATGTCAGATATGTCACCATCCACAGGGCTATGCAGACAACGGGTTCTATGTTTGGTATGTGGGGTATGGGTCATGGGATAGTGTGACAATATTGCAGCCAGAACACTACATGTCTGGGACATGTCAGATGGCACATCACAATGTGTGCACCCAATGCAGGGGCATACAACACAATGGTGACACCTGTGGGCTGCCCATATCACAGCTCCCTGTGTGGTACTGTTTGCGTACCACACATGTTGCTCCAATGTATACTACATATGCCTCCATTGTAGAACACCTCCACTGTTGTATGCACAGCTAACCACACATGTAGCATTGACAAATACTGTGGTTTCAAGTTGGTCTATCATTACATTTGTATATATTGCACATGGGTGTCCTGTGTGAATGATGGGTGCTGCGACCTGTATATTGTGACTGGAACGAACATCAAGTGTGCAAGTGTTAACTGGCCACATGGCAAATAGATCTATGCTTTAACATGCCTGATACTGATGACAGTCTTACCTGCAACGGACTCATGTCTGTGCGGCATGCCAGAGGTACCTGTATAGGGGTGACACACCAGTATGAACATTATCCATGACTGTATGACAGCCACAGGGTGCACTGTGCATGTTGACACATTCGCCTGTATAATAGCATATAGTATGCACATGTGTGCAAACACAGGGTAGTATACTGTAGTATGCAGCTTGTGTGTCCACATACCTTGCATATGTTGTTACTTTACATAATGTACAGTGACACATGCAACTAAATGGGATATAATAGCCATATGTGCAGTACTGACTTACCAGGCAACTCCAGGCTCATTGGTTGGGAGACACCCACGTCCACGATGGCAGCAACAGTTTCTGGATGCTGTTCTGAGGGTGTCCCCAGACTGGCCAGTAGCTCCTCGGTGTGTGTGAGTAGGGGCTGGGTTGGTGGCCCACCACCTGTTCCACCTTGTTCCCTGGCAATTGCAGTGGCACGCTGTTTTGTATGTCGTATCAAGTTTGTGCAGTGTCTGCGCACCTGCTGGTAGGTGCGGTTATGGCCACCCACATTGTTCACCCTCCTGCGAAGATCCTGCCACAGGTTGTCCTGCTGCTGGGCATGCTGTGGCACATGGCTGAACAACACATTGTAGTTCTCATGGAGGTACGGGATGAGGGCATCATCCTCCTGGCGGCTGTACGCCGGAAGGCATGTATGAGGCATTATCTGTAAGACATAATGATGGTGACAGGTTACAGTTTCAGAGATGTACAGACATACTGCTGCACATACATTTCTATGACATCTAGTACATCTGCACAGTTATCTTTGCAAATCATCATGACACAGACACGACTGACGTGTTTATGTCACACACATGTAACACCCGTTGTGCATTGGATATCATCACCAGATATGTGTGTCACCTCATTACAGTGTTCATACTCCATGTGAATGATGTCTTGATGTGGGCATGTCTATTTGCCTGCACTGGTGTTCTTACCTATCTGCACATACCTGGATGTGTCCACGGTAATGCTGTTGACCTTGATGCTGAGTATATGTCACATATCAACACAGACACAGCCTTAATGGACTTGAGCAGTGACAATGCACACATACTCATGGAAACCTGTACATGCATGTGTTTTGCCATATACGTCTACACAGCACTGTACAGCTGTTCAACATCCTGCCATGGATCACCTGTGTTGCACATGTGGTAGACATGGGACAATGGTTAGTCGGACATCATTCGCAGGGATGCTTATGAACCATAGCATGTATGGGCAAGGTGTCCTAGCTGTGACAGACAGCCATTATGTCACCACGAGGTGCATCAGTGCCACATTACTGATCCAGTTGATACTACATCTACCATGCAGCCATCACACCATGTATGACTGGGATGACATGTGCAGCTTTGATGGACAGGGTTGCATGGTTTGGTGGGAGTATGTCACATGTATGGCACAGGGATCTGTCCAGCATGTGGCAATCCTAGTATTCGGACGGTGGATGTCCATGACATGTATCTTACAGATCAGGATATGGACAAGTAGCATGTCCATCATTATGGTGTAGAAAATGTCTTTATGCAGGTAGACAGCATGCTGCATAGTGGAGTTGAGGATTGTGAAGGCTGGTATCGCCCATACACGCATGGCCATTACCCCTTAAAGGTGATATGTGATCCAATATTGGTCACCCCAGTGCTGTATATGCCTGTCCAATGATCTCCATGCTCGTGGATGGCACCCTGTCATGACATGGGAACCTCATATGACTACCTAAGGGGCCTGGAGATGTCACCAAGTCAGGGAGGTGTACTGCACAGCACCATCCCTTACAGAGTGTCCATAATGATGACCACAGCCTAGGTGGTAGTTAATGTGTACAGGGATGTTTACCTAGTGGTGACAATGCTGATATCATCCATCAGAATGTGCACATATGTCACACACCTCACCCACACAGCCCATTCCATATGTTGTTCACAACACTGACACAGCTATTCCTCATAGGTCATGGCCATTCACATCCTTACATACACAGATGCCTAACATTTGTCTCTGTGGTATGGGCTACAATGAGGGATGAGTACAACACATTAACCCTGTTATACTGTAGCTGGCACTGGTGTGATATGCACATGTCACTCTGGCACCATTTGTAGTTGTGAGTCTGTCAACAGGCCACTGGTAGAACACTCCTGTGACATACAAAGGTATTTGTAATCAGACATCCGTACTGTCTTGTACATCTGTACTGCTAACATCTACAGTGATAATGGTTCATGGACATGCACATCATACTCAGCAGGGTTGTAGTGTGGTGCCACACATTATGACTGTCGTCACCACTTGTGGGTTGATATTATCCAACACCCTATCTGTATTTTATGGTCATGCTAGGCACTTGTACAGAATTTGTGAGCATGTCATGAGCTACTGATTAATATAGCACTCGTTCCACACCATTTCCCACAGGTACACTGGCTGTGCTATGATTTCCAGCTTGCTTATGGTACAACAACTGTTGTACACACGTAACTCACATATCCTGTGAGACATGGCTGTATATACAGGCATGTCCAACTGTCACGTACCAGTGCTATTGCCTGTCTATAAGATGGATATGTCGTACATGTGGCAATGGAGCAATTGTCTCATGTACACATTCAATGCTCACCTCCCGACATACCACACTACAGCCTGTGGGGGATGCACTTATGCAGCCCTGCTGGGGGTAATGCTGTCACCAACCCTGACTGCACCTGACAGTCATGTGGGGATGTGTAACATTCGCAACACACCACACTCATCACATAGTCTCACATGATCTCCACCACAGGGCACACATACAAGGACAACGTGTGCAGTACTTATCCATACTCTGTGTAGGCACCAGAGGAAGCCCCCATATGGAACACAACATCACCAACTTATAGCCCACAGACTCATGTGTGCCCATCACATACAGCCAATAGTGAGTTATAACATACACAACACACCAGTCATAGGTGACTCTGTAGACGGTCACACTGCAATTCCACACAGCAGGCAACACAAGGTGATAGTCGCTCACATCTTGCTGTCGGGTAACTGGTTCTGCAACATGACCTATGCACCCATGCCACACATTCTCCATGTTAGTGTGACTGCCCTGAGATGCCACTTCACAGACTACGTGTGCAGGGACATGCAATAGCTCACCAGTCTTGTAGCCCTGAAGGTGTGGGCCATGCCCTGGGGAGCATTATGCATTCATCCAGACCCGATACCGCTATACAATGCCTGACTGTGTCACTTCAGCAGTTGCCTATGCTTCTGCTGTCATTCCGCAGGCATCTGGTATCTGTCCGCTTTGACTGACCTGGTCAAACACAATGCTTTGGCACAGATGACCTGCACCTGTCAGCCCTGGGAGTACAGTTCACATGCAAGGCTCTTGCTGCTTCTATACTGCCTGTCTTGCACAGTTTCCAATAACAGTCACTGGCAGAACGGGAACTGGCAAGCACGACATGGGGTCATGTGACACAGTGCTTGCATCTTCCTCTGTGATGGACACAGGCAAGGCACATCTTAGAATGCACCATTCCAATATCTCTGCAGTGACTGTGACCTGCCTCTCGTCTCTGCAGAGCACACCTGCAATGACAGGTTATAGACAGACCATACCTTTCAGGCACATACCTGGACTGGCACACCCACAGCTGAGATGTTCCCACATCCCACTATGTTGTACACACATCCTGGCTAGTTACTTAGCACAATGCATCAGAGGTGCTCCACATGCAACTAACTGTGTCCGGAACCACTATACACATTGTAACAAGCTACAGATTCCACTACATACCCCACAGTTACCAGACCTCATTTGTTGGTGTACTGGACAGTAGGGCTCAAACAGCTACTACTGATGTGTGACTGACACTAACCCACACTTAACTGGGATAGCCACTCATGTACTGACACATCCATGAGTCATAACCTCCACTCGGCTGGATAAACCCATACACACCACCTCCAAGACCAACATTAACCTTGACATGAACACTACCAACATGTGACTGGTGTTCCACACCTGTGGTCATCCCCTCATTGGTGGATTCCAAACATATGCTAATCAACCTTGTTAGCCACATCCCAGCACCACACCCTTCACGGCATACACAGTACATGAGTACTACAACACCTACTACAGACGTCTCATGACAGCGGTTGTTAATGTCATGACACCCGTGCAGATGGACATTGCACATACAAATACTGCAACACATCCCAGTGCACTTCAGTAGCACGTACACAACTGCATGGATCATGCTATGCCACACAGAGCCATGATGGTACACACCAGATAACAAACGCCACTCCGGTGGTCAAGTTCCATGGACATAATGTACAACAACAGGTGGCGGCTGTTGCACAGTGGTGTACAATCCCATGGGTGGGGTAGCTCACTGGTCAGCCTCGGTAGGGCCACGGGATCCCTCATCACATACTCCATGACTAGCTATGTAAACATTACTGCGACACATTCCGGGGTGTACCACAAGGCATTATGGTGGTATGTCAGTAGTCACTGGCAATACCCACATCTGCTGTCACATACAACAGTCACTCAGGAACATTACAGACCCAGGTGATGTTGGCAACATGCTGGTGGATGGATTCAATGCTAACATTACACCCTCTCACTCACTACAGGGCCACAATCCATGCAGGAACATTGCAGTGTCCCTGCGGTCACACCTACACAGTACTAACCTGCACTCTATATGTCCTGGGACACTGGCCCCATGTCACCTTCCTAAGTCCCAGGCCATGATGTCCACAAACCTCTGAATGACATGTCTCCCCACTAGGCCACCATATTCAGTAATAGCCTTGTATCAGACATTATGGCCCCTAACGGGCACACAGCAACATTCATCACACTCCACACAGGTGACACCACAGTGCACAAGTGCGACTGTAGTCCTACACACCTGATTGAACTGTTCTGCACGGCTATGGGGCACATCATCAAGGACGTCATTCACAGAGACATTGTTGGGCTCCGGTCCTTTGATGCCACCCGGGTTGGACTTGTTAGGGTCAGAGCATGGCCCCTACACCTGGTGGACTCCTTTCATACAGTTACAGGGTAGTTGATGATGGTGCGGGAGTCCACACATCCTACATTGTTCTCTCATTGCCTCTCAGCACCGTTCTCCATTCTGGTATTGACAACATACACATCCACCTGCACATCATACCCTATGTCTCAGGGTGTTATGCAATGTGGCTCATGGACAGGACACACAATGAGGGTAGCATAACATAGTACCTACTGCATTTCAGTTACATTTGGCATACCACAGTCCTCAGTCATAGGGTCCCTCATGTTCAGTATATGCTTCCCTGAGGTACAGGCTAGCACAGAGGGACTTTCCCTGCCTAGCTTTACAAACCCTTGCATACAAAGTGCCATGATTGATCCACCAGCTGATACTGACTCCATCCATACGGGTGTCACTGTGACAGATACCTGATATGAATATCATGGCCTCAAGCTGCATGACACAAGGTCCATGGACATCACCTTTGCATTACACCATTCACCCACTATCACATAGGTGGAAGTCCCTTACATACATGTCACATTGTACATGTTTGTAGTACACACGTATGTCGCACCCACTACTGTGATTACCGTATTGCCACTGTGGCGTGGACATCCTTCTAGATGGCCACACTTATCTGTACTGGGTGTGTAGCTGCTACATAGCCACCCATTGTTCCTCTGAACTCAAGACTTCTACACACATTCAAGGGTACACCACCCCATTTAGGGTGTACCTTACACAACAGCTACAGCATTACATACCACAACATTAACATGCCATAAAGTTTATTGAGCTCTGACAGCTAAGGTATGTGGCTGAACTACGGACACCATGTCTGTACACATTTGCATACTACATACTCAGGGGTGACCTCTGCTGAACAAACAGGGCCCATGTCCACAACAATATTAATGGATATACTCCACATACGCGACATACGCAGATGCCACTGTGAGCAACATGCTCATGGATATGTGCACACACGCAACAATGAGTGGGATGTGCTTGAGGGTTACATTCCCAAACCGGACACTCACCATGCTTTGGAACATGACTCCTATGTACATCACGCAGGGACACTCAGTAGCACTTTTCATGTGATACCTCCCTTGGTGTTTGGGACACACATGTATGCCAGGGATCACTGCAGTGGCTGTACTGTGCAGAGGTGCAGGTAACACATGGCTCTGCTGATCGCAGGACACTACCCTAGAGAGGTGCCACTGGTGTGAACACTGTGGTTGTGCTTACACATGGACTTACCAGACTGCATAGTACCCCGCTATGAACCTGTGAAGCTATTACATGTCCTTTGTGCATGGTTACTTGGTAGCCCTTCCATTTAGATTAGCTATCATGCTATTACAATGTTGCATGCCTACAAGCCATATGTATCCTGTTATTGTACATGCCAATAGACGATACCTGTGGTATGCATGATATGCCTGTTATGCTGTGTAGAATATCTGACATATAAACCTACAATACTATACATTACACATATTTTACATAGTATCCCATAATGCAAAGCATACTTGCACAGCGGGACCACATTCGACATGTCATTGTCGTTATATGCCCATACACATGCCTACTGGTACAGTATATCAACATATACTATCCCTGGCTATGACACGTACTTGTTGGACATACCCTACCACTAACGGCAGGTTGTATGTAATTGTACTGTTTAAAGCACTCATGTAGCATCCCTTGTGGTGTCTGTGATGTGTACCTTGTGGCCCACAGCTGGATGCACAGTTTCTACAAGCTTAAGTATGCTCAGCAAGACATCACTACATAAATACCTTTTCCCACGTTATGCATTGCGGACACTTTTAATTAATGCAAAACGAGCTATACATACAGTAAATAATTAATACAACACATGCTATACATATACTTACATACCGAGTGTTCTACATACCTTGTTATCATTACGTACTTTCGTCTCTATCTCTCTCACATTGCTTACATGGGTATTTTGTATGAGCATACGGTTTGAATGTCTTTCAAGTCTTCCTTATATACGTTGATACCTGTAACATTTGGTTTCCTGCCACCTATTGGTGAGTCTGAGTGACTAATTACTTGCATATCAGCTTTGCAGCTACTACATTCGCCAATTACACGGCAACAGTGGGGTATAATTGACTTCTCCACTTGGGCGTTGGCCATTTGCCCTACCTTCGGGGAGACAGCCTGTATTGTGTTTTGTTATGTGTAATTGCAACTGCTATGCATAGAGACATGTATACTTTGGATTCATGTCCCCCGTGGATTGTGTGTGACAGCTAGAGTATGTGGTTCAACATGTGGGTGTACCTGTCATCCCAACGTCTGTTAACGGACTATTGTGAACAAAACCTGTAACATTGCCGTTTGTTCCATTATACAATGGCTGCAATTTTGCATGGCGCCTATAATTGTGTCTCTCACAAGGTATGTCGATGGTTCTGCAGTTGTAATTGACTGACTGGATGTTTGTGCTGTTATTACAGTCTGTATTGCTATAGTTTCTAGTGTGGGAGATGTCGGTGGGTGTACGTATCATATACAGGTTTGTGGACCTTGCATTTCTACATATTCCATATATATGTGTGTGGGCTCCATCCCTTATTAAAGAGCTATCAGTTAGTAGACTTATGTTACGGGATTGTACATTGGGCCATTGTTAATTGGTTTCTATATAGTATGCAGGTGAGGTTGATACTTCCATACCTCCGGAATTGCAGCGATATGTAAAGGGATATGTCTACATGACAGCTATCCCGTGTATGTCTGTCCCAGATATTTGCAGTCATTGCGGTTGTGTTGGTAACAGAACCTCTTTGCCATGGGTTGACACCTTTTCATATGGCCATTGTTGGACACTTCCAGGACACACAGTGGTGTTTACAGGCCAACACATAGCCACGGTCAGTACACAGGATAGCACATACTTTTATCCTCAATACATACCTATTGTTGTTGGACTTTGGCTACTTATCATATTGCATGTAACATTCACGTTTCTTACATACAGGCATAACTATTTAATGCAACTATTACATTATGTATGGGACATATTAATGTCGTACGATCTCGGACATTTGCCCTTTGTAATGTTTTATGTCAGGACACACCTGCCCAGGGAGGGGCTGTCCCTCCCAATGTGGGACAGGTGGTGACTGTATGCCTACGGCTAGCTATACCCACACCTACCGTAATCATCTACCTCCGAGTTGGCACTAGCAGACACATGATGTGAACACACACACACATTACAGTCCCACGGGGATGCACATGGCACCCTCAACACACACACACATACACAGACTACAGCACTCACACACACTGTTGAACACAGTACCTACGTGGACCACAACACCGGCAGCGGTACCGAATTATCCATTCATATCATCATACTATTACTCACGGTTGTACTGTTCTCTTTCGGTCTTTCAGCCTCGTGGTTACGCATGTCGGTATGTTACACATTCCATAGTTGGTGGTATCCTAAGTATTTGTACCTCCAAGGTATTATGACTGTCGTTGACCTATCTATATATATTTGCAGATATTGCTGAATCCGTATATATCAACATATATCACTCTATCGCCCTTTCTATCTGTATTATATATATGTATATATGTGTATATATATATATATATATATATATATATATATATATATATATATATATATATATCTGACGGGGAAAATGACAGGCAAGCTACACTTTTCATTGTGTACTTGTTGGTGTATACTGTTTCGTGGACTCCGCACGTTTGTGTCTGTACCTGTCACATTACACACCTGGCATAGGTTAGGGTTGCCAGCTGTCCCACTCTGCGAGGGACAGTCCCTCTTTGGGCAGTTGTGTCCTGCAAAATATTTGTAAACATGGCAAATGTCCTGTGATGTTAGAACATACTTATTTCCTATAGTTTATGTAATAATCGCATAATACAGTTATTCTGTATCTGAACCAACACACAGAATACGTAAGTAAACATTACAAGAATGAGCTTTTATCTAGGCAAAACAGTGCAGTTCTGCTTTCCGTACTGGCCAGGTGTATGTGTCAGCCTGCAGACATCTGACGTATTTCCCACATTAGTACTTTGAAGAGGTGGCAACCCTACCATAGGTACATCTTGCCTAGCAATAGTGTTAGGTGATTCTATACATGATTGCGTGTTCTACACCTGGCAGTGGTCGTTTTACCCTTCAGAGCAGGCGCTATTAGTACAGGGGTATATAATGCTGGTTTCACCTGTTCTGGACATCATTCACTGTGATCTGCGCGATATTCGGAGTAGCTTATCCCTGTTTTGCGCATATCCATATAGTTATATTTAAACGTCGCTTACCAGCAGTGGGCAATGCATATTCCCGGTTACGTGTGCTAAACATATGGATCTGATGACCTGCATCCGACATGCATTACTCGTGCGTTCGGGATTACGTTACATCCCTTGTGGGACATGGGACCGGGAACATGCACGACGATCACTGCATTTAACATATGGCCATCTGGGATATGTACACGTGTTATGTCGTTTTGTATGTGGAGTACACTACAGCTGTTACTCCATACTGCAATCACATGGGTAACTCAGTTAGTTTACATATTGATGAGTCCAGTTAATGGTATGTCCATGTGATGTTTACTGTATGTGCTCCGGCATTGGGTATGTATATCACAGTGAGCCACACACGATACTGCGCTACACCTTCAAACGACCATGGGTGGAGCATGCTGGGGTGACGAATACCTGTAATGGGTACACCCCATGCCTTGACACAACATCCATGATTATATTATGTGGAGCCCCTCATTAACGCAGCAGGGACTCCATGCTGAGTGTCTGCAGAGCAGTGCTTAAACACATGTGCTCCCACAATTACCTCTGCTCCTCTACGCGACAGTTGGTTACTCGATGTTGTAGCGACAGCGGACACTGTTTGCCCCATTTGGTGTATGGCCTCTGACAATCGGCCATGTACCCACCGATGTACCTGGGTACCTATACACACAGCACCAACATATGCTGATAGGCGCATGTATTGTTCAGGTGTTGACATTCCGTGTTCCAATAGCTGTTGTGTGTACAATGTTTGTGGGCTGCCTATGTAGGATTCGCACAGTGGGCCACCTATACATTACAATTTACAGGTGGTCGTGCTTGTGTGCCATCCATTTTACTGTGTGTGCAGGTGGAGAGGTGTGTCAGTCCATAGGGGCCTACACTGTCAGCGTATGTGCTATACGTTCCCTCTTTGCCAAGGCATAGGCATATTGGGCACGCCTCCGTCTGCCTACTGGGGCTGGCACAGTGTGTTCGTGGTCTGAATCCCTCTGTGCCTGTGATGGCCTTGGCAAATGCGGTGGGCTATGAGGGCCTTCACCATTTTGTCCCTGCTGCAGCTGTTTCCGCAGGATCATATTATGTAGCATGGCACATACTATGACGATGTGGGCACATGTGCCTGGAGAGTACTGCAAGGCTCCACCAGATGTGTCCAAGCACCGGAACCGTGATTTCAGCATCCCGAACACACACTCTATGATGATTCTGGTTTGTGCGTGTGCCTCATTATGGCGTTCTTGCATGGGTGTGTGTGCATTTCTGATGGGAGTCATCATCCACGGCTCCAGTGCATAGCCAGCATCCCCCACAAGGTGGCCATGTGGGATGTCCCCCCCTGACAAATACCTGATACAGCTGTGAGGCATGCCAGATATGGGAGTCATGGTAGCTTCCAGGGCTGCCAGCACACACATCCATGATTATGCCCTGGGCATTGCACACGACCTAGCAGTTGATGGAGTGGAATCCCTTGTGGTTTATGTAGTGCCTACCATGCTCACCGGGTGGTGACTTGATTTGTATGTGTGTGCAGTCTATCGCATCCAGTACCTCCGGGTAGTGTGCCACATGGTGGAAGTGACGCATATTGCTGGCCAACTCCTCCTGAGTTCGGGGGAAGTATATATGCTCATTGGCATGTGGTAACATGGCATCCAGGAACTGGTGTAGTACCCTGGATGCTGATGCCTGTGAGATCCCCATTATATCTCCAGTTGGCCTTTGGAAGGTACCTGTGGCTAGTATTCACATGCTTACACATACCTTCGTGTCCACTGGGATGGGTTCTCCTCTGTTATTTCTGGTTCTCAGGCGTGGCCGGCACAGCTCCACTATTTGCTGTAAGATGTCCCTGTCCACCCTGTAATGCTCTACTATCTCCAGATCATGTAGCCCCTGGTAGGTTACCCTTGGTCTGAACACTCTTCTCCTCCTCCGGGGCCTGCGGTGGTTGTCGGCATCATCCTCCACAACACCGTCAGTCTCTAACACATGCTGATGAATCACAGCTATGGCAGCTCCCAACATATACATTTTAAAAGTTCCCCGTGTGTTTACACCTATGGTGCGGTGTTTGGGAATTCACAGGTGTGTGTAGGGTGCTTTCACACTTTATACTATTGTGCTGTGAACACCGATGATGTCATAGGGTGTGTATGTACGATCATAGCTACAGGATATCGTATGTGTTTTACTACCGGAAATACTATTGTGGTGCCTTTGGTGTTGAGTTACATTTGGCTGCCGTGGATTACCTCTTGACCTTCCCTTTACATTTCTGCATGTTCCACCTACCATTTTCTGGCATGCATACGGCAGCCTGCTTTAATTTGTACTTTCCTAGACCTGGCGTATCTTGCGTAATGTGTGCTATTGCCGGTCTACTGTCGGTTTGCTTTGCTCTGCTATGACAGATCTCCTATCTTTGCAATCCAATGCCTCCCCTCCTTTCTTTGCATTCCAATGCCTCCCCTATCCTGTTTTGCAGGTTTCTGCGAGCAGACTTGACAGCTGCCGTCGATTGGCCACCGTGAGTTGATTGGTGTTGATTGCTCATTAGTAGGCCAATTACCCTATTTCAGCATTTCCTTCTTTTCTTCCCCTGACCTTCCTGTTTGTGCTATTGTTCACGCTGCGTGCATCTGCTTACTGGGTTTCGGGCATGTTTTCATCCCCGTACACATGCGCTTTTGGGCACCATGTGTGCTCTCAACTAAACGATTCTATACCTTCCTCCCCACCCCTGTCCTGCAGCTTTGCTTAGCAATGGACAGGCCAGATTTGCATTGCTCCAATGTGCTTACTGCTACGGTGGCACACCCCTCTGCTGATGTCATGTATCTCCTCTGAGCCACTCCTCGGTGTTATAGCGCTGCGCCGTATGGTTCAACCTTCATCCGGCGGGACATTTGTGATTCAGTATTATCTGCCTCATTTGCATGGCATTGACTACTAATTCATTGTTACCACACAGAACACTGTTGCAGGCCCTTAGCAACCCTTGCACCTTGGTTGTGCTGTTCCATGCCTACCGTTGTGTATTATGGTGTACACCTGATTTGTATTACATTGCGATTTTATGACATTTTTATATATTTTCTTTATGTTCCAGTTTGCGCACACATGCCCTGCGGTTGTACTTTGCATTACTGTGGACATGACATTAAAGTTGTTTTTTAGGTGTTGTGCAGCCTTTCTTATGCCATTGGCTGTGTATTTAGCAATTGGTATATGTTAACTTTGTAATACATGAGTCTGGTCCGCTTCCATAGCTCAGATGTTCTGTTTGGGAAAATGTAAACCGTGTTTTTTGGTTTACATTTCCGTGGCCTTACGCTACACCTGCACCACTTCATGGATCGTTATATACTTTAATTGAATGGTGTGACACTGTGCATGGGGTGATTAGCATACCTATGCCGAGGACTGCGCAGTTCTAGCGTACGCCGGTAGTGCACGTGGTATTGGCTCGTACCTGAATCGCTCGACGGCCATATTTGGCATTATTCCACCTATGCTACGCCTGCACCTGGCGCAAGCTTCATGAATCCCAGGTATTGTTTTTTTTCTGCCAGCCCTTGTGATGCATCTTGCAAGCCAAAGCAATGGTCTACAACAGTTTTCTAATATAGTGTTCTGAGTATCAGTGCAAATAATATTGTTATATTTTATTTAGATAAAAAGAGCTTGAAGTATTGCAGCTTACAGTTACACTGTTTTTTTCCCTCTGAAATGCTAGATTATACTCTTATATTATGTGAAATTTTGCTTGTCTGAATATATGGAGCCTTCCTTGTGATATTATACTCTGACATATAGGTCATTTCTCCTGTTGAAGTGTGTCTTTACTATAATTATACTGTTTCTTTTTTCATCTGATATGCTAGATTGTACTCTTATATTATGTAAATCTCATATGTCTGAATATATGGAGCTTTTCTCCCTGGGCCTTCGCTGAAAATAGGCATATACCCAGTCGGACTTTCCTGGTCAACAAATGTAAAATAAAATAAATACAGTAAGCTCATTGCCAGAAAACATTCAAGACAGCTTTGATTTGCTGCATCAAGATAGTCAAGAGAAATATAAAGAAATGATCAAACGAGTCCAGTTTGCAAAATGTAAGTTCTTCATTGGTGACTTGATTTTGGGTTATTAAGATGCTTCAGACCAAAAATCAGTCTCATTTTGCATGTATCTGCTGTGTTTTGTAGCTGTCCATATAAAAGTCTTCAAGAGTGCCAGTGCAGAAGTTCAGTAAATCTTGTGTGTTCCCTAAACTGAGCATTCTTTTCCCCATAACTTTCATTATTAGGAATTTTCCACTGACTTTTATTATTTGGGAATATACTGTTAATGAGATGAACACTGCTGTTGTGGGAACACAGGACTTATAAGAGTGATAGTGTGTGTGTGTGTGTGTGTGTGTGTGTGTGTGTGTGTGTGTGTGTGTGTGTGTGTGTGTGTGTGTGTGTGTGTGTGTGTGTGTGTGTGTGTGTGTGTGTGTGTGTGTGTGGGTTTGGGGGATGCATTGTACAGATGTTAGTGCATTTAATTGGTTGTTCGCTTGTCTGTTAATGAGGGCTGTCAACTAATGGATAGTGGGCTGGCTTGGGGTCCATTTCAGCCACATTCAAAGATTACAGTAGTATAAAACAATACAGGCATTAAAGTATACAAAAGTATAAGCAGTGAAAGAATTTGAAAGTAGAATTATACAACTGTTTAACGATAAGAAAAATAAAAGAATAATATATATATATATATATTTGCCGTAGTGATAATGGACATATACTAAAAAGGGTTAGTGATGGGTTAGTTACTGAGTTATAAAAACAGTAAATAACAAGTATATGTATATGTATTTCTGAGTGTGTGTGTGTGTGTGTGTGTGTGTGTGTGTGTGTGTGTGTGTGTGTGTGTGTAATATATGTATATATATATATATATATATATATATATATATATATATGTAAGTCAATGAATATTACAATCATGCCAGAAATTAGATGTTCATAACTTACTGTGCAGAAAGTGCTTGTTGATAGTATCCCACAGTTTCATCACAGTCGGTGGAGTTGCATAATTATGTATGCATATTTGGCTTCCCGATTTTTAGCCACTTGTACCTACTTTTCATGGGCCTTTGTCCAGATTTTTGATGTTTCCAGGTTGAGAGGTATGGTTCACATGGATGGGGAGCCCGTTCCAGCGAAGGGTAATCACTGGGTTACACATCTGTCTCTACAGCAGATCCTATTTATATCACAGGCAAGATTTAAGTATTTAGAATGGGTAATTCTGGTGCTGTTTGTTTTGTGGATATGCAGGAGGTCCACCATGGTGGGCGTCTGACAATGCCTTGTATGGTAAGCATAGATCTCCCCTCAATAGCCTGTAGGTGACAAAATACAGGAAAAGGACCTTGAAGCAGTCTGCTTAAATCATTTTACTTATGCCTTGTATTCTTTTAGTGAGCATCCTCTGCAGATGTTCCAGTTGTTGGATGTGCTTGGTTAGATATATACCAAAAGGGGCATTGTACTCAATGAAAGGTCTAATGAATGTTGAATACAGTAGAACAATGACCACTTCAGACCTAGATGTCATATATTTGTTTATAAGTTGCACAACATAGAATGATTTCCTCACTACCGTAGACATATTATGGTCATTGGCTATATTACTGTTTATGATGCCCCATTATATAAGTTCATAGGTAATTACTAAGCTAACACCCCCAGAGGCATTTTTAAGCCTAGCCATGCTTCCCAAGGTAGCCAATAACCAGGGCAGAGAATCAAGCCCTGTACCTTTTGTTTGTGAGGTAAACAACTTAATCATCATGCCAACTCCCAACCCACAAAATATCTTGTAACTGGATTCAAACCCTTAATCAAGATTTTTTTTAATCTAAAGATGCTGCACTTACACCTTGTGCCACAGAGATATGTCGTCCATCTCCCAGTCTTCTTTCCAGAACCTAAAAATGAGGGAGAAGTGTTACTTCATACCTTGGTTGTCAACAGTGAATTCCGATGGTATCTTGACAAAACAAAATCTTTCAGAACTTCCGGTCAGTTGTTCATTTTTTGTGAAGGTTAGAAGAAATGACAACCAGTGTCAAAACTGACTATTTTCAAATTGTTGTCTCTTGCTATTACTTTTTATTGCTCCCACCAAAACAAAACTATTCCAGGCAGGGTCAGGGTTCATTCTACCAGGACTTTGGCTTCGTCTGTGGCATCTTGGAAAGGAATGAATTTTAGTAGTATTCTAGAAGCCAACAGCTTGGTCCTCTGTGCATGCATTTACAAAACACTTTAGAGTATGTCTTTAAGTCTTAGACAGGCTTTGCTAGGACGATTCTTCAGGGGACCTTCATCCTTCCTCCTCCCAGTCTGCCTAAGCTGTGGTAATCTATCCATATAACTTAGGCAACTGCAGCAGTGATCGAATGAAGACATAGTTCAGTTGTGTGAGTAAACTTACCATAACAATCAATGTTCAGGTGATCACTGCTGCAGTAGCTGCTCCCCACCCCCACACCCTGTTTTGTATGTTTTTATTCCAGGGTGTGATCTTTATCATCATCATCATCATCATCATCATTATTATTATTATTATTGTTGTTATTGATGTTGTTATTTTCCTAGCATTGTCCTTCTCAGGACTTTAGGCTCCATCTCTCTGTTGGAATGAAAGCTCTGAAAGGCTTGGCACCCAAAGTCAATTTCAAGCTGACCAATGGTCTGGGCACAAGAAGGTGCTCTGAAGCTTTAGAAGCTGGCCAGCTAGTATGTCCTTGGCAGGTCATAACTCATATAGCTCAGGCTACTGCAGCAGTGATCATTTGAACATCTTCTGTTGTGGTACATTTACTTATACAACTGTACTTTACTCCTCTTTAGAGAGCAGGCATACTCTCTATGAAATTCCCAGGGTAAAAACAACACCCTTAACAGGCCCCCTCTTAAAACAACTATTGGTGAATGTGCTTTTTCCAGACTAAGACCAGCACTATGAAATTATCTCCCTTCAGATGGAAGTCTCATGACAATTTCAAAAAAAAAAAAACTCTTTCTGAAAACCTGAAGAAAGACTCAACTTACAAATGTTTCATCTCCACCAAACCAACACTGCTCTTAGCCAACCATGTATTTTATATTATGTTCTTTTTTAAAATGTTCTGTTTGTTCACTCCAATATTTCCACCACTGTAATATAACAAGCATGCTTTTATATGACTGTAATGCATTTCATTGCTGATATTTCTTGGTGGGTAAATTTATATTTGTAAATATATCATTTTTTTACAGTTTAGTATTTCTGTGTCGGGGTCATGGCTGAAAAGGGTCCTTGGAGGAGCCTACTTACCTGGTCATCAAGTAGTAAATACATAATTAGAATATTTTATAAAATGCATATTTTACTGTTAATTTAAAAAACAGAGTAGGAGTACTGAAATAAAGTGTTGACGTTCTGATGGATATGTGACCTGAAAGTTATGAATAAAGAAAAAGATAGCCATGCTATTAATGCCTGACAGTTCCAAATCACTGTCTTATGCATAAGACTAAAAGCTTTTAAGTATGTCTGCATAAAGAAGTATATGGTTAGGCATCTTATGGTCCATCTAGTTGCTTACCTAGTGTTGTTCTTATGTTCCTATATACATCATCGGCCTCACTAAAAAGGAAGTTGAAATGTGCTTTCAAAATATGTTACTACATGAGAAATTATATATATGGATCCCCTTCAGTAGCTTGAAGTTTCGAAATTTCGAACTTCAAATGGCCGAGATCATAAGACTGAAATGTTCAAACTTTGAATGTTTTGAATGGAGATCACGTACAGCGTGGAATGGGTAATTTACTGTTTTCCTCACTGTAGTGCAATCTCAGAGTTGGTATATTTATTTAGCAGGGGGTGAGGGAGGTGCAAAAACGTAAAAGAAAATTTTTACTTTTATTTTTTATTAAATTTTTGAAGTTTAAAAACTTTGATCTCATGGTCTCAGTCAATTGAAGTTCAAAGTTTTGAAACTTTGAGCTTTTGAAGTACATCTATATAAATATATATTAGCCCGGGTGAAATACAAAACATTTCAAACAAAAAATAAAGAAATACAAAGAATTACAGGGTGGTTTAGATTAATTACATAGAAAAATCTGTGTACATACATTCGAGTGAACAAGCATATTGCAATGTACAATCAAGCAGAGTGCAATGTACAATATATGCATTAATTTCCAAAGTGGGTCAATCTCTAGTGACTGTTGAGAGAGAAGAGACTCAGAAAGGATATAGGTTAGATGATATGTTCTGTATTGGAGAGCATTTGGCTTGGATGAAGAAGTGCTTTTTGAGTTGCATTTTGAATTTGGAATAAGTGTTGCTTTTCTTAATGTCAATATGGAGAACTTGCCAAAGAGTATTTGTCTGAGAGGAGAAAGCATGTGCAGTGCTGTGCAGTTTGCTAATGTTACATTGTTTACATATAATTCATATAAGCATGTGCAGTGCTGTGCAGTTTGCTAATGTTACATTATTTACATATAATTCATATAAGCATGTGCAGTGCTGTGGAGTTTGCTAATGTTACATTATTTACATATAATTCATATCAAAGTTTTTTTCTTTTCCTTATCTTTTTCTCCCCTCTGCCCCTCCAACCATTGATCCTCCCCAGTGGTACATCAAACTATTCAGTCCTTGGCAGTGAAGATCATGTTCATATCTGTAAGGGCAATGGTCTCTAATTAGGACTGCCATGTGGCAAAACATCAGGGGCATTTGTGCTCTTGCTGACATCTTGACTATGAGAGCATTTTGTAGTAAGACCCTAATCCCTCCACTGGTGTTGACATGCACATCTGTATCACCATAGGGACTGCCAATGCTCCCACCATGTCCATACATGCAGTATGCATGTATGGACTGCCAATGCTCCCACCATGTCCATACATGCATACTGCGTCACATGTGGGACAGAAGTCACCATCACCAGCTTGAGAAGCCTCAGTGCACATCCCTCCCTTCAATGGCTCCTGTTTTTTGTGCCCTGGCATTTCTACCCCTTTTCACCAGAGCAGCAGTCATGGCCACCTGAGTGCCACTAGTACCCTCAGTCCCCTGAGCTGCTAATCAAACCTTGTTTGCTGGGGCAATAGTCAGGGATTTATCCCTCTATTCCACCAGGCTGGTGTCATGGCTTGATCTAAAACCAAATGTGAAAACATAAAAGCATATTTTAAAGAGAAAATTAATAATCAAAGTATATACATTAGTTATTACTGTATATTCTGACACAAGATGGAGAAATTCAAAATAAGACAGAAGATGCTGAAAGAGTGACAAAATGTGCAATACTACAATTTGTGCAGTAAGTGAATAAATGAAGAGATCTGGTAAACTTTGCATGGAATTTAGTGAACATATACTATTAAGCCAGCTGTGTACTAGACAGAGAACTTGTAGTTGTAAAGTAGTTAAGTGGATTTCTATATGTTCAGGCACCAAGCCAAGACCAACAAATTCTTGGTTTCAAAATATAATGGGCTATATATTTCATTCCAGTGAAATTAATGCATCTGTTTCTAAGGAAGAACAAAAAAATGTTCGAGAGGTTGTGACAATTTTTACTGAACATGACATTTCTTGTGTGTCATTATTTATGATAAATTAAGAACAGAGGGAAAACAGGTTAATGAAGTGGACATTTGAAAAGTACAGAGAATGAGTGAATGAATCACAGAGCAACTATTCTGTGATACTAATCATGAATAAGGTCTTCCACCCAGTTGAAAAGATAGCTATTAAAATGTACTCCCAGTGATATATAGGGTCTACTACAAATGCTTACGTGCAAGAAGCTCACAACACATTTGCTTATTACCACTTGCTCTAATTGGCAATTGCCTACACTCATACTAGCCTGATCCTTCTTATCTACCTATCCCTTCTACCATCAACCCTACTGAACTGAATAACCCTACTAGAGCCTTAACTCCCACCCAGTCCATAACCCGAGCCATAACACTCCTCCCCAACCCTAAAGTCTCCAGTCACTCCTTAAACGTAAAACTCCACAACCCTTCCCTAAACCTGAAGTCCCCAGTCAATGCCTAACCCTAAAACTCCATTCCCACTCCTAAGATCCCACTGCTCCCTAAACCTAAAACTCCCTTCCTTCTCCTAAACCTAAAGTTTCGAGTTGTCCCCAAGTAAAACTCCCCTCCCACTGCTTAAACCTATAGCTCCTTTCCTGCTCCCTAAACCTAAAGTCCCTGATTGCTCCCTTACTCTAAACTCCCCTCCTGCTCCCTAAACTTAAAGCTCATCTCTCCCAAAAGCTAAAGCCTCATGATCACTGCTTAAAACCATAACCTGCACTCACTCCCTCTTCACAGCTGCTGCAATAACCTTGCCAAAATATGACTACTGTGTATGGGCATGGTGAGCCAATCTCTGTCCCACTGTTGTAGCACCTCACCTGAACATGTAGTTTAATTCAAGTGTCAACAGCTGTCTGTGTGACCTACAAGACTTCTAAGTCCCTGGCTGTGAGATAATTAAGCACCTGGGACTCAAGCTTTTGTAGCAGACCCATGTAAATACACACACACACACACACACACACACACACACAAAACTTAAGCACATGCATGTGCACACAGAGCCAGATCGTTGTCAAATGGGACCGTAGGCAGGGTAATGGACTGTTGCCATAAAACAATGTTCAAAACTGTCAGTACAAACTATTTTACTTTTACAATGATCACAGAGATTTGGATTTAATTTAATTTTTTTTTCAAATTTTACACAGCAAAAGCACTGACAGCCATTTTTTAAACAAATCAAAAACCTCTCACATTGAAAACAAACTCAGCATTAGAAACAATAAATATATCTTCCCTTGACACTCAGATGTACTGAAAATGTAGCTGGCAACCCATTAAACTAGAAGACACATAGCTGGGATTTATAGTGAAAGAGTACATAATGAAGAACCGTTTAGTGGCTATATGAAAGGTGCAAAATTTCAAAAGACAAATATGTAATGTGTTTGCTAACATCCTGTCTGCAAGTGTCCCTTTATAGTAAAAACCCAGGAGCACCACCTGGTAAAATGACTTGAGTCTAGGGTTACCACCTTTTGCTGTGGCTAAAACCAGACTTAGGACACACCCCTCACACCTCCCATAACCCCAGCCATGTTCCACCCACTTTCCACCCATTTTGTGATGTCATTGTCATGTTGTCATGTTACATAAGGGATAACACCCTCTTTTTCTGATCGTAGTACCAACCTGTCAGATATTTTAAAGGATTTTTAAAACTGATTTGCTGACTATTTACTTAATTTAATAGGGGGGAAAAGAGATTGCTATCCCACAGTTTGGTATATGTTTTTATTTTTATTTATTTATTTATATTGATCATTTATTTTGACAGTTTTAGTTTTCTTCAGCAGTAAAATTCTACATCTACATCTAGCACTTGTACTGGAAACTATTATGAATGATTCATTTGGGCTGTTGGGGACATGTTTGAAAGTCAGTGATTTACAGAAGCTAGCAACAGTACGAATGTTTGTACACAGTATTTTTTAACTGCAGATAGTCTGCATGCGGTAAGACAAAAATAAAATAGTTCATTTGTTTTGTTGCAAAAACCTCAAACAATACAGTTTCACATAAAATAAACTCCATAGCTGCCCAGAATTAAAATAAAAACTGTTTTGCTGCACCTAAGGTGTAAACTGACAATGCCTTTCCTTGATACTGTAATCGATTTCTCCTGAAGGGAGCAAAACGCATTCTTCCAATGCTGTTGTAATCTGTGATGAGGATCAATGACTGTCATGCTTTATTTTATTTAGTTACTTCTTTTTCTTCTTTTTTAAGGCTGAACCTAATACCGTACTTTAGTATACAGAGATATGGCTAGTATTCCCTGAATGACACTATTAAAACTGTACCTCCATCAGCTGTTTCATTAATTTTGGTTGTAAAAAAACACTCTTGTCCTACAGGAAAAAAAAATTTAAATACTGCCTAATGACCTAGTGACACTAAGACCAAATGCACATATTTAATGTCTGTAGTCCACAAACATTTAAAACATAAATATACTTGGCTTTGAAATTTGTACTGCGACACACAGATCTCTTTCCGTGTTATATATTTTGCCATTTGCCATAGACACACTGTCACATTTAGAAAAAAAAAATGGGAGATACTGCACCAAAACAGAAGTAAATTGCAATTCAAATCCATCATACTTCATCAATATTTAAAGAAGAAGAAAGATAGTAATCAAGTAAATGGCAGATTGTGACGAGACTGAGAAGTACTAGCTGGCACGCACAGAGATCAGAAGCATGTAAGCATCCAAACTGTAAGCATGCATGCAGAAGTAAATCAGGATTTAGCTCTGTAAACACTGCTGAACCTGGAAAAGTCAATAAAGTGCACACTTAAGTTGTGGCACCTTAGGCTGGGTTCACCCAGTCAAAACACCCACGTGAATAAAGTTACTGGATCAGCGAGGGTAAAGAAAGCACTCCATATGTAGTTGAGGTACAGTTAAGAAAAAAAAAATCACATTTTCACTAAAGTGGAGCGGTGCTTCTGCTGTTGATATTGTGAACTAATTTGAACTTTTGAGAAGGGAGTGGATTGGGTAAGGATATTGTACCAGATACAGACATAAAAAATAGCTCACTTGCGACAAGATATGCAAGCAGAAAGTAACGACACAACCTTCTTTCCACCTAATCAACACTACACTAAAGATAATTCTCATTTGTTTTCCATCGCTGTTGCTGTTTACATAAATGGTGGTCAGAACACATTGAATTGGTACTTTTATAGATACCTCACTGTTGTGAGGTACAGGATTTCAGCTTTGGTTTCAGGAGCGCTGCTGAATCTGTGCTGATTGGTTTCCTCAGCTTGCAGTTGCAAGCTGAGATTAACCAAACAGCTTCAAGAAAGGTAGGAACAACCCAGAATTCTGGATTTAAATCATAAGATCTGGACAACTGGACAAAGCTCTTTATTTCCAGACAATCCAGAAAAAAAAACAACAGGTGGCAACTATACTTGAGTCACCTAGAATGCAAACAAGGGCTAAGGTAATTGAACCCTGCACTACAGGAAGCAGTACATTCCCTCCAGTAGAGCTCTTTTAAGTATGTACCTTTAACTCCCAGTGGGTGTGGCTTCAGTCTTTAAAAAATTATCACCTCACAGTTCTACCAAATACTAATTGGCATAGCTCATATATGAATACAGTTGTGCTTGCCATCATGTATGCTTCAAGATAAAATACTGATACCTTGTATGTAGCATGGTTTTGGAATTATTAATGCAAGTATGAACAGGCAATATTTGATGCCTAGAGGCGCAGTAGGAGGTAACTGCAGAAACGCCTGGAGACGTCACTCAGCTGTAATGAGTTAACAGCTTATAGCCTTACTCATCCGCACTAAATGTCAGACAAACTTTTGTAGCCCAAGCACAGTGGATTTCTCTCCTATCTGCCTCCAAAAACAAGCTAAATTAAAAATGCATTCATAATTAAACTATTAACAGACTTCATGCTGTTCAGTTTATTCACATTCAAATAATAAATCCACTACCAACAGTTTACAAGACAAGGAAATCAAGGATCTTACCCAAAGAATAATGCTTATATGATGATGGTTTTGTTTATTACAGTCAATTCCTTCCTTTACACCATAGCTACTCTGGCATGCAGGATCAAAGTATTTACACACACACACACACACACACACACACACACACACACACACACACACACACACACACACACACACACACACACAGACATGATAATCAATTCCAGCCCCTTGTGTGACTGCATACACAATGTTTGCTTGTAATGAAATAAAGGAATGACCAAAAATATAAGCAATGACTTAGAAGTGTATTTTGACTCACTGCTCTAAGAACCATTGTGTGGTTTTAACTGCTGTGAGAGCCACACAGAGAAGTTCATTGCACTCCTGTGCCCCCCCCCCCACGCCCCAGCTTCTTAACTCAGGAATCGGAGAAAAACACCCATATTCAGGAACAGAGTTTATGAACTGGTCTTACATACTTAGAACATTGGTAGCAAATCATGTTTTACATTAGCAATGATTTTCTGACAGATACGAAGTCTGTAACTCGCTTGTTTATTAATATTATTTAGTGACTGCAGCACAAAACACCTACCAGAAGGCTACAGATCTTAGGAGGAACAGACCCCAGATATGATGCTGGGTGAACAAGAGCCTCTGGACAGATAACGAATTTTCAGATCCGATCACAAGCTAATCAGCCTAGACATCCACCCCCCCCCCCCATTACGGAAACTACCATAAAAAGTTTCTCCAAAGTCAACTTCACGCTTCTTAAGACAGAAGTGGCAAACTTTACGACCCCCATACAGATGTACAATAGAGGTACGACTGCTGAATCCTACATAAATGCACTTTATAAGCACTTACACAAGTGCATGGATCATGCTATCCCTAACAGAACCAAGATGCTATCCTCCAAAAAAAGGAATCTGGTGGTCCTCTGCCATAAACAAACTCTACAACAGAAGAAATAAACTTTTGCAAAAAAGAGTAAAATCCCATGACTGGAAGAACTACCTGGTCAGCCTCAGTAAGAAGCTGAGATCCCTCATAAAACCATCCAAAGCTAGTTATGAAAACAAAATCGCCACTGATTCTAAAGACAGCCGCAAAGCATTCTATAGCTATGTCAAGAATCTCAATGGCAACACTCAGATCTGCTCTGAGTTACAGCACAATGGCACTAAATATACAGAACCAACTGATATTGCCAGCATCCTGGCAGATAGGTTCATTTCTAACTTTACCCCCCTCAACCCCCCCCTCACCCCCCATCTCTATACTGGAAGAATGCAATGTTCCTGTAATCATGGCTTCACAGGTAAAAACCACACTCTCCAAAGCCAAGAACACAGCATCCATGGGACCTGACAACATCCCAGGCTGTTTTCTACATGAACTACAGAATGAACTGGCACCCCACCTAAGTACCATGTTTAATCATAGCCTCACCTCAGACTTTGTGCCCACTGAATGGCATACAGCGACGGTTATCCCACTCCACAAAAGGGGAGCCAAGGACCCCGGGAACTACCACTCCATTAGCCTAACGTGCCTGGTCTGCAAGGCCATGGAACATATCATCATGGAACTTATAAACAAAGACATTAATAATCTTCAAACTCTGGATCCCACCTAGTTCAGGTTGGTAAAAGGCAGATCATGTCTCCTAAACCTGATTGACTTCTTTGAAGCAGTCACCAAAGCCGAAGATGAGGGTAAGGTAGTTCACACAGCCTATCTAGATCTCGCCAATGCTTTTGACACCATCCCACACTCTGGAGTTATAGATAAACTCACTAAACTAGGTATAAATCCCCATGTCACAATATGGGTTGCCAACTGGCTCACTGACAGAACCCACACTGTGAAAGTAGCAGACTCCAAATCCGACTACAGACCAGTGACAAGTGGAGTACCACAGGGTTCAGTCCTGGGTCCTCTCCTGTTTGGTTTCTACTTTTCTGATGTACAGGCTAACACAGAAGGTCTTTGGCTAATGAAGTTTGCAGATGACTGCAAACTAGGAGCCATAATTGAAACTCCTAACAATGTGGACATCCTACAAAAGGGCCTCACTGAGACAGATGCCTGGTGTCAATGCCAAAAAGTGTAGTATCATCCACTTTGGTAGAAACTCTGTACCCATGAGCTACCACATAGGTGGTAGTCTACTTAACACCAAAAGTGTGATAAGAGACCTTGGGACACAGGTGGACAGTAGTCTCTCCTTTGATAATCACATCACCACAGTAGTCAGGAAATCCTTCTACGTGGCACACCTCATCACAAAAGGTTTCTCATCCAGGAAAAAATAGGTCATTGTTCCCCTCTACTCAATCACTCATTAGACCTATTATAGGGTACAATGCCCCTTTTGGTATGTACCTCACAAGACATCTACAACAACTGGAAAGGCCACAAAAATACCTCACAATGAGGATTACTGGCCTCAAACAGATGCCCTACGCAAACCGTCTTAAAAAGCTCCAGCTTTACTCTGTCGCATATCACCTACTCAGAAGTGATCTCTGCCTAACATACAAAGCTATGTCAAACCCAGAGCTGTTGGACATGCTCCACTTAAAGAAACCCCAGTCCTACCGAGCTGCATGCTCTATAGACCTAAACCTTGTCACCACAATAAACAGAACATGCTGGAGGGATAGATTCCTGTCCCAGAGACTTCTCATACTCTGGAACAAACTACCTATCTATATCAAACAAAGCTCCTCGTTAGCACTCTTCAAGAAAAATCTTGATGATTGGATGGGAAATAGGAAATTCACCCCTGGGATCACCTCTGTGGCTCTGCTCAACAGGGGCACAGGAAAATAATTTTCTTGGGTGGCGAAAGCCAGGGTACCTTTTTGGCTAGGCTTGTATAGGCCCTAGGGCCAATAGTACCTATCTATAAACCTATAATGACATCTAATAACTGTAAACAAAATCATGCTTTTGAATTATATGAGTGAAATGATGGATTAACAAGGGGCCTGAGGGAGTGGCAGCTTTAGGCCCAAATCTCTGAAATAGGGTCTTCTCATCTTTTCCCAGTTTAGTCCAAAATTCTGTACTCTTGTCTAAACAAATAAATAGGCTTTATTATTTTCAGCTTCTAGCCAGGGATACCCATAATCCAACACTGTCTCTAGTTATCCTAAAACAAAAGCCACTGTAAATAACTATCCACACTAGCAGAATTTTCTTCAAAAATGCCTGTAGCTGTTTACCCCCTACTAAAGCAAAACACCTGCCATCATGTATGTATTTCTGCCAGAAACAATCTTTCAGTTGCACTTCCTAGGCATTCAACATTCTAAACACTCTGAAGATTAACAATAGTTGTGTCCAAAATGTGCAGCATTGTATTCCTGTTCATTCTGTAATTGTGAAGAGGAAGGGCGCATTTTTTTTGCTTTTTTATGCATGCAAACATTCATTCAGTTTAGTTTATAAAGCTATCTGTTATTTTTTTCACTTTCAGAGTGTGCTTGTCTATTATTATAACTTGCATTGCTATAGGAGTTTTCTTTTGAAGGACTTTGTTTTATCTAGATGGCTGTCAGTGAGATATTTTAGCATTTAAGAACAGAATTTTCATATTTTTTCTTAGTGCTGCTTATTTATATTTATGTTTATCTGGAGCATTTCTCCCCGGGCCTCCGCTGAAAACAGGCTCTGTGGAACCTAGTCGGACTTTCCCGGTCAACAAATGTTAAATAAAAAATAAAAAAAAATGTTTATTTTATTCATAAATCAGCTGAGTGCACTAATTAATCTTAGACCCTTTTTAGCCAGAACTCAGGCCACAAAAATAAATGCAAAATATACGAGGACAACTTATAGTAGACAGTCAAACAGCATTATTTGTTTGGAGGTGGGGAAAAATGTAGTATCTGCAAAACTTCTACAGATACATTTAATGGTAGTGGGGGGACATGCACATTTTACACAAACAATGATTGGAATTAGGGCTGAATCCAGGACCCTAAAGTTGTGAAGCAAAACCTTAGCAACTTGGCCACCACTCTACTTTCTATTTTTTTTATTCAGGAAAAGAAACGTCATTCTGTGTAGGCTTGGCATTTTCTAGTTTTGGGAATGTATTTTAAATGAAATAGTCATTAATTAATTATTTGTATTATACTTTAAGTCATTAGGTTTTTAGTAACACAACAAAACATAATCCGCCTGCAGAAGGAGCCTACCCAAGTGTAGTTGTTAGTCTGTACTAGTAAATCCAGAGGGAGGTGTAGGGAACAGCGAGAAAGGAATGGGAGAAAGTATTGGTCAGATATAGTGGATGATAATATTTATGTCTGCAAGTGAATACATGTAAGTTTCTAGGGGATAGTGGGGCGTCACATTCTGTCTCAATGTTTCAGTATTATATGGACTGTCTGGGATTTGTAGTTAAAAAGCAGGGTGGGGGTTGAAGGAAAACAAAAATGTGAATTAATACTGTGGTTTAGAAATGTAAAGATTGCAGCATGTATATAGGCATTGTTATCCAAAGTGTGTTTCTGCACATATTATTGTATGACAAGAGTTAACAACATAAAAAAATGAAAAAAAAAAGATGTGTTAATTTTTAGTGATAACTGATATTATATGTTTTAAAATGTTCAATAAAAAGAACGTATAAAACAAAGCTGTAGCTAGTCTAAATAAACTCTCCTCCCTCTTTCATCCTTAAACTGTAGATGTAGATGATTTTAAAGCCTCATTTGTTTTGGCTTCTAACACTCATTCCATCAGCTGATTCTGCCTGTGTACTATCATCTCCAAGAAAATGTATTTTCTTATATCTAGATTAGACTGTATCTGTTTGATCTGTGAGGAATGCCTCCTTCTTCCTGCTCTGTTCTTCCTTTCCTTTCTGATTCATCCGCATTTTCCTTCTAGTGCTCTCTGTTGTTTTCAACTCACAGTAAAACATTAATAAATGTTTAGAGAATGTGTCTGCATTTACAGACTTGTAATACTAAAATGGTGTACCCATGCCCACCTTACTCATGTGTGCTAACTCTATCCTTAACCCTACATGTTACATTGCTAAAAAACTCTTCCACTAACAATAGCACTACCAAGAAATTACTTTATCTTGGTTTTGTAAATGGAGTGATGCAGGGAGTTTGTTGAGGTAAGTACTGAATATTTTGTGATACGGTCTTATGGTAGTTTATTGTTTTGTGTAGTTATTCACTTTTTTTCATTTGAGGTTTAGTATTTTGAGTGCTAGATATTTCATGAAATGGTATCTCACACACACACACACACACACACACACACACACACACACACACACACACACACACACACACACACACACACACACTTTAGGGGTGTGGGGAAGCCCCCATTCTTGAGCGGTGTACTCCCCTACAAAACATTTTTAAAGAATGGCAGTGAGTTTCAAGATTTGTTGTATTTTGTTTGTAATCACACTTTTTTCCTATGCTGTAGGACTCAGAATTATGGGTCTCACACTTCTCAAAGGGTGCCATGAATAATTCTTCATTCCTCCTTAGTGTTGTGTAGCACTTCTGTATTATTTAGCAGTGTGCACTTATTGGCATACTGCATTTTCTTATTTTCATTTTTAGAAACATTTATATTCATTCTTTTTTTTTTGAGCAGAGATTTATTGAACTTGCAATTTATCCCACAACATATATCCAAAAATATCATATTACAATCACTTTTTGAATGTATATATTTACTTTTCATTTTTTTCTATAACTTTAACATTTCAAACTATTGACTTTTTTCCAGACAATAAACCTATATTTAATTTACTACACTTTTATTTTTCTGTGATTTTCATTTTTTTCTTCCCATCACTCTAATCCCCTTTCTGAAAACCAACGAGCACCCCTCCTACTGCTTTATTTCATTTCTAATATTCAGCACATCTTCCAAAATTTGTCTGACTTGATTTCTACTTTCTGATTATCCAATTTTTGCTTACTAACATAATTAAAGTTAAAAAGGCCTTGTTATCTACTGTCATTCTAACTCTCCTACTCCAACTTAGCAACTTTATGTCTTTAGTAACTTCCACTTGCTCAACCTACATCTGCCCTACAGAAATTTGCAGTGCATCTTGAAACTCTGTTAACTCTTTGCAGTCTCAAAAAATGTGCTCCCAATTTCCCCTCTCTCTCCCCATAAGCCTCCAACAGTTACTCCGAACCTGAGGGAACACCCTTTGCAATCTGCTTGGGGTATAAAAATCTAAGCATTTTCATGCAAATATCCTAAATCATTTTGATTTAGTCACATATTTCAGAGCACTCCTTCATTGATCCTTTGTAATTTGTCCATCCTGTCTGTAGGAATAAGTATTGCATAGAGTTTTGTTACATGAATATAGTTTATTAAAATAGATCCTATGTAAATACAGTATTCTTCTTGCATAGGCTAGGAAATGCAGCCATTTTAAGACAGCCATATATTTTAATTTTGTACTTCACATTTTACATGCAGTTTCAGTAGAAAAGAATGTTTCAGTGAATTACCTTCAGGCAAAAATATGCAGACTAAGACATGCAGGATTCTCCATTTCTCCAGAGGACACTGTGTTGCATGTCAAAGACCTTGTAGATATAGAGGCAGACAGAAGACATATCATATTAGGTACCTGAAATATTCAGTCTTATTTAGATGGTACAAAGCTTGGAAATCAAGGTTAAGGAGGTGTCTAAAATGGACAAAGGAAATTTGCAGAGTTTTGGTATTAAGGTGGATACCTTCCAGACATAAGTCAGTTACATAGTTATACAAGTCAGTACCATACAGTTCAGCTCTGTTCAGTTTAGCTTTCAGAGTTAGAGGTCTTCAGTTTGAGTCTTCAGTCTTTGTTCCCTTACAGAAGTTTCAGTCTGATTCAGTTCATTAGCCCTGTCAATTGAGACAGTTTCAGTAATATATGACTATCTATGCTGCTGCCTTCATTGTATTTTGTTTGTCACTATATGCAATATATGTATTAGTCAATAAACTACATTTATAAGACAACCAGAGGATTGTGACTTTTATTCTGAAAAGTACACTGAAGTACAGAGCAGTGAGATTTGATACTTTCTCAATACAGTTACAGATGGTTGGGTGATTTCAACAATGGCATCTGGACAGACGTGGTGGTGGTGGTGGTGGGGTTAAACACTGAAGTACAGTTAAACAAATTCCTAGAACTCTATAGCAACTCTAAAAATCTTTGGGCTGTAGTGAGCTAAAGGACTATATTTTGAAGAGCAACACTGTTACTCCAGAAAGATTGCTTCAAGGTACCTTTGAAAACAGAAATTCTGCATCTCCAGGGAAGAAGACGTCCCGGCAATGTACCATTGGCTTTTCATAAGCAAGGGAATCCTTACAAGAGAGAATTTGAAGAAGTTGTGAGATAACTGACCACTCAGTGCTTATCCACAACCTTATGTAAACATTCATTTTATTACAATGGATTTTATAGCTAAATCATATAGTAAGTGTTCAGAAAGTTTAAATACTTCTGTAGTAAAAGTACCAGTAAATGTGTGATTTAGTGTTAAAAACTGGGTAAAACAAAAATGTAAGGACTCTACTACTAAAATGTGTTTCAGTAATATACACTGTAATATTATCAGCACAGGAATGCTAAATATTCACAGACAAGTAGTGAGTGAGGTTACAGAGACAGTTCCTCATAATCCACAGTACGTTTCAGTACTTACATAAACAGCAGTATTTTTGGCTTCTGATGTCAGTGTAGTTTCAGATTTAAATATGTAAATTGTAACAAATTCTTGTTTATAGTCTTCAGAAATCAGCTCAAATGCTACAGCACATTTAGTTCATAATTCAGAACAACCTGATGTAAATACAGCCAGTGTAAGTGACATGCTGATTTCAGGACATAACACAGAGGAAACATTTGCAGTATCTGAAGTTATTATTAACTGTTTAGTTTGAGACATAAATAATGTTCAAAATGTAATAAAGTCTGGTTTGTTGTTTTCAGAAGGTACTACAGATATTGCACTGAGGGTGAATCAGAGTGCAGGAATTGACAGTAATTCTACAGAAACAGATCAACCCGATATAGCAGACAACAATGTTAATAATACACAGACTTCAGGGAAAAATAGTGAAAAATGATTACAGTAGCTCAAGACAATGTGGTTAATAGTTCTACAGAAAATTATTTTCTGAATATCTGTGAAGGGTGTGACAATCTGGCACCAGATTAGTTGGTTTATCTGACATTTAAGGTAAAAAGTGATGGCAGGTCATATATTTCATTGTTTATAGGGTACTTACGTATTATTGCAACCACATTTTCAAGCGAATGGTGGTTGCTTTCCCTTGTGTCAACTGGAACCGATTAAGTATGAGAAAACCTCAGACGCATGTTTTCTTTAATGTGTTCTTGTTTTTAGGAAGGTTTCTCACTTCAGATGAAAAAAATTAAGGTTTGAAATAATAGGTTTCCCCATTTACTGCCAGTGTCTCAAGATGTCAGTTAAGCAAGTTCCCCGATTCCACGTTCCTTTTTCTCAGCCTTTGCCCTGGCAACAGAAAGCATCGGGAAACAAAAAGCCAAAAAACTATACCCTGTCCGACTCCTTACAAAGTGATCGGGAAGGGTAGTAGACTGTTAAACACTATCTTGGTGGATTTTTTATTTAGTTTTTGGTTTGTAAAACGAGTATGGGTTTTCAAACGTTGCTTGCAATTTTTGGCTAGCTAATCCGTTGGAGAATTAGACGTCTGATAGGAAGCAAAGACAATCAAGGGGATTTTCGAGTAGAAAATGACGGCAGTACTGCAAAATCATTTAAACATCTGATTAACCTCTCTAATATAATTGATCCATAAAGTGAGACTAGCATTGGGGGGGGGGTGGGGGTAAAAGGAAGTTAGCAGATGCAAAAGATTTTGCAGTACTGCTGTTTTCTACTTAAAAAAAAAGTCTCCCTTGATTGTCTTTGCATCCCATCAGACGTTCTTCTGATGCACGTAAAAGGGCACAGAGACTGCAGCTAGTTTCTTCAGTCAAGCCACCGGAAAGTCGAAGAAGCAGCGGAAGAAAATGGTGACTGCTTTACCAAGCCCTCTGTTTACAACCTAGCCTTACATCACACCTTAAAAATGTTTAAAATGGTGACTGCTTTACCAAGCCCTCTGTTTACAACCCAGCCTTACATCACACCTTAAAAATGTTTAAAATGGTGACTGCTTTACCAAGCCCTCTGTTTACAACCCAGCCTTACATCACACCTTAAAAATGTTTAAAATGGTGACTGCTTTACCAAGCCCTCTGTTTACAACCCAGCCTTACATCACACCTTAAAAATGTTTAAAATGGTGACTGCTTTACCAAGCCCTCTGTTTACAACCCAGCCTTACATCACACCTTAAAAATGTTTAAAATGCTGACTGCTTTACCAAGTCCTGTGTTTACAACCCAGCCTTACATCACACTTTAAAAATGTTTGAACTTTCTTGTAAAACACGTATCAGACAGACCTTACAAGGTAAGACCAAATGTCCGTTCTTCAATTTTATGTCAGTTATCGCAGCATGAAAATGTGGTTGCGATAATACGTAAGTACCGTTTATAGGAAATGAATTAAGGAATAATGTACTGATTGATGCAAACACATCAGTTACATTTACTAACAGACCTCTACTAGAGGGTCCAAGTACTGTTATAATGTTTGGGTTTGAAGGAGCAGAGGTTACAGCAGTGAGCAGTTCTGTGTCTGCCAGGATCACACTAGGTGTGAACAAGTTGTCAGGATTAATTATGGTTTTAGACTACAGAATGTATAGTAGTGCAAACAAAAGACACAAGAAATTGTTCAGATGATGTACAGAATTTAAAAGATCTGTCACTGCAGGAATATTCAGATTCATAGGCTAAAGACAGGATAGTTTCTGGTTTAATTGTCACACCTGAAATGCAGGCAGAACACAGTAAAGGCAAGTCACTATCTTCTCAGAAACAGTATGCCATTCCAAGGAGGCGATAGAGGACATTCATAAATGTATTACAGATCAGAAGGAACGGGGTATCATAGTAAAAGTATTAAGTCCATTAAATTCACCTTTGTGGCCATTGAGGAAAAATAAGATGATGGTTAAAGAGCAGTACATGATTTGAGACTAAGTACACATTCTGGTAGTGCATGTTGTGACAGGTACATAAGAAATAACAGTCAAGTTAGATCCACAGAATAAATAGTTTACAGTTACAGATCTGGCAGATTAATTTTTTTGCTATTGTTTTGATTTCAGGCAGAGTGTTAAGACCATTGGATTATGGTAATAAAGTGTTACATCACATAATATACTGATGCAAACAGAAAGAAAAAAAATAAAAGCATTTACATATATTAATTCATGCTTTACTCATTTTACAGTATGCAGAATTTAAAGTCAATGTTACATTTTTGAAAGCGACAGTATAGTCAAACATTCAGATCCCATGCATGAAAAGAGTGCAGCTAGAATATTATTTGTCTGTGAAGTCACAGATTCAGGTCTCATGCAAAGAAAGAATGCAATGTAATTTACTATATGAGGGAACTCTGCATGCATGTAAAGGACAGACAAGAAAAGTTTCAGATTCAGATCAGTCCAATTCTAGTAGAAGATGTGTATTGTAAATTGTTCAGTATTTTATACATGTCATGTCGCCCAGAATGATACTGCAGTACAAGCAGAAAATGACTGACTTCAACAATTGGCTACGTTTCTGGTGTCATTCTAAGGGGATTGAGTATCTGTCTGCTTGGGATGACATGACTGACAGACCTCGATGTTTTGCCAGAGATGGCCTACATCTGCCACCCCTGGGCTTCCAGATACTGGCTAAGGCTTTTGCCACCCCTATAGTGCCTTTTGTTTTAGGCAATGTTCCAAAGACCAAATTACCACCGTAACAGCTGTAAATAAATGCAATCTGAAGGTCATGCTGCTCAGTGCTAGAAGTCTAAATCTCAAGATGCACTTGCTCAAAGCACTCCTCAAAATGGAGAACATCGACATTTGTGCTGTAACGGAGATCTGGTTTAAAGCAGCAGAAAGCACCCCTGTGCTACTAGACTAACTCATTCCACACCTTTCGGCCCCAGAACATGGATCGAAACTCCAAAGGTGGTGGTGTCTCCATATTCATAAAGAATATGCACACCTCCAGACTAGTACCCAGCATAATGCATCTGAGACACTTCAAGTACAACTAACATTGGGTAAGATGGTGATTCAGATTGCAGCCTGCTGTAGGTCTCCAACCATGTTCCAAGACTCTCACTCCACGGTCCTAAGCACCCTGGAAACTATTAGGGTCCAACCCACCACTCATACTAGGTAACTTCAACTACCCCTCCATCAACTGGGAAAACTACTCATACACCAATACACTGGTCCAACGCTTCCTGGAATTCATCAATTCCAGTGCCCTGGACTAGCTTACTTTTATCCCACTAGAGGAAACAACATAATTGACCTGGTTATTACTAACATGGACAACCATTGCTCTACACCAATAGTCAGTTCCTCCCTGGTTAGATCTGACCACAAACTAATTACCATGGAAAATCCACATCTCACCCACACCACCAGCAAAGGTAACCACCATCAAAAACTTCTTCAAAGCTGACTTTGGGCTCCTAAAAACAGAGGTGGCTAATTTCACAACACCCATGTGAATGGAAAATAGATGCATGACTGCCGAATCATACAGCAATGCACTGTACGAACACATACATAAATGCAAGGAACTAGCCATACCCAAAAGAACCAAGACGCTCTCCTCCATAAAAAATAAGCCAATCTGGTGGTCCCCTGCCATTAATAAACTCTACAACAGAAGGAAGAAACTGTTGCAGAAAAAGGTGAAGTCCCAAGACTGGATAAACTCCCTTATTAGCCTCAACAAAAAGTTGAGATCCCTCATAAAAATCTCTAAAGCCAGCTACAAAGGCAGAATTGTGGCAGACATTAAAAACAACCACAAAGCCTTCTACAATTATATCAAGAATCTCCACGGCAATACCCAGGTTTACTCTGAGTTACTGTATAATGGTACCTCCTATACTGAGCCAGCAGATATTGCCAACATACTGACTGACAGATTCAGTGTCAACTTTACCCCCCCCCCAAAGAACCAATCACAATACTTGAGGAATGCCAGGCACCCAGCATTACTGCAGCACAGGTTAAAGCTGCATTGTCCAAGGGCAAGAATACAGCTTCCATGGGATCCAACAATATCCCTGGATGTGTTCTACATGAACTACAAAGTGAACTGGCAGCACATCTGTGTGCCCTGTTCAATCACAGCCTCACCTCAGGCTTTGTCCCTAGTGAATGGTACACTGCTACAGTCATCCCTCTCCATAAAGGGGGAGCAATTACAGACCCTGGGAATTATTGCCCCATTAGCCTGATGAGTCTGATATGTAGGGCTATGGAGTGCATCATCATGGACCTAATTAACAAGGATATAAGTAATCTCCAAACTCTGGATCCCACACAGTTTGGTTTTGTCAAAGGTAGATCATGCCTGCTCAACCTGATTGGCTTCTTTGAATCAGTCACCAGAGATATGGATGAGGGCAAGGAAGTTCATACAGCCTACCTCAATCTGGCCAAGGCCTTTGATACCATTCCCCACTCAGGAGTTATTGATAAACTCCTGAAACTAGGCATCAACCTCTATATCACTAGGTGGGTTGCAAAGTGGCTCACAGATAGAACCCACAGCGTGAAATTAGTGGACTCAAGTCAGACTGCTGACCGGTCATGAGCAGAGTCCCACATGGATCGGTCCTGGGTCCTCTCCTATTTGGCATTTACTTCTCAGAAGTCCAAGCCAACATGGAGGAACTCTAGCTGACCAAGTTCACAGATGACTGCAAGCTGGGAGCCATTATTAACTCCCCAAGTGATGTAGGCATCCTAAAGAAAGGTCTCACTGAGACCAATGACTGGTGTCGAAACCATGGCCTTAAGCTTAATGCCAAAAAATGCATCATCATCCCCTTTGGGAAAAACTCAGTTACTGATTACCACATCAATGGGAGCACACTGAACACTGAAGGTGTCTTAAGAGATCTGGGGACACAGACTGACAGCAACCTCTCCTTCGACCACTACATTGCCATTGTGGTCAGAAAGTCCTTCTATGTGGCACATCTCATTACCAAGAGTTTTGCATCCAGGAAGAAAGAGGTCATCATCTCTCTCTAGTCTTCCCTCATTGAGTATAATGCCCCCTAGAGGCAGACTAAACAATCAGAATTACTTCAAGATGCCAGACCCCATGTGGTCAGTCTGAGAAATTACATATAAAAATATTTAAAAACCTGTATATAGTCGAGAGTGGTGTTAAAATGTAGGAAACACCAAACCATGACGAAATAAACATGTTTTTTAAGTCTGTGGATGCAGTTCTCCTTTAAGTTGCCAGGTGACAATTCTTATACAGTAACAGTTATTAGTGTTTATCTGGAGATTTGGGCTACAAGGAAATTTGTAGACAGCAATGGTAAACCGTTGCAGCATGCAGAAGTAATGAAAAAGTTAAATGACATAATCTAGAGTGCAGTGTACAGAAACAAGGCACACTGGGCAATGGACATAAATTATTTAGCATAAATTATGATCTGAGGGTCACATAGTAAACATAATTACAGATGTAGCATCGGAAAATTTACGATTGATTTAATAAAAGTGCAGAAATGCAAGAAAATGCTGAAGAATTAGTACAATGTCATACTATTACTTTAGTTTGATTTGAGTTAATGACAAGGAGAAAATGCCAATGAGTTTTCTGTTTTCTATTTCATTTAGTAAATAAGTTACAGCCTTTCAGTTTCACAATAGCACATCATCAGTTGTGGTTGCAGTCCTAAAGGAATCTATTTATTAACAATATGGGGTTTATTCCAGGTAGAAAAAGAGTAGCTAATCAGACTGGTACCTATAAATCAGGACAAGTAATGCTAAAGATACCTAGATTGGCTTAACATTTTCAGAGATTACTTTAAGAAATTGATGCTGTTTTTTTTCTTTGTTTTTGTATTTTTACAGATATTGTAGTGGAAGGACAAGTTAACCACAGAAACTGTTTTTGAATACTCAAATTACAGTTACAAGTTTGTTAAAGGTTCAAGAACATCTGTTATTCAATTTTCACACATCCTTGCCATAGACGGGTGGAGAATGACTGCAGGCCAAATGTTTGTATTAGAGACTCTGGAATGTATATTAAAGTCATTAGGGTGTCTCTTCCAGTACCTTAGCAGTGAGTGGGACAATACACAGTAAATTTTACTCTATTCTGATTTTTTTTATTCAGCAAGTGCTTTGTTGGGCAAATCAAATATCAATTACTGGATTGACAACAGAAAAGTCAGAAGTGAAGACCATAAGTGAGTGTGAACAAATTTGTTTTTTTTTTTTCAATGTTTCTTTAAATATTGATGAGATGTAATTAACTTCATAGGCTATTTAGTACATGAACAGTATGCTAATCAGATTTATGTAGTTCTGTTTTGGTTATCAATAGGAAAATGTTTTCTAGAATTAAGACATGTATATGAAACAGATGCTGATGTGTACTCATGCAAATTAGGACAAGGATGCCCTAAAACAGCCCAGAACAAACCTAAGTAGAGGTATAAAGAAGCTAAGACGCTCTACAGATGTAAAATTCAGGGGTACTTCTCTTACCAAAGGGACTCCAGATGTCTCTGGCAAGGCATTCAAGCTATAACTGATTACAAGCATGCATCCTCCCCATGTGATGACAACACAGCATTTCTGAACAAACCAAACATCAACTTCAGCAGATTTGATATGGACAATGACACTGTGCCAAATAAGCTCCCTGTCAAACAGGGTGAGAGGAGGTACTATGTTTAAAAATATCGAATGTTCTGAAGACCCTGAGGTGAGTGAACCCAAGGAAAGCAGCTCGTCCTGATAATATTATGGGAAGGGTTCTAACAGACTGTGCTACCCAACTGTTTACTGTACTAACAGATATATTCAGCACATCCCTGCAAATTGCCATTGTACCCAGTTTCTTCAAAAGTATGACAGTCATTCTCTTACCCAAAAAATCCCAACCAAAAAGCCTAAATGATTACTGGCCAGTTGCTCTTACATCAACAGTAATGAAGTGTTTTGAACGGTTGATCAAGAACCATATCTCTTCAAGCCTACCTGCAACACTGGATACATTATAGTTTGCTTATAGATCTAATCACTGCATGGCTGATACAATAGGTATAGCACCTCATGAATCCTTGACACATCTAAAGAGCAAGAACTGCTATGTCAGAATGCTGTTCATCAATTTTAGTTCCACCTTTAACACTGTCATCTTCCCAAATCTAATATCGAAGCTGGTCCAGCTGGGCATCAACACCCCCCCTATGTAACTGGATACTGGACTTTCTCATCAACAGACCCCAAAAACTGTGTGGGAAATAACAGTTCAATCAGTATTACATTGAGCATGGGTGTCCCTCAGGGCTGCATTCTGGGTCCTCTGCTGTTCACCTTATTGACAGACAACTGCATGGCCAAGCATGACTCCAACAAAATCATCAGGTTCACAATGATAACACTGTTGTAGGTCTTGTCAGAAATGGTGAGGAAACAGCCTACAGGGATGAAGTAGAGTATCTGATAGGCTGGTGCGGCAGCAGCAATCTGGCCTTAAATGTAAGCAAGACCAAAGAATTAATAGTGGACTTCAGGAGGACTCAGGAGATACATTAACCTCTGGAAATTAAGGGGGTAGCAGTGGAAAGAGTCAAAAACACCAAGTTCCTGGGGTGCACATCTCAGTTGACCTATCCTGGTCGACTCATATTAGCCACACAGTGAAGAAGGCACAACAACATTTGTACTTACTATGGAAACTGAGGCAGGCAAACCTGTCTTAGGCCATCCTGAAAGCCTTCTACATGGACACCATTGAGAGCATTCTCTCAAATAACATCATAGCTTGTTATGGTAACTGCAAGGCTTTCCTAAGGGTAGTGAGGAGAGCAGAAAAAAACATTGATTCCTCCCTCCCATCCACCAATGATCTGCATGAGACTTGGTGTGTGGGAAGGGCTAGGAAGATAATCAACAATCCCACTTACCCTGCACATGGCATGTACTTCCACCTTTTCTCCAGCAGGCAATATCGCAGCTTACACTGCAAAACATCTAGACTGAACAGGAACTTTTTCCCTCTATCCATAAGGCTGCTGAACTTGAATGTCAGGCATGACAGCGAATAATTAGATCAACATGCCACTTGCTATGAAGTATCACCTGTAGTAATCACTTTGGCAAATTGCTTCAATAACTGGTACAGTTAGCCAGATTTCTTATGCTATTACTTGCTGAATGTGCACTAGTCAGGAGTGAGTCACCACTCTATACATATGCAATATGAACATCAGAATATATCACACTACAACTGATGAACTGCAATATCTAAGCAATCGCAATGTGAAGTCATAGTCTTGCAATACCTATTAGTATAATATTATCTAATGTCTTCCTGTCCAATTGTGGTAATTTATTGTGCTGTTAATATTTTAATTATTACTGTATGTGCATTAGTCTTACTGTCATTCAAACTGTGTGTTCATTGTTATGTCTTGCATGGGGACCAAAGCAACGCAGTTTCGTTCAGCTTGCACTGCTGTGTACTGTATATCTGATCGACAAAGTTTACTTTGACTTACTTTGACTTTGACATCACAACATGAAGTATTCTAAGATGAGTTTCCATCTCAAGTTCTGTTTTCAGACTATGACATGCTAAAAGGAGAATACCACATTTCAGTTTATTCTTTTATCTTTGTTCAGATTCCACTGGCAGGAGAAGGAATTCTTTTAGTGTCAGTTGCAGGTAGTTTTCAGAATATAACATTCCCTCAGCTATTTTAGATGTTCAGTATGATGAATTTCTAACACCATTACTAGACGGTTTCTACAGTATGCATATATAATCAAAACAGACTTTACAGAATCACATCATAACTCATACTATTCAAGTTATCAGCTTTAAGGGAAAAGTGACAGCATTTTTGTAATAGGCGTATCAGACAAGTTATATAATTACCTACATAATGAGTAGTAATAGTTATTTCATTAAACTCAAAGCATAATAGGTCAGGCCTCATTTGTTACAGAATGAAGTACACTGTACATGTTAATCATTGCAAATTACACAGGAAATTAAAAGGGTAGTGAAAGGGCATGTAAATTTCATTTGAGACACAAATCTGGAATGAAAAAAAAAACACAGGTTGTAGTACTACTACAGCACATAAAATCTGGAGTGTAAATATACAAGATTGGTCAGGTAACACCTTAACAAATCTAGCTGAAGATTTACAGAAACAGACTGATACAGTATATGGTATATAATTTATGTCAATTTTAGAATAATAGTTTTGGCATAGTAATTATTTTTCAAGACACATATATTATGTGTGTGAGAAGAAAGTTTATCGATGGTTATCACTAGATTAGTACAATCTTGTTACATAGGATATGTAATACCAGTTATAAAACAGTTTAAATAAAAATGTCCAGTCAGATTATTTTTAGAAATCATAAAGTTAAGACACATTAATCCAGAAGATTTTCAGAATAATTTACATGCCATGAATAATTAGGTGACACCTAATAGTCAAAATTAAAATTGCAAGTTTATTTACTGGATGGAAAGGGATTATTTTACAGTTGCCGTATATTAGTTTTGTGAGTTCCCTAGAGAAGGTTGAGTGTACATTTGGTTGATAGCTGTTTACTTGACTGCAAAGGATTGACTAAGCAACTGATCGACAGGTATCCAAGAGTGCAAAATTCCTGGGGTTGGGGAATATTCCCTTACCCCATATTTGTGTATCTTGGAGTTACTATTTATAATTAGCAGGGTTTGTGTTTTTATTTGTCTCTTTCTTTGATATTTAGACTACACCTTTGTATTTATGCTTTGTCTACAAAAGGCAGTACCTGCAAGATCTTCCCCTCTCAAGGTAAAAACATCATCCAGGATGCAGTTGTCTATTTCCCTCCCAAGCCTCCAAGACACTGTTATATAATTTCTTCCACATCTTTCATATGCTCTTCCCCTCAGCTTCCGTATTTCTGTGGGAAGAACATAACTAGTTGTTGCTGGTTAAATTGCTTAATTATTGATTCTTTCCTTTGCCTGGTCAGCTTCGTAAATGTCTGAGCCCTCAGCAAGCAAGCAATATTCTGATTGTTGCAGGATGCACCAGGTTAAACCTCATTCCATTTTTAACTTTTCCTCTTTTATATTTACAATCTGTTGAGCCTCTAACCTCACTACCTTGACAAGTCCAGCCTTACCATGATATTCTTCAAAAAATCCTATCCTGGTCACACCATTGATTTTGATAAGACATGCAGCAGAATATTTCCCTAATTCTTTCAGGGTCATGTATCATTTTCATACATATTATATTACTGCTCCTTCTTTTTGCTACTTGTATTAGAAACTTTTGTGCTTTAAGGTTATTTGCCATGGAATAATTATCTGAGTGCAGCTTCTTCAAGGTCATGCATCTTGTTCAAATATTCATATTCATTGATACTCTCCCTGGCACCTCTCAGTTGTTCATCTTTATCAGTGAGGATCTTTAAGTTATTCTGAAAAGCTTTAACCCTGTTAAATCCTCCATATCCTTGTTATCCTCTTTTTTATTTACCTTTTCTTTATTTCAACCACAGCTCTAAAGCCTCCTTTTACTGCTACCCAAACACCAGCTATCACTTCTCACCAATTTTCTGTCTTAATATTTCCTGAATTGTATCCGATACATACTCCTTAAATGCTTCTCTCTGAAATAAATAAACAGGGAAGTGTCAATTCTTATTTCTTTACCCATTATTTTGGACCCTTAATCTATAATCTATCCTTTATAGGGGCATGATCAGATATCGTAATTGAATGCACCTGTAATCTCTCAAGTAAATGAACATGCTGTTATATTATGCAGTATCTACCAATCTGTCACAATTCTTATACCTGTGGCGATGGTAAGTAAATTCCACTTGAATTCTTAAGGTTGCTACTGCATCTTTCATCTTAAATAATTTCAAATAGGACCTAAGAAGCTGCCCTTTCTAGTAATAGTCTCATTCCTTTGTTCCCCTGACTCATCCTTATTATACACATGGTACACACACTAAACCTAGAGCACTTGATAATAGTTTTCACTCTTACTCACAAACACTGGCTAATGTACAATGTATGTACTGTACATGTGTACTATGTATGTATTCTACCTATGTTCCAAATTTCAGCTGTACACCACAAATCTATTAATTACCTTTATTTTTAAATTAATATTTTCTTGTTTGTTCTCTCCACTGTAACTATTGATGTACTCCATACCACTGTAAAAACATGTCTATTGTAATTTGTGTGTATACTGATTATGTCTAAATATCCAAATGTATCTGTATTTTTTTATGTGGAGCTTTTCTCCCCAGGCCTCTTCTGAAAAAGGGCCTTCTCGGCTCAGACACCCCGGTTAACAAATGTAAATAAATAAATAAAATAAAATAAATTATTAAAGACCATATCCCAGTCATCCCCTGTAATTAGGATACTTTGCTGAAAGTCTGTTATTTCCCTTAGCATTACATCACCCATTATAAAAATATTGTAGCCTTTTTCTGTTGATCACGTTATACACTGTGATAATTTTCCTAATATTATAATCCCTCCCAGCTTCTCAGATAAACTCAAGAATCAAACAACTATCTACTTATATATATTTTTAAAAATCCTCCATGACAGTGCCCCTGGTAGATGGCAATTATTCCTCCCATATCATGGCAGTGCCTCTGTTAAATGACAAACATTCCTCCCTCATCATGGCAGTGCCCCTGTTAGATAGCTATCAAACAGACATTAACCTAAACACTAGGTTTGTTCACCTAATTTGTATACTCGTGCCTGCTTTCCACATAACAAAAAAACAAAATTGCTTTCTAAATTTATTCAACATCTATCCCCTCCCAGCATGGTAAACAATCTGTGTATTCCCCATTTATCTAACTATTTTTTCTACCCAGCCCTTTAATTTTCATTTTCCAGATCATCTTTATCTGCTTTTTATTTTTGCTTTGCTCATTACAGAGTTGTACCTGCTTGAATGATTAACATGATTTCATTCCCTGTAGTTGTGTACATTGCTCCTTTTAAGTGTACAGTCACATTTTTACTTACCTTTCACACCATGATGTGCAGTGCATCAAGAATGGCAAACTGTTCTTGTCCACATTTATCCAAGTATGTTGCATATAAGATGTTACTTTGTCATGATAGCATTTCAGAACTTTTAGTTTTCTTTAGTCATTGGTGATGTCACTAGAGGGCTATTGTGTCCATATAGTTTAATCTACAAAGCATGACGCACGTACAGGGTCACATTCATTAAAGCTGAAGACTATATTTGTGTGCTAGCCCTCTGGTGATGCCAATGGAAGCTAAAGAAAAATTATGTGTCTGTTTTAATAAAAAGTTTACAAACCTTTTTATTAAAAAAATTTTGATATTAAATAGAATGCCTACAGTCAAACAAGCATTGCATCACTTCAACTGTGAAGTGACGTGTATATTGACTGGGACTGTACACTTTTAAGCATTTTTCATTACTTTTGGTATGTTTCACTCAATAAGGTTATCGAGAAGGCAGTCTAGATAATGAAGATCTTCCCTTCCTATACCCATTGCCTGGTTGTCTCTTATTTGGAAATAAATGCAAATGAAAGGAAATGGACAAAGTGATACGCTTATAGGTGCCCACTAGATTTTATGCTTCCACTTCAAGTAAGCTTTTAACACAGGAAAAAGTCCATGTATTTAAAAAGATCAGTTTATTAGTATCCCAATCAACAGCTTGCAAACTATTTATTTAGCTCTTCTTCATTTTAGAATTGCTGCACGCGGCTCTTTCCCTTTTTGTTTGTTATGTATGGCTTCAGCACTACTTTAACTTTCCTACTCAGTAGCTACAGAGGGATACATTGTATAAGCTATCTTTTTACTTTACAATGGTGCTCACTTATTTTTTTGTACTTTGTAACTTTTAAATGGCAAAAATATATTTTTAGGTCAGTATCCTATAGTGCAGCCTTTAACAGTTACAGCTGAAAACCCTAACATATATCCATATACCTCCTTGCAGAAGTGTTGCTTTATTTACTCCAAATGCAGAATAGTGATGTTTTCATTATTCATACTTAATTTAATTAACAATGGATTTATCTCCACTTATTTTAACAAACAGCTGCCAGATATTTTTTCTAAGCCATTGTAGTCTATAGTAACAGCATTACGTTTATGTCTCTATCCTCTCATCCTAATTGTAGTTGTACATACGAGATTGCACTGGTTTGGACATGTGCTGAGGAGGGATGCTGGGTATATTGGGAAAAGGATGCTTAGGATGGAGCTACCAGGTAAGAGGAAAAGAGGAAGGCCTAAAATTAGGTTTATGGATGTGGTGAGAGAGGACATGCAGGTGGTTGGTGTGACAGAGCAAGATGCAGAGGACAGGAAGAAATGGCAAAAGATGATCCACTGTGGCAACCCCTAACGGGAACAGCCAAAAGAGAAGAAGAAGAAGAAGAAGAAGATGCAATATTGCTCAAAATAGCTGATTTTATTTCACTTCTTCATCCACAAAGTGGAGTTGTTGCTTTGCAGTTCTCTCACTTAAGTCACAGATCCACGTCTGTTTCATTCCTCCTCTGACAGTTCATCTTCAGTCTCCACCAGCACTTGGCTTGATCTCAATTCTCTGCCAGTTTTTCTGGTCAATTCTTGTGCTTTCCTTCATTTTTTCCAACAATGTCTTTTGGAACAAAGGGGAGGGTTTCACTGGCATTCTCTCTCTCTGTCTCCTAGGTTTATCACTGTAGTTCTGCAGTTGGGCTCCCTTTTCCCCATGCATTCAGTTGTTGCTTGTTAATTTGCTTAATTATTGTGTAATTCCTTGCATTACCTGGTCAGCCTTCATAAATGTCTTTGAGCCCACAGCAAGCAAGCAACATTCTGATTGTTGCAGGATACAATAGTTTAAACCTCATTACAGCTCACTGACATTCCATCTTGACTGGGACAACTGTGTTCTGTTTCTATCTGGTATAAGTTAAATAGTTATTTTATACAAATATTCTGGTATCTCCAACTGCCAACACCTTGCCCTCTACCACATTTTAATGATATCTCCCTTTGTTCATATATTTGTATGTTCATAACTATTGGTCTTTGCTTCTTTGTTAAATGATGTCTTGGGACATAAACTCAATGTGATCTTCCTATTTGTGTGTTCTGTCATGGGACACCAGTCTTCTTGCTAATACTGGTCTTCATAAAGCTTATATATTCTGTTCCTTACATCTTCTTATTGATGGTTATATACATCACATGTTCACTTCATACTATGCCTTCCAAATCTTCCATTTTTACACCAATTCCACTTGAGATATTTCATTTTCTGCCAGTCTTTCCTTTGTGTTCAATGCTCAGTGTTCAGTGTTAGTAATACAAACTCAAGGCATTAAAAGATACTTTATTAGTACTGTCAGTGGTGCAACAGTTAGCACATGCAACTTTAGTGCATAAGGCTGTGAGTTCTATTTCCACACCAGGTAGGTCAATTGCTGACACCGCAGTGCAGCATAAAGGACAGTATGCCATCCTTTGGATGAGACATTGAAATGAGTTTACATCTTCTTGAGTTCAGGTAGATGTAAAAGATCCCATGGTGCCTATTGAAAAGAATAGTAGAAGTTCCATGATGGTTTGGACAAATTTCCCATAGTGGTATAAATATCATGTCAGGTCTACCCTAAAATGAGGCTGCTAGCCTAATGGGACTAACCATTTCAACAAAGGCTAAGTAAACAATAAATAGAAATAAATAGAGTTTTCCTACTCTTACTAGATATGTATAAACGTTACTGTCAAAATAATTATCTTAATTTCCATTTCTGACTGTTGCAGCTTGACCAATATGTTAGAGTACTTATTGAATGCTTTCTGTATTTTTCATCTTCTCCTCATTTCATTTTATCTACTCTTCTAGGGGATTACTTATTTTAAAGACTTCCAAGTGTACCTGAGAAATTTTCTCTGAAAAAGCTGTTGGAAGTCGTAACGTGTATTTGCATAATATACTGGTCTGCTTCCCATTGATTCTCACCCGAGTCTTTGTCCAGATCAAATTTCTCCTCTCCTCTCCTTTCATCATCTGTCCTCTCCTCTTCTCTTCTCTATTCTCCCTTCCTCTCCTCTCCTCTTCGTTTTAACTTTATTTTTCCAGGATGTTTTCTTTGATGACATCCAGACAAAATGATCTTTAAACAGGAACTATATTTAAACCAGACCAAATTATTTTACCATCTATTTTCAACAAGTATCAGTTTTCCTGCTGGGAGAGCTGCATTTAACATGTTTATCAGTTTGTGATGATCCTGGAAGTCTCATTTATTTTAAGTTTTCTATCAAAAATATACCCCTTTCCTGGATTTAGCCTATGACAATAACTTGCCACATACTTCTAATAAGAGGTGTGTGATCTCAATGACCTTGGAGAAGTGACCTGGTTATGTCTTTCAAGGGTGTCCTTCACTGAGCATGTTGCAGCACTAATAGCTCAGTCACTCAGTTTATGTGCCCCTCCCTCTGATGCTAACTCTCTTGAAATGTGGTGCTGTTGGGTTATCACCTTGAGGAATTTGCTGTTTTCACTGGTCTAGTCAGTCCTCCAGGCCGGGCTGTTGTCTGTCTTCCTTTGGAAATAGTTGTAGTTATTCTGTATTCTTCTCTTGACAGTCTGGTCATATGCAAGTCTTGACATTAGGAGTTTGGCAGTTACTACTACAGGTAGGCAGCAGTCATGACTTTGATGGTGTCTTCTTGTAGTTATCTCATAACTAGCAATAGGCCATCCATATACTGAACATTTCATAACTGATTTACTAGTCTTCTTCGGGTACACTGTGATATGTTACAGGTATATACACAAGGCCTACTGACTAGAACCTATTGGCCTATTTGCAAGTCAAATAGTGTATTATCAGCATTTTCTGACCTTTAGCAGGCCTTCTTAGTTGTTTCTCAGTCATATACCGATATTCTGTTTGTACAGGTGTCTCCACATATCCAACTTCATTAAGCACTATCTGAAATGCATTTTTTCGTTCAAGAATGACAGTGCTGTTGTAGTATTTGTGGCATATATTATATGCTGATAAGCATACAAAAAAATATGTTTCTTGTATTGCAGGGATTTACTGCAGCAGTTTCTAAAAAAAAATTGCCAAGTTCTGATCCAGCATACTTCTGGATTTTGTCTATCAGTTGATAAGAACATATTTAATGCCATCTCATTTCAAAAATGCATTGGATTCCTTTGATCTGTACTGTAGATACCTCTGACAATTTGCTCAGGCAAGCCATTTCCTGTAGACATTAGACTAGGTATTATCTTCTCTGTCATTAGTGACTATATTACAGATCACTTGTAGCCACTTTGAGTGTGCATCAGCTGTGGTTATTGACAGTCTCTGCAAAACTTCACAATGTTAATACAGATAAGTGACAATAGGGTAGAAAGCCATCCCCAAAGGAACAAACTATCTTGAGTTTTCTTGTGAAGTCCAGAAATACTTTTATGCTTTTTAGTCAATGCACACAGGCTCAACTCTCTGTGGTCCTGTTGGAAGATGTACTTATTTTTTCTTTATTATATAACAAGTCCTCAAATGGATTTAAGCAGAAAGACATCTTGGTTGCAGTTATGAAGAGCCATGCATGTTGTGTCAGTCAACTCTTTTTAATTGTTATTATTTTATAAAGGTGAAAGATATTGCAGTTTAGTATTTTGTAATCATTAGCCTTTAGAGACCTCAGGGCTGTATTTTTACATATACTGATTTAATACCTATTTGTTATTGTTGTAAGTCACTGCTGATAACAGAACCTGGCAATAATTCCAAGAAAATATGATTTTGTATGGTATCCTGTGTATTCATATGCAATTTAAGTAAATGGTATCTTGCACATTCATATACAATTTCACCCAAGGTAGGTGAAACATGAATGCATAAGTGATCTAGGGGTACTGGTAGTGTTCGCTTTATTTATATTCTGACATTCTGATTAGTAATTGAATTAGGAGTTTCTTTTAAAATTAATCCTATCTTGAAAGGGCACAAAATGTATGTTTTATGTTTTTTTTTTGCATTCATTTAATAAATTGCTGGGATATAGTTCAAGATAAAATGCTTCCCATAAAGCAATGTTAAGTAAAAATAAATGACCAGAATCTCACACTTTAATAAAAATGTAAATACTATAGTTTTTTGATAATTTTCCTAAATTCTAATTAATTTTCCTAAATTATATTTAATGTGTGCATTCATTACAGTTTTAGAAATCATATCTGAAATTTTGGCAACTGTATACCTCTGAATAACTTTCCAGGATAACACAATATATACTTGGACCTGCATTCTGGTCCTTCTGAGATGATTGTGTAATACGTTCAGGAAAAAAATAATGAAAGAAAAAATATGAACTCATATTATCCTATTAGCTAGAAAATCTAAGTATAATATAAAATCCTATTATTAATCATGTGAAAGGGTACTGACAACAATCACTGAATAGTTTGGTTTTATAGGATGATACGAGCTTCATTATTGATACAGAAGAAAGCATCTGTTTATTTGCAGACTTTGTTTTCCAAACTATAGTCTAACAAGTTACATTATTCATGATGATGGCATTGTCTCTCCTATTATTCAGAAGGAGTGGGTGCACAAAATTGTGTCAATATTCAATAAGCAGACAGTGTCTGGCCACAGTGAACTTAATGTTATTTTTTCTGAGTAACATAAGGGATCTTATATTCTCAATATTATTAAAGTTATTTCAACATTGTTTAAAAGAAGGATTCGTATCGCCAGCATGGAAAATGCATTTGTAGTACCAACACATATAGGGGCTGATATTAAACAAGTAGATAGTTACTGGTCAATAAGTTGAACCAGCAGCACTGGCAGGGACTTTGAAAGGGTCCTGGTGTTGCTCATGAAAGTTAGGGGGCTACATGGGAATGCAGATTAGGCACAACATGGGTTGACACTTGGGAGATTGTTTATAATAAACATTTTTTTTACTCTGACATTGTTACGGCCTTGGATAATATGATACCTGTTGATACTAATTTTTAGATCTGGCTAATGTTTCTGAGTCTGCTCCTCATAAGGGTATACCAACATCACCTGAGAACTGGTATATTATTTCATACATTATAGACTGGATACCCTACTGGGTGCAGGGCTGAACCTCTTTGATATCAGTAAAGGGTGTTAGATTAAGGTACTTTGAAATTACAAGTTAGGTACAATGGGGGCTAGTTTTGTGGCCATTCTCTTTCCAGGTATTTATACCTATTATACCTGTAACTAATGATGCTGGATAGCTAAGTGTGCAAATGACATTAAAATAGCAAGCCTTATCACTACAGTCAATGGCCAAACTTTTTGGGTTAATTATACGGGTAAGCAAAAGATTATGGAGTTTCATTTAACTGTACAAAATGTAATGTAATATATCTATGGGCCCAAGTGATAAAGAATATCCATATGCTCTGGACAATAAAATTATATCAGAGTGTCTACTTTTTTGAAGATTTGGGTATTGTAGTATCAAACAGTTTTGACTGGAGTCCATTAATCATATAACACAATGTTTCTGTAGGATCAATCAGAATTTTTTGTATAATTAAATCAATAAGTTTAACTGTGTTAATACTAGTTACCTTTTCTTCTCAATTTTTTTTTCAAATACAGTTGAATAAATTCCATAGTATTTGTATATAACATCTTAAATAACTATGTACAGTATTTACATCAGCCTGACACTATAACAGAGCTCAGTATATATACAATTACTTTATAGGTATAACAATCCAGTTATCAGAGTGTATCTGTTCAGTTATTGTAAAGTGTCAATTAATGATAAGACGTTTTTCCATGGGTTATTAATAAATGGCTTCGGATGAATCCTTAATTCTTTAATTTTAATTTCCAACAATGCTGTGCACTTCAGTAGGCTGTAGAAGTCTTCCAAAGTCGGTATTGTGTTTGTATTCCATCTTCTTGTTATACACTTTCTTGAGATTGCAAGTATTGTCCAAACTAGATACATATTTGACACATTCAAATGCGGACCTTCGTACACATTTAATAATACTAGAGCTTTAGATAAGTTAAACAATTCATTAAATAAAGCTTGTAAAAAGTTTTTAATACCATTCCAAAATGGCTTAATTTTAACACAGTCAAAAATGTGATTCTAATCTGCATTGTGTATTTGCTCACACCTCCAACATATTCCCTTTGTGGAAGAATTAATTTTAGTAATTCTGTCTAGAGTTAATAATCCTCTGTGCAAGCAGTTCAATTAAAAACTTTCCAGTATTGTGTAAAGGATGTATGTTTTATTGATAATAAAATATTTTATTTAATTTCTTCAGTTAGCTATAATGATTGTCCTTTTGTTATATAATGCCAATATGAGGATTTGGGTGTTGTTTTATAATATATCAATATCTTGTAAAATGTCCAAATACTATTTCCCATGTCATAATCATTATATATGATTTCATATAGATATTTTGTAAGTTTAGGTATTTCTTTAAATGAAGAATTACTAATTGTTCTGCATAAATCTTGCAAATACGTCAGAATGCTTTGCATAGTTAGCCAATCTTGTTGTGGAATTGTGTATGTTATTTCTATTGTTTGCATATCTAGAGCTTTTAGTTTGTTGATACATTGAAACCAACAAACAAATCCTTTCTGTTCCCAGGAATTAATTATTTCTCTGTATATTTTATGTGGATAGCTCTTTGTAACTATGAGTGGTGTTAAAAGATCAAACCAGATTTTTAAATCTATATTTGCATTAATAATTTACCTAAATGAGTCAATGTAATAATTAATCATACGAGTTTTAGTGGGCCTAGTTATGTTATATTGCATACTAAGATATAATATGTGCCTTGTAAATTGTTTTATCTGTTATTTGAAAATTTTTTTGTAAATCAAATTAATTTATTGATATTACAGTTATTAATTCTTTCCAATTTGCAGAATAATTTAGACTTATCCAATCTGAGATTTTTTTTTAGATATTGATGCTTTTATATATGTTTCTATATCAGGAAAGTTTAATCCTCCCTGTTTCCATGGTCTGATATGATGTATTAAAGCTATTCTTTTTCTTTGGCAAACCATAAAAAATGTATTAGGCATGAGTTTATTTCTTTGAGTATATTCCTTTCTGGTAACAGTTGTATTGCCAAAGCTATATATAGAATCTTGGGTAGTAAAACCATTTTTATTAACTGTAGTCTATCTTCAAATGTTAATATTATTTTGTTCCACTTTTCCACAGAGATTTTAATTGTATTGATGATATTATTGTAGTTTTTTGAGACTAATTCATTATTATCCTTGCATAACTTTTCCTAGATATTTTAAGGTAGATTCTTGTTTCCCTATAATGTGATTCCTCTTTGTCTGTATTTTTTTAATTTAAAAATAAACATTTTGATTTTGATTTATTGAAATGGAGTCCAGAAGTCCTGTAAAATGTGTCAATTTAAATATCTAATTCTTCTGTCTCTTTTGTATTGAATAATGTTAATAATATGTCATTAGCAAAGAACATTACTTTAGAACTGTATTGTTTATAAACATGTACTCCTTTGATTTTTGTATTATTACATATTGAATCTGCCAATATTTCAATAGCAAAGGCAAATAGAATTGGTGACAGGGGACATCCTTGTTTAGTACCCTTTGTTATATGTATAGATTTAGAAGTGAAAGAACCTAGCTTCACAAATGCTAAATTATTTGTATATATATTATTTATCTGATGAACAAAGGAAGGAGGAAATTCAAATAACACCAGAATTTTGAATAAATAGTCCCAATTTAGGGAATAAAAGGCTTTCTCTATATCTAAGCCAATTATGAGTGTTTCTTTATTTTCTTTATTAATATAATCTATAAGATAAATTATCCTTTTAATATTGTCGTGTGTGTCTATAATATATAAATCCAATCTGATCATTATTTATTGTTTTAGATAGTGGTATTCCCATTCTGTTAGTTAATATAGCCATAAATATCTTATAGTCATTATTTAATAATGATATAGGTCTATATGAGGTACAGAGGTTCAGGGATTTGTTTTCCTTTAGGATTGGTGGGATTAAGGAATATCTCCAAGAGGGTGGCATTAAAGCTTGTGACTGAATTTCTAATAGAGTTTTATGGAAGAGGGATAATATCTTTGAAGGAAAATGTTTATACATTTCCATAATTATGCCATCTATGCCTGGAGCTTTATTACTTTTACCCTCTTTTATTGTATCTATAATTTCTTTGTAGGATATTGGTGCTTGCAGATCTAGTTTTAATTTTTCTGGTATTTTTATAATAGAACATTTTTCCATCCAAATTTAATTGATCGATGTGTATATTTTCTTTTTGGAAATGTTTCATATAATGATTTCTATAGACATCATGAATGTCACCTATATCCGATACATTTTTACCTTTCTTTTCATAGAAGATACTTTTAATGTTATTAGCTTTTGATTGTATTTTGATTCTTGTGCATAAATTATGTAGATATTTGGGAGAAGTGGCCAAGGTATTCATTCTTTACCAGCATTTAAATAATCACTTTGTTTGTTGCTAACTCGCTTAAAGCATCAAGTTTGTTTTATGTAAACACTGATGAAAATTAGTGCATTTTAATTATCAGTGCATCCCTCTTCCCCCATTTCCTACATATAAGGATTTTCATATCTGTCATTTCTTGTTATAAAATGAGTGAAATTATAGGTTTAAAACAACAAATTCACTTATTGTGATTAATGATTATAAGTTCTTTTTCCATATTCATAAATTGCCATTTCATGGCTATACTGAAAGTTTTTAGATTTAAATGGCAACATTCTATTTTGTATAATCAAAACAGGTTAAACTGACTAATTATTGTCAATTGAATACTATTTGTTCAGAATGTGATTGTTATATTCTGTGACATTCCTAGTTCAGGCTTTACCAGAAAGGCTCATCCAGACTCTGCTACACTTTGCTGTGAAGGAAAGGTTAGTTTGCTGTTACTTTTTGTATTTCTGTATTGCCTTTCTATATTTTGAATACTGTAGTTTGTTTTCTTTATCTTGTGTTTTGCTTGCATTCTGTTTTAAACAGCATATTAAAACTTCAAAAGAGACCACAGCTCTCTCTGTTCTGAGTCAAGCAGAAATAAGAACTGATTAATTAAGGACTCATTCATAAGACAGAAGAGGTCACTTAAGGTTAATCACTTGTTAACAGAGGGGGTGGAGCTAGGAACTAAAATTTCTATTTAAGGAGTAAACTAAAACATTTCAGAGCTTTACCAGAAAGGCTCATCCAGACTCTGCTACACTTTGCTGTGAAGGAAAGGTTAGTTTGCTGTTACTTTTGTATTTCTGTATTGCCTTTCTATATTTTGAATACTGTAGTTTGTTTTCTTTATCTTGTGTTTTGCTTGCATTCTGTTTTAAACAGCATATTAAAACTTCAAAAGAGACCACAGCTCTCTGTTCTGAGTCAAGCAGAATTTTTCCTCCCTCCCACCCATTTAAGTCGTCTTGTTAAATACCACTGTCTTTCTAGTTGCCTGCCTCTTATGTTAATCTGACCATATATCTCATTTCTCTCTACTTTCACTGGCTTATGTGAGTAATCACAAAACCATCACTTTTGAAATCCCACCCCTTCAATTATTTAAATTTATTGGCCATCCTACAGTATTTCATAGTACCAAAATAACCACCCCTTTCAGTCCATCTTACTGTTTTAAAAATAGTAACTCTCCACTAAACCTTAACTTTTTAAACAGGTAAAACTCAAGTTACCTACTTTCATATCTAACTTCTCTAGTGCACACTGCAGAGTGCATTCTTTTCAATCTTACCTTTAAGCATCCCTGTTACTAGCACTTTCTCTAATACCTAAAAAGATCATCTCTACTTGACTCCAAGTAGACTTTTCTCTATCTGTTAAACCTAGCACTTGCTCCTACAGTACTTATTACCTTGATACGGCACTCTTATAGATAGCACCCCAAAAGGCAAAACCCCATTTCTCGGTCACCCACATCCCCGGAATCTCTTTTAAAGTTTTTTGTCTAGTCCTTCTAGCATGTCGAGGGATCAGTTGCTAGTGTCCTCTCCTGCTCAGCTGGTGAACCTGGGAATATTGAGGCAATGTTACAATTGCCTCATGTACACAGACAACCCTCTCCTCCTCCCACAAAACACAAATACATGCGAGAGATGCAACTATACGGCCAAACTGGAGGCTGAGCTCTCTCAACATAGGACTGGCAAGACCAGTCAGGAGGAGAAGGTTACCACACACACTATAGACCCAGTCTCACATAGTACCATCACAACCTCAAATCATACACATAAACACACAAAGACATACTCGTGGCTCTGATCAAAAATCTACCAAAACAGCAGAGGCCACCAAAGCAGACACCCAAACAACCACCACCTCAGAACACAACACCTGCAACACATAGACCTCACAGTCAGAGTGTCAAACAGTCACAGCCCTTAAGGCCAAACACAATGCCAGACACACTAGTCATTGGTGACTCCATAGTCAGACACACTGGCGTCCGCTCACCAGACTGAGTAAGGAGAAGGTCACAGTAAGCTGCCTGTCGGTGCTAGAATCCGCCACATAACGCAAGCACTCAGGTCTCTCAACAGGAGGTACAAATACCACTCAGTCATTGTCCACGCTGGTGTAAACGACCTGAGGCGTACCTCCTTGGACTACACGAAAAGAGACATTGAGGAGCTCTCTGATTATGTAGCCCAGGCAGGTATGACCCTGACCTTGAGCAGTATCCTACCTTCACCAAGAATGATGCCACAATACAGAGATAAGATGATCAGCTTTAACAATTGGCTTAAACTCTGGTGTCATTCAAAGGGGATCCAATGTCTGTCTGCCTGGGATGACATGCTGGACAAGCCACGCTGCCATAAGGCGGCTTGCACCTGTCACCCTGGGATTCCGGATATTGGCAAAGGCTCTTGCCACCCCATAGTGCCTTTTTAGGCAAGGCTCAAATTCTAAACCTACCACCCTAGAACACAAAAAGGAAAAAACTAAGGGTAATGCTGCTCAATGCCAGAAGTCTAAATCTCAAAATGCACGCACTCGAGGCCCTTCTCAGTATGGAGAACATCGATGTCTGTGCAGTGACAGAAACCTGGTTCAAGGCTCCTGAGAGCACCCCAGCACTATCAGGTTTTACCTCTTATCATGCGTTCCGGCCCCAAAATCCGGACAATACCAAGAAAGGAGGGGGTATCCATATTCATCAAAGACACCCACACCTCAAGACTGGTGGCAACGCACGATGCATCGGAGACCATCCAGGTGCAATTAACCATAGGCAAGACTGCTCTGCAAATTGTAGCATGTTACAGGCCACCCTCACAAACTCAGGAACCTCACATGGCCTTCCTGAAAACACTAGAGGGATAAATGTATCACCAAACACCATCATACTAGGTGACTTCAATTACCCTAATATAGACTGGGAACACTACTCAAGCCCAAACACCCTAGCCCAAAAGTTCCTGGAATTCATAAACTCAAATGCCATGGAACAACTAGTCACCATCCCCACAAGAGGAGAAAACATACTTGATCTCATCATCACGAACATGGGAGCACAATGTTCAACACCGAAGTATACCCCTCACTGGTGAGATCAGATCACAAACTAATCTCGCTGGAGGTCCTCATCCCACCCCACCTGAAATAAAAAGACCACAGTAAAGAACTTCTCGAAGCCGACTTCACACTTCTAAAGACTAGTGTGGTCTCCTTTAAGGCCCCGAGCCGGCGGAAAACAGTACTCAAGCCGCTGAATCACTTACAAATGCCTTCTACCAGCACCTGCAGGACTGCATGGATAAGGCAATCCCAAGCAAAACAAAGACTCTTTGTACCAAAGGCAAGCGTCCAGTCTGGTGGACCCCAGCCATAAACAAACTCTACAACAAAGGAGGAAGCTACTACAAGATAGAGCAAAATCCTTAAAAGGTAAGACACCCTTGATCACTATAAGTAAAAACTAAGAGCTCTCATAAAATCATCCAAAGCAAATTTTGAGAGAAAAATAGCTAAAGACTCAAAAGACAATCATAAGGCCTTCTTTAGCTATGTTAGAAACCTGGGAGGAACCTCCCAGATATGCTCAGAACTAGTTCAAAATGATGTGAAGATTACTGATCCTACAGACATTGCCAACATACTGGCTGACAGGTTCAGTGCAAACTTCTCCCCACTCCCCAAAGGAGAGATATCTATACCAAGCGATTGCAGCCCCAAACATCTCCAACGCCCAAGTGAGAACTGCTCTCTCCAAAGCAAAAAACACAGCATCCATGGGACCTGATGGTGTCCCCGGCTGTGTGCTCCACGAACTCAACGAGGAATTAAACCCACAGCTAGGACAGCTGTTTAATCATAGTCTTACCTCTGGATACATGCCCAGGGAGTGGCGCACTGCAACTGTGGTCCCACTTCACAAAGGCGGTGCCTCCACCGACCCTGGAAATTACCGCCCATTAGCTTGACAAGCCTTATCTGCAAAGCCATGGAGAGGATCATAATGGACCTCATAAATAAAGACATAGGGAATTTGCAGACTTTGGATCCATCCCAGTTTGGCTTTGTCAAAGGCAGATCATGCCTTCTAAACTTGGTTGACTTTTTTGAAACAGTCACCAAAGCCATTGATGAGGGAAAGGCAGTCCATACAGCCTACCTCGATCTGGCGAAGGCCTTGATACAATACCCCACTCGGGTATCATTGAAAAACTCATCAGCTTAAATGTTAACCCATACATCACAAGATGGGTTGCAAACTGGCTGAGTGACAGAACCCACAGGGTCAGAGTTGCTGGCGCCATGTCAGACTCAAAGCCTGTCACAAGTGGTGTACCACAGGGCTCAGTCCTGGGCCCACTCTTGTTTGGCATCTACTTTTCCAGTACAAGCAAACACAGGAGGGTTATGGCTGACAAAGTTTGCAGATGACTGCAAACTGGGCGCCATAGTGGAAAACACATCTGACACAGATATCCTTCAGAAGGGTCTCACAGAAACGGATAACTGGTGCCAGAGCCATGGCCTAAAGTTAAATGCCAAAAATGCATAGTCATACCCTTCGGGAAAAACAAGGTTACCCCTAGCTACCAAATAGGTGGCAATCCACTGAGCATAGAAGAAGTTATCAGGGACCTGGGGACCCAGGTTGATAGTAGTCTGTCATTCGACACCCATGTAGCTAAAGTAGTTAGGAAGACCTTCTACATTGCCCACCTTATCATGAAGGGATTCTCATCTAGATCAAGGGAGGTCATAGTCTCCCTATACTCATCACTCATCAGACCAATGATTGAGTACAATGCCCCATTCGAATGTATCTGACCCGACACTTGCAGCAGCTGGAGAGGCCACAAAAGTTCCTCACCAAAAGGATAAAGGGTCTCAAACATCTGTCCTATGCTGCCCGACTGAAAGAACTCCAGCTCTATTCAGTAAACACCGCTTGCTCAGAGGTGACCTATGCCTAACATACAAGGCCATGTCAAACCCAGATTTGATGAATATGCTTCACCTCAAAAATCTAGATCCGTCAGAGCCACAAGGCGGAGACTTAAACCTCGACACGGCTATTAATAGGGCCAGCTGGAGGGATAGATTCATCACCCAAAGACTCCTATGCTGTGGAATAAAATCCCGGTATATGTGAGGCAGAGCACCTCGCTGGCCTTGTTCAAGAGAAATCTTGACCAATGGATGGGAGATCGCAGATATACCCCAGGGATTACCTCAGTGTCACTGCTCAACAGAGGCACAGCAAAATAATGGGTATAGTTCCCCATACTAAAGGGGTGGCGTAAGCCACAAAACTATGGGCTAGGCTTGTAAATGCCCTCGGGCAGATAGCCTAGTATGAACCTATGAACCTATGAACCTATTGTTTCCCTTGAACAGCGTTGTCAGTTTGATGTCATGTATAAAAGATTAGTTACCTTGATAACCACTTAAGTATTATATATGGTCAAGATGGGTTAGAAAAGCTACAATTCAAGTTAAAGCAATTACATGACTTTTATGCATATTTACTTATATAAGAAAATCATCATGCTTCCCCTTGATGTTAAATGTAGTGTATGTCATTTATGACAAGTTAAGACAGTAGTGTTATTATACACAAGCCCATGTTATTAAATCCTGTCTTTAATATCTAAATTCAGCAGAATGCTTTATCTTATAAGACGATTATATATTTTATGTCTAGATTTACTAAAATCATACATTACATAACTATTGTGTGTGTGGTTTTTTTATCAAGAATCAACTTAATTAGCTAAATGAAGTGTTGGGAGACCATCAATATGGGCACATGTGGTTTAAAATAGCCCTTTTTATGATATATATATATATATATATATATATTTTTTTTTTTAAACCAAAAACTTTATTGCTGAGAATCATCTTGGAGGCTTATCAGAGCCGTTAAGCATTATTGTCACTCTGTCTCCATTACCATAGCAACCTGGGAGTGTCTGTTTCTGTTAATGTGTCTGTGTACTGCATACCAGAGGTTCGCGATGCACCTGAAGCAAAGCTTCACTTCATTGCAACTTCAAGCCTAAATTCCCTCCCTTTCTGCGAGGCAGCAGCCAGGAAAAGAACAGAGAGCAAACAGATAAAAAAAAACCTCCCAACAAGCCGCCACAACAAGAGACAACACCCTCCTCCAACCCTCCCACCTCACACTCAGCAGATGTACAAACAAAACATTATCTGCCAAAATATCCTAAATCACAGCTCCATCCACCTCCTTCCCCTGGATCCAGGCCAAAACACCAAATATCTCTTCCCAACACACAAGCATCAGGAAACCTCGATCACAAGCCACAACCCACAGCTTCCCATAGACAAAAACAGCAACATATAACAGCTGCCAGACACAGCTGCATCCACATACACCATGTCAGGCTTAATCAAACAGCACTCAAAGCTATGATACCCACCATAATTCACATCAATTATGCTTAGACAGAACAATAATGACATTTATACTAGCTGCCAGACATGGCTGCATCCACACACACCATATGAGGATTGATCAAACAGCACTCAAAGCTATGATGCCTGCCATAATTGATATTAGTTATGTTTAGACAGAATAACAATGACACCCATACCAGCTGCCAGACACAGCTGCATCCATGCATACCACACCAGGACCAATCAAACAGCACTCATAGCCGTGACACCTGCCATAATTGACATCAACTATATTTAGACAGAGCAATGATGACATTTGTACTAAGAGCTTGCTACTATTATTTAACCAGGATATACATGACATTTCTAAATCATACTTTAACTGAAGAAGGCATTAGTCTCCATGACACCATTTTTTTTCAAAACACTCTATTGTTACTGCTATTATATATGATGCTAATCTGTTACATTGGTGTCTGAACTCTTATGAATGAACCTTGTTGAATTAGTTAATTAATTACTTAAATTATTATAAGTAAAATCAATGAAAAATGAACAAGATAAGTATTCACTGAGATCAAGTAGGAGAATAGACACTTTTATGTTTGCATTATATGTTGCTTTGTTTGGCTTATATATAATTTAAATAGTAACCCATCTTGACACACCTTGGTTTGTGAAGAATTATTAGACTCTTTGAGCATTCTGAATAAATCATTACTGTTTCTCTGTTGTTTAAGAAACCCTCCCCTTTTAAAATAAAAACAGATGACAAGTGATGTACCATATCAGTTGATACTTTGAGAGCTGTAGTTGTAATAGTTATTTTTTGGGACAGCTATCTTGGAATCATTTTTTTTGTTTCTTTATTCTAGCATCAGTCCAAGGATTTGTTTCTTTTATTCTTTTAAGAGTAGGGGCCATCCATTTAATTTCTTCTGGGATAGACACTATGTTGTTGTTTTTGATGAATATAGTAGCTTCTTCTAAGTCATTAAAGGTTTTCATCTCATTGGTAAAAGGTATTTTTATCTTGGCTGGAAAGGGCAGCTGTGATTTAATGTTGTTTTGTTTTAACAGTTTTATTATTGGTCAGAATTTTTCCTTTGTTCTAGTATTCTGGAAGAATAATCATTATCAAACCTTATCATGCTTTGATTGTATTTTAAGGGTGATTTTCTCCAAGCAGATTTTAATATTAGTTCCTTGTCCAGAAATGAAAGACATTTTATAACTATGGCTCTAGGTGGAGTATTTGTTGAGTTAGAAGCAGGTTTCCTCAGTGCTCTATGCACCCTTTCAGTCCCAAATGAAAGTCCCTCTTTCAAGTCTAAAAATTCAGGAATCCAGGTTGTTAAGAATGAAATAATGTCTTTTCCTTCAGTGCTTTCAGACAGACCAAAGATCTTTATGTTGTTTCTCCTTTCCGAGTTTTGTAAGTCATCTATTTTGTTAAGCAGCCATGTATTCTGTTTAAGCAGAAATTCTTTTTGGAATTCTTCCTCTTTGAGTCTCCCTTCAATGTCATTTAGAGAAGTCTCTATATTTGTTATTTTTGTATGGTGTTGTTGTAACAGTTCCTTAAGAGTATCAGTCTATTTTTGAGAATTTAATTTGAGGTTTTCTAAGTCAGTTTTAAAGCCATCCATCTTCAAAGATAGTTCCTGTAAGGCAGGTGTCATCAACTGGAGTTCTTTTTTCAAAGCAGCATTTGGATGAGAATTCCTTGAGTTGTTCATATTCAATGACTCAATATATCTCCAAGTTACCTGACAGGAAAATTTTTGCACATCTCTACCAAAATTGATATTTATGTAGTTTAGTAGTTTATCTATAGATTTCTGATATTTTAATCTTGAAAATAATAACATTTTCTTATATTATTATACTAGTTTATGGAGCTCTCAAAATTCACTGCTGTCAGTTAGCCATCTAGGCTCTGCCCCCACTGGCTAGCTTTTGATATTGCAAGACTTGTAATTGTGAGTCTTGGAATAGCAGAATGAATGGGCAAAAATGCAGATTTATATATACCAACTCTGAGACTGCCCTTTCTTGGGGTATCTCCTTTTGTCCGAGGTATGGTAATCTCAGAGATATGTAAAAGATCAGGGAGTGCAAGGTGACTTGCACCCCTGCAAAAGCAACTTTAAAGACAGGACAGTAATATTTTCTATTTGCTATTCCGCATTTTCATACTTTTTATGCAATTCTGGGACTTGCAATTATGATTCTCAAAATTACAATAGGAAGCCATTAATACCACTGTTTAAATTATTGAATTTGGAAGTGGTTTATATACTTTTGGAAGAGCTATAAATAGATTAGAGTGATCTGAAAATGATTTACTAAATATATTGCAGAAGTAAAGGGGCTTAGGTATGAGGCACACTTTAAACAATTAAAGCTACATAGTTGTCACATATAGGTTGCACAGGAGTGATCTGATATGGTCATACATTTGCTTTGACAATCATGAAGTTCAAGCTATATTGGGTATTCAAGTGATAAGCCATTATTTACACAATAAGAATAATTACTTATTTGTTTTAGCTAAAACAACTGTTAGGCCAGGGAGGATTTTTTATAGGATTTTTGAAAGTTGGAATAGATTTCCATTAGAGGTGCAACAAGCAGATGTGTTATACTTAGTGAAGGATAAGCTTGATGCCTATTGGGGTAGGGCTAATAATGATCTAATATGAGGTCCTGAGCCTAGGTGATACATTGTAAAATGGAAAGCATATTGTTAAAAAGGGTTCCTATTGCCAGACTGCAGACGCAGTTTGTCGAATGTGTCTTGTTCTAACCGAAAAGAGCGAAAAGGCAAAATAGCGAACTGGCTTTTCAGTGAATTCTTTCCCTGGGAAAGAATTCGCTTGGCCTCTTTCACTACTTTGCTGTTTTCAGCACTTTAGTGCGGTCTCAGAGTTGGTATATTTAAGTACGGGGTGTGTGGGGGGGCCCAGCCCCCACATCGGGGGGTGTGGGGGGGGCAGAGATTATGTAATGTTTTAGAGGTTTTTTTTTTTATTTCGGAAAAAAAAATTGCTGTTCTGAAGTATCGATGTTGTAAGCTTTCACTTATATGGTGTCAATTATTTATCATTCGCTTTTGTAAGCATGCAATAATATAATATAGACCCGTTAAAAATAGGATATGTGAAACTGTCATACAGACTGTCCAGAACATCCTGAGTATTTGGCTAATCTAAACAGAGATTGAGAGAGAGAGAGAGTGAGAGAGAGAGACATAGAACCAGCCTTCTTTAGATAGCCAAAAATGTTTATGAAAACTGTGTTAGAAAATGTGTAATATGCAGTCAATTAAAGTTTAATAAGATTGTACTTTAATTTTATAACTGATAGTTAAAACAGATAAGGCCAAAGTGTAGCCTTTTAAATAGGTTATAAGAGATTAGGAATTTAGAGTCAGTAGCTCCATCTCAGACTACTACTTAAACACAGAATTAGTCTTTTTTAGTACTAGAAAACATTTATTTTTGCAAAAGGTATGAATGAAATGTGTTGTCTGTCAATAAAGAATGTTAATTATTTCTTTCGTAAATTTCAGAATGTTTTTTTCTTATTAACTTTTTTCTAACAGCCCATAACCTTAGTGAACTCCTATGTATCTGTACCTCATTTTCCACAGGTGGCAATTACTTTACTGTCCCCTGTCAACGTGCATGGCTACAAACCAGCCAACTTAAAGAGTGAAAAACTCTTATACCACAGTCTGAATTCAGATAATAACTTGGAGTAAAGTTAAAGATGAGTAAAAGTAAGGTTTTGAGTACACCACTAGCTTTGAAGAAAACAAAATTAAAAAAAAAAACACCTACAACTATTTTCACTCTAAAAAATATTTGATCTCTGAAAATGGCAAAAATATAATTTTAGCAGCTCTCAAAACTCCTGACTAGGCGTTTATGGTACCTGGCAATGAGGAATTGATGTCTACTTACCTGGAAGTCCAGTGATCTACCACACGTTCTGATTTCTTTTAAGCAAAGGCCGTCTCAGGGTAATTCCTGTTTTCTTTTCCCTCACTTCACTCACCTCCTCTTTGTTCCTTATCCTATCCTGTGCATCCATACCATGCATTATTATCTTTCTTCTTATTAAAAACTCTACCCTACTGACCATCAGAACAAAGTTAAAAATAATTCCAAAGACCAATCTTCCTATCTTTACAATACAAACATGCCATATGATTTATATTCCTACAAAAACATGTCAACTTACTTAAAACAAAACTCATAAATCACTAAACTAAAAACCATACTGAAAGAAAAACACAAGTAGTCATCTAAGCCCACCTCACATACAACAGAATACCCAAATCCTCTACTAGAACCTATAACAAGTTATTACTCGAATCATGACAGCTATCCTACTCTTTACCCCCCCCCCACATCTTCTGAATGTATGCTACACTGCTATTATGGCTGATTTACAGCTTACGGACATGTGGTAGAATTCTATTAGTGATACCCAAACTTACCTTAAAATTGCTAGAAAGTTACATATCAGGAAAATCATAATACACTCTGAAAATCTTTGTGTTATTTAACAAAGTGGACCATCCTGTAATTGCTATCCAGTTTTACTTCATGTTAAAACTCCTCACAAAACACTGTGATCTTATGCCAAACAAATACAAAAAAAAAAAAAAATGGATAACGCTACTTTATCTTACCACTATAAAGTTAACTGCTATAGGTGACAGTAATCCTCACTCATATCATATCATATGTCTCAGCATATATCCCCCAACAAAACACACACACAATTCCCACAAATAACCATATAAACATAAAACATTACTACTCGCTCTTGATCATCCGTTAACTCAGACTTGCCTAAGTCACAAATACCCACCCAAATCCCTGTAATATAAAATGAGGGATTAAAAGTATACCTTGTAAATGCATACAATATTAAGAATAAATGGGAATGATCAGAAGTCTGAACAAAAGCCTGACATAGAGTTAGTGAAGCCTAAAATAAAGACATAGATAATATCTCCTCCTCCAGCCTCATACTACATAACTTCCCTACGTTCCAAACTAACAGACCCCCCCAATAACAGACTGCCCCCCAACCAAAACAAGCAGAAAAAAACAGACACGCACAATTGTGGGGCCATGCTACTTCTCAAAAAAAATCCAAACATTGTTACCAAACTCCTCTGCAAAACTGAAAAAAAAAACATGCTCAAACTGACTAAACTCTCAGCTTATTATAAGTAACTATGCAAAACTATTAGGTGTAGCATATCCTTTCCTTTTCTAAAACCCCTACAACCACCTTAAAACTAGGTGAGTGTGGAAACCTAAATTATAGGACATTTTAATATCAACATCCTCAGATATAAAAAAATCTCAAGTGAACTTCTCTTATCCCAAAAAATATTTAGCATCAGCCTAGTGGCAAGCAGCATTATTTTTCTTTGTCTATCTGGTCTAACTCAGTCTTAATTAAACTACTTGTAATTGTTTATCTTTCTGTACATATCTAATTTATTCTAAACTGTATTATCCTTTTCAGCCACTCTCCTACTAGTGAACATTCTGACTCCTAAGTTACTGACCTGTAAACAGAGCCATAGCAGCAAGGGGCAATGATTGTCCATCAATTTTCTCTCAAGCCAGATGTCCCTCCCTGAAATGAAAATGACTGCTCCAATGTATGGTTAACACTGTCAGTTATAAATTAATACAGAGATAAACCCATGTTATAGCTGAACACAGGGGATAGCTATGTTTTACTTTAATCCAGTGAATTACTAAGCGGCATAGTGTTTTAAACTATGCTAGAAGATGTGTCTCTACAGTGTTATTAATAATCCCTGAAACATCCCCACTACATAGGCAACTAATCTAGCTCTCTAATAGCATAACCTGGTGCCTACAACAATACACCTTCCCAGTTACACTCGCTCTCTCTCTTGTTCCACTATTTCCCCATGCTGTTCATTTCTGTGTCTCTTCTCTGTTGCAGTCCCACACACTAAACCCTATTAACTCTTTGTAAAACTGCTTATGCAGTGGATATCACTATTATTTGCTAAAACATAGCTAGTCAGTAAGCTACAAGGTGATTTTACCTAACTTATTTGTCTGTGCAGGATTCTGACTGTGTTATTTCACTTTTCCGACTCTTTTTTTTCTGAACATAGATGCTTATTTGCAGCCTGGGGTTTATGCCTTACTCTGTTCATCGGCTGTACTGCTTGAGCTCACTTTGCTCCCCCTACCTACCCCATTTCCCACCCACTCCTTTTACTCTGCATTTAAACTCTCCACCCCATGCCAAATTCACCAATTCAGCATTAATCTAATTAACCACTCTACCAAATAAGTAGATATCCATTTTCTACTTATAACTACTTCTACTACACTCTTTCAATTAGCATAATCTGCTTCTAACTCCTGCCTTTAAAATACACACTCCTACCTGAAACATATGTCCTAACACTATGTCATATGTCTTAAGACTGCAGAAAATGACCCTTACTCTGACTCTGTTATTCTGTCCCTACCATTCTCATCCTCCATACTAGCTGCCATATCACCCCACTGTACGTAAATATCACACCTACCAACCCATACTTACTTAAGTTCACAGGTAAGTACTAGGCTAGCTGCCCTTGCAGACCATTTAAGCATAGAAAGTTTTCCTTTTGGTACATGAATTAACCTATCCCATTTGGTGTTAGATTTACCTTACTCATCCCATGGTCAATAATTGTATTTTACCACTAATTAGAATAACTAAGATCATACCACAGATAATTTTAGGTGACTTTTGCATGGGATAACACAGTTAGGAGATGCCCATGTCCATTAGTAGTACAGCTGCAGTCCTGGCTTAAATTTTATGTTTTCCATCCGTAGATCCAAGTTGCACTTGAATATGGACAGGGATGAGCTTTGTTTTCTGTGGATGGGGAATCTGTTCCAGAGCAGATGTATCCTCTGTGAGATATACCTGTCTCTCTGAACTGTTCTGTTGAGGTTACAGAAGAGGTTTATATCCTTAGACTGAGTATTTATGATGCCATTTGACTTGATGATAAACAGTGCATCTGTCAGTATTGGGTTGGATGACGTCTTGTATGACTCAGGTCACCTCTTAGCAGTCTATAGGATGCCAAGTATAGTTGCAGGGCTTTGAGTCAGTCCATGTAGGACATATTGTTTAGGCCTTGTATCCTTTTAGTATGGTGTCTGTGTGGGCATTTGAGTTGTTGCATGTATCTACACAGATGCATGCCAAAGGGGGCAGTATACCTAATGACTGACCTAATGAGGGAAGAATAAAGAGGAACAATGACATCCCTATATCTAGACACAATCCTTTTGATTATAAGGTGTAGAATATAGAAGGATTTTATTACAACAATGGACACATATTGGTCAAAAATTAGGTCACTGACCACATAAGTTCCTAAATCCTGAACAAGTGGGTCAGCTTCTATGGGTGTATCGGCAATATAGCAGTTTCCTAGGGTCAATGACTTTTGAAAGGAAATGATAATGCATTTTGTGTATTTAGTTTCAGTCCATTATTTTGGTACCAGTTATTTATTTGGAATAAACCTTCCTACAGGATGGCTAAATCATTTCATCAACAAACTTAGTCATCCAGAGTCCATTGGTACTGGCTTTTACTTAAGAGACGTAGATGCCAAACAGGAGAGGTCTCAGGAAAGAACACTGGGGGGCTTCACTTTTGACTAGTCCCTAAGAGAGGGATTGGATCAAAATCTTTGGCCAAGTTGAGGTATGTGGTGTGTACAGTTTTACCTTCATCCATCACTTTGGTTATCTTTTCATAAATGTCCACCAAGCTGAGAAGCATGACTTGCCCTTGACAAATCCATACTGAGACTGGTCCAATGTTTAAAGTTTCCCTGTGTCCTTATTGATAAGTTCCACGATAAGTCCTTCTATGCCTTTGCATATGAGACTGGTTATACTGATGGCTGTATAATTGCCTGGGTCTGTGGAAGGTCCTACCTTGTGCAGACGAATGACTGTGGCTGTTCACCATTTGCTTGGTAAAAAAAAACTGTATGGAGGCTGATGCTCAGCAGTGTTGCTGTGATGTAGCTAAATTGTGTTTTGTGCAATTTAAGATGCATCCAGGGATATTGTCAGGACCTGTTGATGCATTGTTTTTAGCTTTTGATAGCACTTGTCTTGTGTGAGAGCTGGAGGTGAGCTAGTGTGTCTATATCAGAAGATCGAATGCTTAAAATAGTGAATGCTCTTCTGTCGAACTGAAAAACACGAAAGCTGACAATGTCGAACACACAGATCAGTCAATTTTTTTCCCAGGGAAATAAATTGCTGAGCCAAAAAAAATGTACAAACAAAATAAAGTGGGAAGCTTCACCCCCCCCCCAATTTAAATATACCAATTCCGAGATCGTATCACAGTGGAGAAAACAGCAAAGTCCCAAGAACGGCCCAGCATTTTTTTTCCCTGGGAAAAATTGCTGTTCTGTGCCTTTGACATTGTCAGCTTTCATTGTTTTCAGCTGGACAGAAGAGTGTTCGCTATTTTAATCATTTGGTCTTCTGATAGGAACCCAATCTAATTTCAGCTCTATCTTGAGGGACAGAAGGGGAAAGATTTAAAGTTAGAGCTGAATTTATTGGGCAGTAGGTTTGCTATATCTTCAGCGTCAGTGTAGGTAACATTGTTCACAATCTGGATTGCTGCTTTGTGCTTTTGAGATTATGAGCATAACTAAAAAAAGGTTTTGTGACTGTCTTTGGTCTGGGTAGCTATTTTGTCTTTAGACTTGACTTTGGTGGATTTTGTTAAGCTCCTGAGTCATTTGTTTATTTCAGTGAGGAGGGCTCTATCGTTCTAGGAATTACTCTTCTTACTTCTGGTCCAATATTTTTTCCTTTTATTGCAAAGCTTTTTGATGTTATGGTTCCACCATGTGGATTTGTTTCTGGGATTTGTCCTGTGATTGTTCCTACAAGGTACAACTGCATCTTTGCAGCTATTTCCATGCTAGTATAATGTGCTGATGTACATTTATATGTATTCAAAGTAGTTAACTGGATGTGGTGGGGAACTCAAGCTTTCAAAGCGGTTTTGGAATTCTTAGACCCTTAGCTCTGAGGTGACTGGCCTGGAACTGCCTTAATGCAAATACTAGTCCTGAACCAGCCTGATATAGACTTAGTACATAAGAATGAAACTAGGTGTTGGTAACAACACTCAATATTTAATCAGTATTTACCCTGCTTCTCTCTCATGACATCACCCAGCATTTACCAAACAACCTTCCTACACCTTTTCAATTATAGGTACCAGATTACAGATGATGGCAACAAAAGAACACTGTTATTAAAAGTAAAAATTCAGTGCATCTTAATATTGATAGCAACTTAGATCTATGCATGGGAAACAGAAAATTTACCCCAGGATTGTACTCTTTACTGCTAATGGACAGATGCTGCCCATAAATACTTTACTTCATGCTTGGGTCCCCTCAAATTATCTATGGTATGATCCCATTTGTTTTCATTAAGCGTAGTTTCTAATTATCAGCATTGGGATGGGTAAGACCAATCTATAACCAAATGGGATGAGTTATTTTAAGGACAAAACAGGAAAATGGCCAGGATTAAAAAGGCATGCAATGGTTGCTAGCCTAATACTTACATATGAGCCTATGAACCTATCTGGCTTCATACTTTTCTTCATTCTATATATACTAGGAAATTTGGTGGAGACATTCACCCAAACCCTGGGCCTGTAAAACATCACTCCACCCCTACAATTAACCCACTACAAAATATCTCAACTACTTTTACCCATGTATCAATCAAATCAGATATTTTCATTCTAAATACAAACTGTAGAAAGATGGGCAACAAAATCAAGATATCCAAGCATGCATAGCCATTTATTCCCCTGATATAGTCATAGTCTCAGAAACCTGGATAAAAAAGAATATAGCTGACAGTGAAAATACTCCCACTGGATTTAATGTACTCAGACTGGACATAGATAATAAAGGGGCAAGCGATATTGCAGTCACCTATAACAACTACCTGAACATAACCTTCTCCTTATAGGAAATTGCTACACCCAGTGATCACAGTGTCTTATGTGCAGAGAGAGACACTAAGCCATAAAATACCAGGATTTGTAGACAGAAATGAGGGCAATGTGGAAGAAGGATACACCGACAGTAACAATAGTAGTAGCAGGAGCAATGGGGTCTCTTAAAAAGAAAATAATTTACAATCTTATTTAGATATGCTACCAATACATGTTACTCCCTATGAATCGCAGGAGTCAGTTGTGGGCACTTTGCAGGTACAGCGAAGACCACTTTTGGCTAACATAAAAGACTGAAACAATACTAATTTCACAAACTTTAATCATACTTTCACTTAGGACTGGGATACATTCCCATCAAGGTATTAGAAACCCAAAAGACTTGAAGAAATTAAACCATGAAATACTGCAGTTTAATAATGCAGAAATGCTGATATCGCTTCTTCAAATCAACAGAAAAAACAATTTGCAGCTCAGCCATTTACATCCCACCATGTAAAAGCATTATAACTGCAGAAAATTTTCTCTACTGGATATTCCAACAGAACCACATGAAATCCAAGTACTATGAAACTTAAAACATAGACTGGCACCTTATAACTGGTAACACCCCCAGCTGTGTCTATAAAACAATAATGATTCAGACAACTAATGACATTTGCAAATAGAATCCATAAAATCAGAACAGCAATCAACCTTAGACTGGGCACTAACTAATAAACTCAACAAGGTAAAAATAGCAGAATGTCTCCCAATTGTAGTTATAGAATGTTTCAGGAGTCTCAGGATAGACCATCATTTTAATCCTACCAAAATGTAACATTGCTAGTATGTTCTTATCCCAAAGGTGAAGCCGTGCACTTTTTTATGTATTTGTATTTAAATAACAATGTTAATTGCATGTGCTACACTTTAAAAATGACTTACATGTGATTATAATATTAAAAGTAACTGAAAGCATTGCAAATTCATGAAGGTGCATTTGAAATCATGCACTTTAAGAAATAAAATCATTCCCCAGATTTAATAAACTCCCTGTAGGAATAGTGCAAGCCCAACACAGAGTGTATCATGGCTGTGTCTGCAGTTCTCCCTTGGGAGCATGCCCAGCATATTCATGAAGGAGTGCTACTGAGGGGGAGCCATGTACACACTTACTGAATCAGTGCTAGGGGATGTGTTACAGTATCTGCAGATTTGTAACACACCCCCTGCACTGTCAAAGTACCATACAACACTAAAAGATGCAATTAAAGTGTCCTTGGACACTTATTCATAATTATTTTTATGTATGTCACACAGGGGGGGGGGGTGTTACAGTGTCCGTAACACACCCTGTGCACTTTAAAAGTGCTGTACAGCACTAAAATGTTATATAAAGTGTGTCCATGGCCAGTATGAAAATGTAGCTGTAGGGGGTGTGTTACAGTGTCCATAACACACCCCTGTAGTGTCAAAGTGCAGTACGGCATGGAAATGAAATGTGCAAATGTGAGTTTTCCTTTTATGTTCATTTTTTTTGTCAAGCTTAAGCATAGCTGAGCGGGTTTGCATGGCACAGCATGTTGCTCAGCAGTGCTTAAACATAATGTAAAGCTATATAGAAATGTATAGCTGAAATCTTCACAGCCAAGTTTGCTGAATGGTTAGAGACACAGCTTTGTGTGCAGTAGGTGCATGGTTCAAATACCAAGACAGGCCATTCAGTTTTACATTGGAAAGCAGTTCTATTTATATTTCTTTTTTTTATTGATGTAGTTATTGATATTTGACAACCAGGTTAGTTCAGCTGGTCCAGAGACCCAGTGTCAGTGGAGATATGAGATGAAAACCTCCAGTTAAACACAAGTGTGCAATACAGTTCAGTCACACACCAAGGTAATGTAATTAAAGTACATAGAGTGAGGTCAAGTAAAGTAAAATACATGTACATAATAATAAAGTATCAATAATGAGTAATTAATGTCAATATATATTTTTGTTATTATTTAAAAATCTTGTTTGCCCTTAGCTAAATTTTGCTAAGCACTGTTAAGCCAAGCTAAGCAATGCTTAAACAGGGCCTGTCTTAGCAACACTTAGCAATGCTTAGCTCAGCTTAGCTGGTTTGAGCATTGATAAACAGTAACATTCTAAGCAGTCCTCAGCTGAGCTAAGGGGATTTGTGCACCACTAAGCACTGATAAGCATTTGCCACTTTAAGCACTGCTCAACTAAGCTTAGCAGGTTTGCACAATGCTAAGCTTTGCTTAGGATTTTTAAAAATGGTCCAGTGGTGGGAAAGGGTGGGAAATAGCCTTATTTAAGCTGCATAGGCGGGAATACAGCCAGAACCTGTTGGAGTTTAATCACTGCAGGAGCTATGGCTGGAGTCAGATATGGAGAGTGCTTTCAAGTGCAGCACTGTGGCATGTTGTAGTCCAGGGTCATGGCTGGGCTCCATGTTAAAGACCATGACAACAGACTGCTGCAGGGCCAGTACCAGGGCTCTGAATACAAGTCTGAGGACTGGGACCATCAGACATGTGATCTCACCAATGCCAGTGGAGTCCCCTGCACTGGTGAGAAGGTGTATCATCATTATGATGACCTGAAGGGGAGGAAGGGGGTGGTCTTGGCCCAGTGGATCTGAAATGTTCATGACAGGAATGCCCCAGAAGTTTGTAAGTATAGGAATCATTGCTTTATGAAATTCTAGTATGAATATTTGATACACAGGTATGCATAATGGTGTGTTTCCCTTCCCACAGCTGCAGTGGTGAGGGCTCACAACTTTAATACCCATGAGGGGTGCCTGGCAAGGATGCACCAAGAGTGTGGTGAGTACAGATATATCTTGCAATATATAGTAATATTAATAAGAAAGAGTACAGTAGTAAGAGCCAGTAGGTATATTATGTTCTGAGTGTACTACAATAACATTAATAATATGTAGAAATGACATGTGTATATAGTATTAATACTAATGATCTGGTAATAAAGTACACTGGCATTCTAAATGTGAAGGGAATAAATTAAATCCAGTCATGATCTACAGGAAATACAGTACAAATGCAGTCAGAATTGTGAATGTAAAAGTGCTAGCATTGCATAGGTTCTGTAATAACAGCACACATTCAATGTGTGCATTATTTAAACTGGAGCAGAATAAAGTTTGTCAAATGTATACCAATGATTGTGTCATGTCACTCTCAATAAAGCTGTCTTCTGGCAATTGTTGTTTGTATTCTGTTCTGTTGTTGAAGATGTCCAAGTTAACATGTGTTGAAAAGCAAATATGGGTATAACACCATGAAGTGACTGGAGTTTGGCTGCAAAAGAACTGTTTTGCTAAAGTGTAGATGTGGAGCTGTAGTACAAGATAGATTGCAATTTGATATATGTTATGCACTAATGTGTGAACTTTGAATAGTAATGTGTAAGGTGCTATAGTGTTTTTCCATCAGGATTGTCTGCTGTTAACCTTTGCATTTTAGCTATTTGCGTTCCTGAATGTAGGCATGCTAATGCATGCAAATATGACATAGTAGTAGCCGTAGACTGCAAATATAGCATCTGTAAATGTATATGGATCAGGTAGGCATCCCAGTACCCTGATATGGTCTGTACAGATCATACATATACCCATCCACTAGGGGTTAATTGTCTACACCTGCATTCCAAGTATTAAAACACTTCACTTACTATTCCTGTCATGCGTGAATCTCATGCATGTATGTTCAGCTGTCACTACAATCTCCTGTGACACTCTATTGATATTACCAGGTCAGACTTTATCAGCAGGTGAGCTCTAGGCACATATCAGTCAACCAGCACACAGCAGTGGCCCAGTACCTAAGTTTGATAAGCAATACATATGTTGCTATTTTTCCAAACACAGACCAGGGTTTGAATCCAGGGACTGGTAGTACAATTTATTTACAGTAGTAGACAAGTAGTACTGACTATTTTAGAAACAGTCACATACTGAGAGCAGATATTCCCCACACAGGACATGCAGGTAAAGAAATGTCTGTAGTAGCTGTATGAAGGGTATACTAATGTCTACCATGCCTACGAATGACAGCAGGATAGGTATATACTCCATGCACTGTGCATGATACATGTCTCTCAAGTGTCACTCTGTTACAGATGGTGATCACTGTTGCCAATAACCTTGGACGCAGATATAAATCCAGTTGAAGAATGCCAGTAGCACACTCACACATCAGTGAAGGATACACCTTGTTAGTCATATATGTTACCCTGACATGTACAAGTCCCCTGTAGTTATGCACCTATAGTTCTTGCAGCTTGACTCATACCATGCCATGTCAACAGATTGAGAGGTATGTACATGTGCTACAGAAGCTATAGGGCACATGTAGATGTAAAGCAAAGGCAGACCTGTTGAGTATTCAGCAGTACTGTTGTAAAACATATAGCTTATACAGTTGTTAATGGAATGTTTTTCTATCCCACACCCCTTATCTGCATTACAAATGATTATTCTTATACTACGGGTATGGTTTCATTTACACATATGTTGTTCTCAAAACCGAATGTTGGGCCTTGTGTTGTATTATTGATTATAAATTTCAGTGGTTGCATACTAACATACCTTGTTGAATTTCCACTGTTGTTGGCCTTTTGCCATAACTGTTACTGGCATGCTGTTAAAATAATGACTGTTATTCCATTTATGTCTGTGTTCTGTATGCTATGCAATTGTATTGTTCTGGGTTAATTGGAACACCCATGCATGCTGTTATAACTAATGTTGAAATGTTTTGTTCATAACTGTACACCTTAACAAACCTCAAGTCTGGCTGATCAGCCTGGGACTGTATCACAACACCGAAAAGTAATTTCTTCGAACAGCTTTTCAATCAAAAATGCCATTAATAGAAATTGCTCTTGTGGGGGGCTGCACCCCCCCACACTCCCCGCTAAAGATATATATATATATATATATATATATATATATATATATATATATATATATATATACCAACTCTGAGATCGCACTACAGTGAGGAAAGGGCACATTTTCTGATTTTCACTGTACTGTGACCTCACAAAAGCAATTTCTATTAATGGCATTTTCAACTGAAAAGCCATTTGAAGAAATGACTTTATGATGCCGTGATATAGACCCGATCCACCCTATCCCACCTCACCTGGCTGTGGCACTGGGTCCAAGCATGTCTGAAACCCAACCTGGAGCTGCTCCTTCTGCTGGTCCTGCACCACCCTTGAGTGGAACTGCCTCAGGGGACAGGGCCTGTCCCCCCTGGGCACAGGCGGACAGGAGACTGTCACCCGGAATCAAGTTTCAGGTATGGTGCGCAGGGTCACAACGTGATCTGGATGATAATCTAGCAGACTGGCACACCTTGAGGGGTAGGGTGGCACCCAACCCCCAGCATAGGCACCTTTGGAGCTGTGAAGGGGCATTGATGACTGCCCATGGGTGGGGATCTCAGTCCCACTGTTGCCATTTGGGGGCACCTGGTCCTCCGATTTCCAACCACCCTCCCCATCCAAGGTGTTTACCCCCCATGTGTCATACACTGCCCCTGTCCACTGTCTTGTTTCTCTTGTCTGCAAAAACAACCTCACCTTCTCAACTTACCTCTTCAAATGTACCTAAAACCCTTCCCCAACATCCCACTCTCACCTTAAAAAATAAACAAGGCATCTGTCCCCCCAAAAAAATTCATCCCATAAATAGCTCTCCATTTCACCCCCACATACACTGCCATTAATCAATTATCTCATCAATTAATCAATAAAGTTATGTCACCCATACCCCTCCCTGTGGGGTGTGAGGCTCCAAATTACACATTTTTACATCATGCAAAGCTGTTGCTGCACAAGAAATGGAGAGCTATGGTCCTTTCCTATACCTAACCTGCACATCCCTAGCTGCCTTTCATATTGTTTTTTTCTCCCTGCTTGCCCCCATTTCACCACTTTCCTACCACCCCTTTTTTCTTTTCTGATTTTGGAAATAGTGCAGGTTTAAGCAGGGATAAGCAGTGCTAAGCGAAGCTAAGCGGAGGTAATTGCCGCTTGGCATTGTGGTGAATCATGCAAAACCATGCAAACTGCTTAAAAAGGCTTTAATCACTCTATCTGATTCAGACAGTGTTCTGTCCAGAAACAAAATAATCAGCCCTGGCAAATCTCGCACCCAGGACCCTCTGCACTACAGTCAGAGCAATGCACCACTAGGCCAACTTAGCTCTGGTGAATTGCTGTTTTTCTAAATATAGCATGCAGAAAAAAGACACCTCTGCCAAGTATTAAACCCAGGACTTTCTGAATTACAGTCAGAGCAACACACCACTAGGCCAACTCAGCTCTTGGGAGTCATTTTATTTCTAAATATATCATGCAGTACAGTGATGTAACATTAGGGAAAAAAAGACACCTCTGCCATGTATAGTACCTATGACCATCTGAACTACAGTCAGAGCAATACACCACTAGGTCAACTCAGCTCTGGGGGATTACTGTTGTTATCTCAATATATCATACAGTACAGTCATGTAACATTATGGAAAAAGACACCCCTGCAAAGTATTGGACCCAGGACCTTCTGGTCTACAGTCAGAGCAATACACCACTAGGCCAGCTCAGCTCTTGGGGATTGTTTTTTTTTTCTAAATATATCATGCAGTACAGTGATGTAACATTAGAAAAAAAAGATACCCCTGCTAAGTATTGACCCCAGGACCCTCTGAACTACAGTTCACTGCAATACACCAGTAGGCCAACTCAACTCTGGGGAATTACTGGTGTTGTTACGAAGATATCCTGAGTACCAGTGACACTACTTCTACATATAATGTGATAAATGACAGCGTACTTGGGCTGTGATGCAGACACTGAACCAGTACACAGCCAAAGACATGTTGATGGATTGATGGCAGGCCTACAATATCAGGTACAGATGACAACTGCACAAACTGTTGCAGAATGTCCACAGTCGTGTCACCTACGTATGGCATGGTTGTCTTCAAAGCTATTCTGCATGCTGACACAATGGCAAAGCAGTGCAGATTTATTTTACAAAAGCATGACAGACAGGTCAGTGTCACATGACATAGCCATCCAAACACAGACGTTCATGCCAATCCTGTGTAACACACTGTATGCATGCACATGTCTTGCAACTACACCTCCCATAATAATTACTCTGCAGCTCTATCTGTGACATTCCTAGCATGTCTGACATCTGGTCACCCACAGTTCAGGCCCACAGTCTGGTCTGTTGCACAACAACTACTTTCTTAGAAATACAACTTACAAATAACTGAGCCCTGCAATGTCCAGCAGACCTGGTTGCTGCTACCAGAGTCACTGCCACTCACAGTAGCATCTCAAAGGCCTGGAGGGTGGGACGCATGTCACAAATATCAATACGTGTCCTAAACCTCCCCTACCACTCTCTGGATGGTACTACTACTTAACATATGTATCAGAGGTACATGCCTCACCTGGACTGTAATGGGTATCCTCACCCTGGCCATGCTGTGACACAAGAGCTGACACTGCTCCCTCACTGACATACAGCTTGCTGTCCGCCAATGTCTTCACAATCCCCAGTATGACTCCTGCCCAGAATGCAGCAGCTGCGCATGCCACACATGCAGTTGTATGTTCAGCTACCTGCTACAGACCTATCATACCTCCCAAACATCTAGAACAGGGCATCCACACAACACCCATACAAAAAGGGTTGGGGGGAAATGTTCAGGTGATAGGGACATGTATCAGTCTCCCTGTGCAAACATACACAGCTGATACACCAGCATCAACTGCAGCAGCATGCACATTTAGATAAAAAGGATGTATGACACTCACATCTGCCTGTCTCCTTACTGAGCCCAGCACAAATTGTTAAACAGTAACCTGCCACAGAATCACAAACTCTGTTAACAATGGCCAAACATAGCATGCAAAACTGTGGACATAACACATCAATCCAAACAGTGAACAGTATTTCTACATACCCTCTGTGATGCTGTAGCCCCCCACACCTCGATAATGTCTTCCTAGCAGGCCAGGAAAAGGGCCAAGGCCTACATGAAGGCCTTAATTATAGGACAGTGTTCCCATGCCATTGGCTAATGGCAATGCAACCCAGCTGTTCTGGATACAATTAGCTATCGGGAGTCACAGACTAGTGCACAGGCAATCACCTGTTCACGAGCATTATCTACAAAAGTCTAGCTGCTGCCTATGGTAAACAAGTCTGACACTTTCTTCATGAAGACAGACAGTGATTCTGTAGGAGACTACAACTGGATTTCTTCTCACAAAGGAGTATGGCAATATATCAAGTATGTCATAGAATTAAGCATGTAATGGAATGCAGATGGGAAGATGCAGTCATGGGAAATAGGAATTTACACAGTAGGTCTCAACTGCATTTCTTGGACTGACATGTTGCTGTTAGTCTGCTGTCCAGCACCTATGGCCATCCCTTATGGCTCTGTCTGCAGTGACATAGATCACAGCTCTGGCCCCTGACTCACCCTAGCAAGGTCAGATCACATATGACTGCTAATGGATTGTTTGTTGTACAATACTGACAGTAAGTACTGGTGGATACAGCTAGCTTGTCACATCATGTACTGTTAGTGAGCCCCCCTCAGTCTGTGAATGTCATACAGGCTTAGTTTAAAGATTGTCCAGGTGTCCCTGACAGGTCCTGGTGTACTCCAGCTAGGTCACTGTGTACTCCACACCTGTATCTCATTGTCTAACACCTATGGCTAGCATACCTGGTGACCCCCCTGCAGCACGACAGCAGGTTATAGGCACTAGTAGTGGGAGACACTGGCTCTGCCTCAGCAGCAGTGCATACATATTAAGCATACAATGTAAAGGAATGAATACAGTACCAGATATTAATGTACCATTACTGTGTTCCCAGGGGTCTGGCATGTCACAGACACATTTCCCAAACTCTGGGGACAACCATCACTTATTGTCCAACTGGTGTCTGGAAATCCACATTTGTCTGGCAGGGGGGGTCTACATCTATCAGGCACATGTACACATTCCGCAAACATCTGGGTATTGCAGATGTTAGACACCTATGAGGAGGACACCCTGCACCACATATGCACTGCTCTGTTATTTTGTACCACAAATGTTGTTGGAATGTCCACATGCACTTGTACTACCAATCACCTATTTGTCGGATGTAGGCTGGATGACATGGTACTGTAACATTGCCCATAGGGGACACCCAACAGTCAATAGCCATGATGGGTGTGGACACATAACACAGTCTGTCACAGCACTCTGTCCATATCTGGTATTCCTGGTACCATATGAAGTTACTAGGCTATGGGCCCTGAGCAGCCATATGCCTAGGCCAGATGTTAGCCCATGTGTATGCAAGGCAGCACCTGATGCCCCAGTCCAACAGGGACACAGATGGTATCCCAAGGGTGCATGTGCAGTTAACCATCCAGTTATGCAGGTTACGACTGCAAAGGTGTAAATAGCTACCCTGCCTGATGTGGACAGGATGCCCATTCCACCACAGGGTGATTGTGTGGGGCACACATTTGAGCTGCCTACATGCACAGTTCATGTCACACACCAGGATGAGAGCATGTGTGTGTGTGTGTGTGTGTGTGTGTGTGTGTGTGTGTGTGTGTGTGTGTGTGTGTTAGAGTGGAGCATGAGTTGCACTTGTGCAGTTGTCCCAGCAATGTGGAGTCCATGATTATGTATGTATGGAACTGGGTAGAGGGTTGCCTTATAGCCTATCAGTGTATGGTACATGTTTGATGCCCTGGTATCCCCTGGTGGGGGACCTCTGTGATGTCCCCAGCTGCTACATGTGCTGTGTGATGTGAATGATGTACAGGGAATTATACACAATAATGGGCCTCATTAAGGGGAATACAGGGATATTTATACCCCATTTCCCTTGATGACATACCCTTATGCATGACATGGGCCATATACAAGGTTTACCTTACAATGGGAGCAACATTGTATTGAAATGTCATGTTGCCAAAGACCTGTGTCCACAGCTCTCTCATGACTGATTGTGTGCCTAGGATGTTGTTAGTACTGTGATACTATGTGGGGACGTCACTCTCCCCAAAGGGGTTGACACTGCATGTCCTGCCTTGTGGCCTGAGGCCATGTGTCTGGCAACAGTCATGTATCTGTGTGAGATCCTCCTAGGGAGATGTCAACATCACTAGGGCATCCGGTGATGGCACACAGCATGCAGTTGTCGACAGACATGATCGGACATAGGCTAATGGGTGTTACATGCACCTTAGAAGTGTACACCACACATAACAGAGGTGCAAGCACAGAACAACAGGTTACATACCTAGTTATGGGTCAAACACTTGAGGTGGATTCCCCAATGTGGAATTGATGGGTCGGATCAGTGCACCGGTTTGCTACCACTATGGTAACATATGGTTTGATGCATACTTGGGGGTGTTATATCTATAATGGCTATGTGGGTTATACTGTCACAGAGTTTGTCCAGGTCAAGGTAGGTAGTTTGCACTGTCACCCCCTGTCCATGGCTTTGGTGACTGTGTCATAGAGGTAAACCGAGTGTAACAGACATGAACCCATCCTTGACAAAGCCTAAGTGTGCATGATGGAGTGTGTGCAGGTCGCCAATGTGCTTGTTACTGGGTTAACTATAAACTGTGCTATGGCCTTGCAGAACAGCCTAGTTAGGCTGCTGGGTCGATCATGTGACTGAGTGGGGGATGCCCCATCTTAGTCTAAAGGGGTGACAGTGGTCATCCATCAAACGGCTGGGGCAAAAGCATTAGTCAGTCCTCCTTTGAATATGGTTCCTTATGGTGTTTTAAGGCTATGCTTAGGATCTTGTAGGATACATCCTGTGATATGATAGGCTCCCATGGCAGATATATACCATGCCTTTCACATGGTAGTGGTGACCTGTTTGCTACATATATGAGATGGGGAGGTACTGTGGCTATCCTGATGTACTGATGGGGAAGACAGGGGGGAAGCCTACATGGACTCAATCAAGCATCCAGCACTGGTACAACTGGTGTCCTTGAGCACCACAAGTGAGCAGCTACAGATGCTTCCTGTGTTGCTACAGACATATGTGCAGTAGGGGAGATGACTATCTGTAGTGGATGTAGACAATATAAGATCTGTGTTTGTTGTGCAGATTTGCAGGACTGATCCCATTCTCATGTACACGCTAAGGAGACATTGATCCATATTGGGCACCTGCTCCTACTTTGACTTGGACAGCAGTATGTCATGCCTGTTATGGACAGTATGCATTACAGATGTCCACCAGACAGGTGTACATATCCTAGCAGAGGATGATGTAGGCCTGTTGGGTGTACCTGACAACATGCATCTATACAAATGCACATATAGCGCTTGTGTGTATGTGTGGATATTGGTGCCAGTCCTTAATGAGGGGTTGGGAGCTGTGAGGCTGTGTATACCCCCAGGAGGATGTATTTCACATTGGATATGTATGTATGTATGGGTCTATATCATGAGATCAACATCCTAAAATGTCGACTCTCATTTGTTCAACAAGAAAATGCAGCTTTCCCGAATGGCCAAATCACAGATTTCTTTCCAACTGAAAGAAATCGGTTGGCTGTTCTGTTACACCTGCCCTTTTCCTGACTGTAGTGTGGTCTCGGAGTTAGAATATTTAGTTAGGGGTGGTGAGAGGGGCACAGCCCCCCCATGTTGGGGGGTGTGGGGGCAAAGCCCCCCACTTAAATATGTTTGTTCTTGTGTGGCGTTGGTGTTTGGTCTACCGATTTCTTTCCATTGGAAAGAAATCTGTGATTTGGCCATTCGGGAAAGTTGGAGTTCAACATTTTCATGTTGAACAACTGCGAGTCAACATTTTAAGATGTCAGTCTCATGATATAGACCCTGTATGGATGCCTCTACCTAGGTGGGTATTGTGGGAGATGGTGACTGCAAATGTGCCCGCATGATGGCTGCTTTGCCATGGAGGATGACACTGTAGGGATGCTGCAGTGGTAACCCATGTTGTGTAATGTCACTGCATTACACCTTCACCTCATGTGGGAGTAGCCCCTGGCTACACCAAGGCGTTTGCACATCCACTGTTGATGGCTCTCTGGGCATTTGTGTGCTGGCATGGGTACATCTTACAATGTATGTTAGGGTTATTCAACTGACCCAGGATCAGGGTACAGACCCGACTCCTAATACAGTTGATGAGCGCCATATAAGCTGAATAGGCTTCCTGGTCACACATGGTGGCCATTAGCTACCTGTGATTTGAATAGATGCATGCTGGCAATGGTGAACTGCCCATGTAATGTCCCGTGTGCATCTTACTGCCTGTACAGTGTGGAGGTGTGGATGTGTTTCATATATACAGAAGCCCCATGTCCCATGGCATTACCGGCTACAATTTGGCTTCTCAATGTATGGTAGAATGGTTGACCAGGTAGGCTGGGGTGCTCTGCAGCTTTAAACCATGGTCTGTGTGGCTGGACAGATGTCTGCAGTTCCCAGGGTTAGGACTGCTTGCAATGAGGGCAATGTTATGTGTACACCTCTAGCATTTCGCAGCATGGCCTTCAATGTGTGCTGCACTGACACTTGTTTGTTGATAGTGATAACTTCACCACTTTTAATAATGGAGTCACTATGGGGCTGGCAAGAACCAGTGCCAGATGCATGAAGGTCAGTGAAGGCAAATGGTGGCTATCTCTCACAGAGCATCGTGGTCTGTTTCCCATATCACCTCAGACTCACAGGTACTGGAACCCCTGGAATATCACAGGATAAATGTGCACATGTTAAAGGCACATGTTAAATCCTTGATTGTATTGTGGCATCAGTCTGAATGGCAGTATAATGCAGCATAAGGCTGGGGACATACCTGCCTGGGACACATAACCAGTATGCTCACTCATGTCTCACTGCATATAGTCCAGAGACATACATGTCAGATCAGGCAAACCAACATGTACTGTGACAGACCCATGACAGTACCTGTTGGTGAGAGACAGCAGTGCATATGCAATATGGCGGAGTCTGTCACGTGACACACAAGTAACTTTGACCATCCACATACACAGCCAGGTCAGAGGCACACCAGTGTGTCTTCACTGAACTCCCCTATGTGTAACATGTTTGACATGGGCTGATGCCTGCATGGCTGTGAGACACAGGTGTGTGGCCATGTGTGGTATGTGCTGTGTATGGCTGTGGCATTCATTTGTGGCTTTGCCTCAGAGTTCCATTTTGTTTGTGGATGTGTATGTTGAGGACCGCTGCAGATGTCTGTGTGTGTTGTGTAGGTGTGGATGGTGTGTGAGGTGTACTGATTGTGCTGCCAACCTGTTTGGGGACAGATATGCAGCCTTGACAGGGAGAGAGCATGGACTGCAGGTTCCTGTCATTGCATTTCTCACACAGTGTGTTCCCCGGTGGTGTTTGTAGATAAGTGTCCATCCATACACATTAGGCAGGTGCTACACAGTGCCAGGATACCCATATTAACCACACTGGCTGGGGAAACTGTAGGACATTGTCCAACCATATAGCCCAGAATCTGAAGGAGTAAGGCCAGGGAGACCTGAGGAGTGGGCCTACAGACCAGGTGATTACTAATACAGTAGGAGGCTGACACCACAGCAGACCATGTAGGCAGGCTATGAACAAGCAAACAAGCAGTAATTGGTGCAACATGTACATGCATTACAGCACCACATAGCACATGCAGCAAGTAGCATGAAACATTAGGATCAGGAGGGCAATGCAGTGTTTAGGATACACCATTTTTTTCATCTTACCTTTAAGCATCCCTGTGACTAGCACTTGCTCCAATACCTGATGGAAAGCACTAGGAAGCCTTAAACTGATACAAGCATTCAAATCTCCTTATTAATAAGGATAAATTAATCATAGGCACTAAACAGCCTATAATTGCAAAGTACCTTGCTAAGGTAAGGGAAAACAGCTCCTGTACTTAAAAAAAAAAAGCACCAAACCAGGCATGTCCATGGGTCAGCTTCTGTTGATTTCTCCTGTCCACCTGGTGAATCTGGGCATACTGGGTCAATGTAGCAATTGCCTCATGTACACAGACAACCCTCTCCTCCTACCACTTAACACTACAACATGTGAGAGATGCACTTACATAGCCAAACTGGAAGCAACGCTCTCTCCACCCAAGACTGTGCTAGACAGTCAAGAGGAGAAGGTTAACACCTGCACTACACCTCAAGCAACACATAGCCCTTCTAAACTCACACCACCAACACCCAGACATAGCAACACTAAATCCACATATGCAGAGGCCCTTAACTGTAACCTACCCAAGCAACAAAGACCTCCAAAGCTGAAATGCAAACAAACACCAATCACAACCAAAGTGTCACATAGCTCACAACACCAGTGTGCCATCCAGCAACAGCCCCTAAAGCAAGACAACGTACCTAACACTTTAATCATAGGTGACTCTGTAGTCAGGCACACTGATGTCCCACTCACCAGGCTGAACAAGAAGAAAATTACAGTGAGCTGCCTGTCGGGTGTCAGGATCCACCACATAACTCATGTACTCAAGTCACTCCACAACAAGTACAAATATGACTCTGTCATTGTCCATGTTGGAGTGAATGACTTGAGATGTACCTCCCTGGACTACATGAAAAGAGACATGGAAGAGCTCTCGGATCATGTGGCCCAGGCAGGAATGACCCTAGCCCTGAGTATCATTCTGCCTTCACCCAGAATGATACCACAATATAAGGACAAAATGATTGACTTCAACAATTGGCTAAGCTTCTGGTGTCATTCAAAGGGTATCCATTATCCGTCTGCCTGGGACGACATGATCGACAGACAATGATGCTTTGCCAGAGATGGTCTGCACCTGTCACCCTTGGGATTCAGGTTACTGGCTAAGGCTCTTGCCACCCCTATAGTGCCTTTTTTAGGCAAAGTTCAAAGGACAAAACCACCACCGTAACAGGTATAAGCATGCAAAATCTGAAGGTAATACTATTCAATGCTAGAAGTCTAAACCTCAAAATGCACTCTCTCTCGAGGCACTCCTAAAAATGGAGAACATCGATATCTGTTCAGTAACTGAGAGCTGGTTCAAGGCTCCAGAGAGCACCCCTGCAATACCAGGCTACAACTCTTACCACACTTTTTGGCCACCAAACCAGGATCAAAACGCTAAAGGTGGAGGAGTGTCCATATTCACCAAGGATATTCACACCACCAGGTTAGTTGCCCAACACAATGCGTCTGAAATTCTCCATGTGCAACTAACACTAGGCAATACTGCAATCCAAATTGTAGCTTGCTACAGATCCCCCACCATGTCCCAAGATTCTCACTACACCTTTCTAAACATACTGGAAAATATTAATATACAACCAAACACATTAATAATGGGTGATTTCAACTACCCTGCCATTAACTGGGAAGACTACTTGTGCACCAACACCTTTGCCCAACGGTTCTTGGAATTCATAAATTCTAATGCCCTGGATCAACTAATCCATAGTCCCACCAGGGGCTCCAATATCCTAGACCTGGTCATTACCAACATGGGAAATCGATGCTCCACACCTATGGTCACCCCCTTGTTGGTCAGGTCAGACCATAAGCTAATCACCCTTAACATCCACATCCCACCCCCATCCCCCCAGTAAGGAAACCTCCATAAAAACTTCTCCAAGGCTAATTTCATGCTACTCAAGTCAGAAGTTACAAACTTCATGACACCCATACAGATGGGAACTGAAAGTTCGACTGCTGAGTCCTACACTAAGGCACTGTATGAGCACATCCACTCATGCATGAAACGTGCCATCCCAAATAGAACCAAGATACTCTCCTCCAAAAAAAAGGAAGCCAATCTGGTGGTCCCTTGCCATAAACAAACTTTACAACAAAAGGAAAAAACTGTTGCAGAAAAGAGGAAAATCCCAGGATGCAAAAAACTCCCTTACCAGCCTCAGTAAGAAGCTGAGATCCCTCATAATATCCTCCAAAGCTAGTTACGAAAATAAAATTGCCAAAGATTCCAAAGACAACCACAAGGCATTCTATAACTATGTCAAGAATCTAAATGGCAATGCTCAGATCTGCTCTGAGCTACAACAGAATGGCATTAAATATACTGATCCCAAGGATATTGCCAATATCCTGGCAGATCGATTCAGTGCCAACTTCACCCCCCTCTCACCCCCTAAATGGCCCATCTCAATACTGGAAGATTGCCAGATTCTGGTAACAATGGCCACACAGGTAAAAAACACATGCTCCAAAACTAAGAATACAGCATCAGTGGGACCAGATGACATAATGGGCTGTGTACTACATGAACTACAAAATAAACTGGCACCTCAACTAAGTGTCATGTTTAATCATACCCTCACCTCAGGCTTCGTGCCCACTGAGTGGCGCACAGCTACAGTTATCCCACTCCACAAGGGGGGAATCCACCTTGGATCCCGGGAACTACTGCCCCATCAGTCTGATGAGCCTGATCTGCAAGGCCATGGAACATATTATCATGGAACTTATAAACAAAGACATTGGCAACCTTAAAACACTGGACCCCACACAGTTTGGGTTTGTGAAGGGCCGATCTTGTCTCCTGAACCTTATTGACTTCTTTGAATCAGTCTCCAGTGCCATGGACGAGGGTAAGGCAGTCCACACAGCCTATCTGGACCTCGCCAAGGCCATTGACACCATCCCCCACTCTGGAATCATAGATAAACTTACTAAGCTGGGCATTAATCCCTATGTCACTTGATGGGTTGCCAACTGGCTTACTGACAGAACCCACACTGTAAAAGTAGCTGACTCCAAATCCAGCTCCAGACAAGTGATAAGTGGAGTACCTCAGGGTTCCGTCCTGAGACCTCTCTTTTTTGGCATCTACTTCTCTCAAGTACAGGCCAACACTAAGGGACTCTGGCTAACAAAGTTCGCAGATGACTGCAAACTGGGAGCCATTATTGAATCCCCAAATGATGTAGATACTCTAAAAAAGGACCTTACAGAAACAGATGCTTGGTGCCAGAGCCATGGGCTCAAGCTCAATGCCGAGAAATGTATAGTTATCCCCTTTGGGAAAAAACATGTACCCGTGAATTATCACATAAGTGGCAGTACACTAAACACCAAAAGTGTGATAAGACACTTACGGACACAGGTGAACAGTGGTCTCACCTTCAATAACCACATCACCACAACAGTCAGGAAATCCTTCTATGTGGCACACTTCATCACTAAGGGCATTTCATCCAGAAAAAAGGAGGTTGTTGTCCCACTGTACTCTTCCCTCATTAGACCCATTATAGAATACAACACCCCATTTGGTATGTACCTCTCAAGACATCTGCAACAACTGGAAAGGCTGCAGAAATACCTCACTAAAAGAATCACAGTCCTAAAGGAGATGCCCTATGCTGACCGCCTTAAAAATCTCCAGCTATACTCTGTCGCATATCGTCTACTCCGAGGCGATCTCTGCTTAACATTCAAGGCCATGTCAAACCTAGAGCTGTTGGACATGCTACACTTAAAGAAATCCCATTCCCTCAGAGCCACATGCTCCAGGGATCTAAATCTTGTCATCACAATAAACAAAACATGCTGGAGGGATAGGTTCCTGACCCAAAGACTCCCTAGACTCTGGAATAGACTGCCCATACATGTCAAGCAGAGTGCCTCTTTGGCCCTCTTCAAAAGGAACCTTGATGATTGGATGGGAGAAAGGAAATTCACCCCGGGGATCACGTCAGCCGCCCTGCTAGACAGGAGTCCAGGGAAGTAAATTGTGTGGGAAGAAATAGTCAGGGAATTGTTATGGCTAGGCTTGTATAGGCCCTAGGGCCGATAGCCTACTACCAACCTATGAACCTATGAACCTATGATGTACTGCCACTATGTTGCCAATACCCACAGACATACTGTGGTGATAGATGGCAGGGTTATGATGTGGGGGTTAATGGTGGATAGTGCTGGCAAAAGTGGATGTGCAGGGTCTGTACATAATGATGAGCAATATATGCAGTCCTGTGATGTGTTCCCCTTCCATGTCTTTCAGGTGGGATGTACAGATGTCGCAACCCACCCTTCTCAGAAGCTGAGACCACTGCAATTCTTGATGCCCTGAGACTCCATCACTGGGTGCTGTTGTCAAGGAGTCACCACAACCAGAAACAGTGCGCTGCACTGTGGGGAGACCTGGTAGCAACAGTGAATGATGTGGGCCACTGGGACAGGAGCTACATACAGGTCTGACATCATGCTTCTGATCTCATACACCATGCATGGCAAAGGGCTGCAGCTGTGGCTAAGAACCATGCTGGCACAGGGGGAGGGCCTCCTACACAACCACCACTCTCAGCCACAGATGAGTTTGTGGCATACCTGGGTTCAGCCACCAGCTCACAGGAAACCATCAGTACATATGTTGTGGAGGTGGGTGGCAAAGATTCCACAGCTGAGAAGCATCCAGGTAAGCCTCCAGTGGTCATCATATTAATACTGTAGCATTCATAGTGACAGCCTCTGCATACCTGTATGCATATGTGAGGTCAATCTGCATTTGTGGGTGGGGTTTTGTAATGCATACATGTGCACACATATTGTGAATGTCAGCAATTTGGGTAGTATCACAGCTTGTACTGTACATGTTGATAACTGCACATATTATCCCGTACCAATGCCACATGTGTGTGTGCTGGCAATACCTCTCCCCTACAAATCCATAGGTACCTCTGGAGTGGCTGTGGAAAATCAACCTGTAGCCAGTGAGTATGGAACTGTCATGTAATGGCTCACATATACCCTAGGCATGTTAAGGGCTGCCAGTTTTTCATGCACACGACTGTTAAGCTTAGCGATGTTGCAGTACATGCATGCTCACTTGTGATGGGGTTCACTGCAGTGCATCACATTGGTAATCGCAGTAGCATATTTGCAGGAGCTGCAACATATTAGCACGTAGTTTTGTATAGGTGTAGCCAGTCTGCTATACAGGGGTGCATTACTAGTGTGTAAACAGGTGTACTGTGTGTTAGGTGAAGGTCTATCTCATACTTGTCACATATCTCACAGGTGCATAGTACTAGCAACACTAACTGCACGTAGATGCACTGCATGTTGTTCAGGGCCTGTCCAGAGTGTGTCTGTTGTGGTCTGATTGTGTGTTGTGCATGGCATCAGACAGAAGATTTGACGTGTATAATGCCTTTGTGGCACCTCACCTGTATATGTGTGTGTGTGTGTGTGTGTGTGTGTGTGTGTGTGTGTGTGTGTGTGTGTGTGTGTGTGTGTGTGTGTGCGTGTGTGTGTGTGTGTGTGTGTGTGTGTGTGTATGTATGGATCAGCAAACATTATAGCGCAGGTATTTATGTAGTCATGTTGTCTTCCTCTCACAGATGATCATGAGGGTTGGAGTGTGTCCCCCTCACAACCTGATGTCATTTTCTCATTGGACTCGGATGATGATGGTGGCCATTGTGAGGCAGAGGTGGGATTGTTGGGGGATGAATCTGTCCCATTGGTTGACATCCCACTTCCACCCCCAATGTCCCCACTCATGGTCAGTATGCCCACACATACCCAGTCCCCATCAGCCATAGATATTGAGCAGTCAGAGGGTAGTGGCATCAAAGAAAGGAGTGAGGAGACTATGGCATCTGTGACTGTAGACACTAGCCATAGCCAGAGAGCTGGTGAGGTCCTACACAGGCAGATTAACAGGGGTGCTCGAAGGAGGACTGCTGCCCATCCAACACCTGTCAGAGGTGTCACAGCACATGTTTCAGTCCATTATGGAGGCACAGGCACATTGTGAATGGTACACAAGATGGATGCTCAGGGTCATAGATGCCACACTGCCTGGCATGCATGACACCGTCAATGGCATTGGTGATGCCTTACGTCATTTTGCTGATGTAGTGGATAGATGGTGGGGTGAGACACTGTCAGTCCTTAACCATGCAATGTGTGCATGAACATGTGGTGGGAGTAGGGTGTCAGACACATGGATGTAGGTCAGCAGCAACATCAGCTGAGAGCCCACGTGGTCATGCACAGTCACACACCCATAGTGGCAGTACCACCAGCACTACCGAAGGGAGGGTATTTCCACACCACAACATTGCAGGCCATGGACATGTGGTCCTGGGTGGTCCTGTGAGGGACACAGATGTAGCAGACACTGGTCATCGTCAAGAAGTAGTACAGCATCTGGCTTTGGGCATGGTGTTGCCAGTGCCACTCCTGGCAGAACCAGTTCCTGTGTTTGTGGCCAGAGATGGTGAATTGTATATTCTGCCATGTATGGTCCATGGCTGTCCAACATACCCTTGTGTAGGGCTAGCAAATGGCTTGACTGTGAGCATGCACACACTCTCACATCACTGCCACATGCAGGTCACTGACAGGTGCACACAGATAGTCTCCATGACCCAGCTGACTAGCACCCCTCCAGACACACACGCACATGATGTTAACTGTATCGCACAGCCTTGGCCATTGGCAACACCACACCCTGTGCATGTGATGATACCTGTGCCATGTCCTTGTTATCCATACCATATGTGTCTGATGCATAGGGTGAATATAGTACAGGTAATGGCAGTTTGTAGTGTAGCAGTGTTATGGCCTGTAAGGTGCTGTCTGCTGGGAACTGTCATGTGTACACATCAAAGTGTATGTACTTTTGCACCATGATGCTTTATTGCTGTTAGTACTGCTGACTGACTGTTATCTCACAGACCTTATTCTGTTTTTGTTCCAGGTGTTTGTGTTTAAGTCATGGTGGGCTGCTGCCATTACAGAGGCTGAGAGTGGTGGAGTGGCAACACAGAGACCTTTTCATCACCAAGGTACGGCTATATATGTGCATGTTTACCTAGGTGTGTATGCATGGAACAGTGTGTGAGGGACAATGGGGGCAGGCAGCATACCTTGCATGCATACCCCTAGACAAAGCATGCTACTCTTGATACATGTCACCTGGGAGTTCCATAGGATCACAGGTTCATAGGTACAGAGGAGGTTACCACAGTACTGACCCTGGGTCCCTTACAAGCTTAGCCAGTACTCTAGCTCCAACAGAATCATCTATCAGCACCTGTTGCCCTTGGCATTGCTTGAAACACTTTGGACCCCTGGGACAGATGTTTTTTTTTTGACATCCACTCAACCTTGATGTAGTTGATGAGGGTCTGCATGGTACTCTGTTTGACATTTTTGAGGATTGCATTCCTGAGACAGGGCAGCCTCTCAGAGACAAACCTGTCTCTCCAGCTGTTTTTTTTTTTTGCTGTGTCATATGTGATTCAAGCCTGTAGTACTGGTAGTATGCACAGAGTTATACTGACATATATGTGGCAGCTGTTGAAGGGATGAGCGTAACATTTCCATCTAGGCATGCCACAGCCCATCTGTGGGCAACCTGTCCAATACCGAGTGGGGCAGTTCTGATTCAAGACTGTCTGCATGGAACAGGTGTTGAAGGCCATGGATGACCTTTGTGGGTGTTAACATAGCCTTTCCATTTGGTACAGATGTCTGCATAAGTACATGCCAGACTAGCCATGCTGCTACTGTATTGTTGTACTGACTGAGGACTATATAGAGGTAATGTCCACCTTTTTTCTGGATGCAGTCCCTTTACCTATGTGGTGAACCACATCCAAGCCTTTTCTAACCACTGCCACTACTTGACGGCTGAATGCAACAGTGTTATCAATGTGAGTAGCCAGGTCTGTTAACGCAGTTTGTGTGTTCATGGAGTTGCCATTGATGTGGGAAATAGTGGGTCCAAGTCCACGCCATATGGTACGATGGTACTGTTTTCTGCATTTAGCTGGAGGCAAGGACCTGGCCACCATTCCATACCTGCTGTATGACCCCATTGCAGTGTATTAACATCAGTTTGTGGGTCAGTGACAGACAGCCCACTACTCACAGTTGCCACAGCTTTAGGCGGTGCCTAAATATGTGGGAGGTGGTAGCTAGCATTCATGCCTTCATACACGTGGATCATTGTGAGTGATAGCTACTCACAGGGTGTACACATGTCTACCTATTGCACACACACACACACACACACAGGCAACACAGAGTATGGTTGCCACCTTATCAAATGTGGAATGTGAGACACATCTTGTAGTATTGTGACACTTTACAGGACATACCATAACCCACAGCAAGTGCACCAGACAGAACTTCCCTTTGTTTGCCAATATGACTGCTTCCTCATGTCACATCACCATGAGTGATTTCAACTACCCTGCCATTAACTGGGAAAACTACTCGTGTACCAACACCTTTGCCCAACGATTCTTGGAATTCATAAATTCCAACGCCCTGGATTAACTAATCCCTAGCCACACCAGGGGCTCCAATATCCTATTCCTGGTCATTACCAACATGAGAAATCAATGCTCCACACCTATGGTCACCCCCTCATTGGTCAGATCTGACCATAAGCTAATTACCCTTGACATCCACATCCAACCCCCCATCCCCCAGTAAGGAAACCTCCATAAAAAACTTCTCCAAAGCCAACTTCATGCTACTCAAGTCAGAAATGACAGACTTCATCACACCCATGCAGATGGGAACTGAAAGTTCGACTGCTGAATCCTACACTAAGGCACTGTACGAGCACATCCACTCATGCATGAATCGTGCCATCCTTAATAGAACCAAGACTCTCTTGCCTCCAAAAAAAGGAAGCCAATCTGGTGGCCCCTTGCCATAAACAAACTTTACAACTAAAGGAAGAAACTGTTGCAGAAAAGAGGAAAATCTTAGGATGCAAAAAACTCCCTTACCAGCCTCAGTAAGAAGCGGAGATCCCTCATAAAATCCTCCAAACCTAGTTAGGAAAATAAAATTGCCAAAGATTCCAAAGACAACCACAAAGCATTCTATAGCTATGTCAAGAATCTAAATAGCAATGCTCAGATCTGCTCTGAGCTACAACAGAATGGCATTAAATATACTGATCCCAAGGATATTGCCAATATCCTGGCAAATTGATTCAGTGCAAACTTTACCCCCCTGAAGGGCCCATCTCAATATCGAAAGATTGCCAAATTCTGGTAATAATGGCCACACAGGTAAAAAACGCACTCTCCAAAGCTAAGAATACAGCATCCATGGGACCGGAAGACATCCCAGGCTGTGCACTAATGAACTACAAAATGAACTGGCACCTCACCTAAGTGTCATGTTTAATCATAACCTCACCTCGGGTTTCATGCCCACTGAGTGGTGCACAGCTACAGTTATCCCACTCCACAAGGGGGGATTCACCTTGGATCCCAGGAACTACTGCCCCATCAGTCTGAAGACCCTGATCTGCAAGGCTATGGAACGTATTATCATGGCACTTATAAACAAAGACATTGGCAACTTTCAAACACTGAACCCCACGCAGTTTGGGTTCGTGAAGGGCTGATCTTGTCTCGTGAACCTGATTGACTTCTTCAAATCAGTCTCCAGAGATGTGGACAAGGGTAAGGTGGTCCACACAGCCTATCTGGACCTTGCCAAGGCCTTTGACACTATCCTCCACTCTAGAATCGTAGATCCACTTAAAGATATCCCAATCCCTCCGAGCTACATGCTCTAGGGACCTAAACCTTGTCACCACAATAAACAGAACATGCTGGAGGGATAGATTCCTGTCCCAGAGTCTTCCCATACTCTGGAATAAACTACATATCTATATAAAACAATGCTCCTCATTAGCACTCTTCAAGAAAAATCTTGATGATTGGATGGGAAATAGGAAATTCACCCTGGGGATCACCTCTGTGGCTCTGCTCGACAGTGGCACAGGAAAATAATTTTTTTGGGTGGCAAAAACCAGGGTACCTTTTTGGCTGGGCTTGTATAGGCCCCATGGCCAATAGCCTAGTACCTACCTATGACCCTATGAACCTATAAACTTACTAAGCTGGGCATTAATCCCTACATCACTCAATGGGTTGCCAACTGGCTTACTGACGGAATCCACACTATAAAAGTAGCCAACTCCAAATCCAGCTGACAGAACCCAGACTGTAAAAGTAGCTGACTCCAAATCCAACTCCAGACAAGTGACAAGTGGAGTACCTCAGGGTTCAGTCCTGGGACCACTCTTGTTTGGCATCTACTTCTCAGAAGTGCAGGCCAACACTAAGGGACTCTGGCTAACAAAGTTCGCAGATGACTGCAAACTGGGAGCCATTATTGAATCCCCAGATGATGTGGATATTCTACAAAAGGGCCTTACAGAAACAGATGCTTGGTGCCTGAGCCATGGGTCAAGCTCAATGTCAAGAAATGTATAGTTATCCCCTTTGGGAAAAAACATGTATCCATGAATTACCACATAGGTGACAGTACACTAAACACCGAAAGTGTGATAAGAGACTTAGGAACACAGGTGGACAGTGGTCTCACCTTTGATAACCACATCACCACAACAGTCAGGAAATCATTCTATGTGGCGCATCTCATCACTCAGAGCTGAACCTATGAAGCTATGAAGGGCTTTTTATCCAGAAAAAAGGAGGTCATTGTCCCATTGTACTCATCCCTCATTAGACCCATTATAGAATACAATGCCCCATTTGGTATGTACCTCTCAAGACATCTGCAACAACTGGAAAGGCCGCAGAAATACCTCACTAAAAGAATCACAGGCCTAAAGCAGATGCCCTATGCTGGCCGTCTAAAAAATCTCCACCTGTACTCTGTTGCATATCATCTACTCAGAGGCGATCTCTGCTTAACATACAAGGCCATGTCAAACCCAGAGCTGTTGGACATGCTACACTTAAAGAAATCCCAATCCCTCAGAGACACACGCTCCAGGGATCTAAACCTTGTCATCACAATGAACAAAACATGCTAGAGGGGTATGTTCCTAACCCAGAAACTCCTCAGACTCTGGAATAGACTGCCCATATATGTCAAGCAGAGCGCCTCTTTGGCCCTGTTCAAAAGGAACCTTGATGATTGGATGAGATATAGGAAATTCACCCCTGGGATCATGTCAGTCACCCTGCTAGACAGGGGTCCAGGGAAGTAAATACTGTGGGAAGAAATAGCAAGGGATTTGTTATGGCTATTCTTGTATAAGCCCTAGGGCCGATAGCCTAGTACCAACCTATGAACCATAGGTTATGCTATTTCTCATACCAGTAACATGCTTCTGATCTGAAATAACTGCTTTATGCAGGCAGTAGACAACCTTAGAAAATGTTTGTTGTCCTACACTCTGGGGACCTCTATATTGTTTGTGTCATTGTCATATGTCACACCTGGTTAAATATGGACTGCAACCTGCAGGGTGGGTCAGGTGATGGCCATAACTCCCACCTCTACAGATGTCTTCAGAATGTCCTGATGTTTGCCACATATTTTTGTTCTGTTTGGCATAACATTGCGGTTTTCTGGCAAGGTAGTGGGAAATCATTAAAGACTGACGTTACACAATAATGACAGATATTTTCCTGTCAGATTTTATACCCTTCAGAAAATGCATACAAATGCACAACCTGTTATGCTATTTAGTTTATATGTTTGACAGAGCAGTATCTAAAGATTGATCCTAATATTTGGGCTTTGTCCCACTTTTCTCTATGGCTTTCTCCAGATGTCTTTCTGTAAGGGGTAGAGATATATGTTTGTGGTCCTAACGCAGGTACACAGCTGCAAAGGGATATACATACATACACATACACATACCCACTCATGAACTGCCCTTGTTGGTAGTAGAACCCCTACCTGGCTAGTTATACGTAAGATAGTGCAATATACATAGCGCATGAACCATGGAGCTTATACAGTTTTGCAGTGTCTGCCACTACTATTCAGGTGCTTGACATCTGCAGGTGCTGTAAGGATTGCCACTGGGGGTTAACAGGCACTTAAAATGGTATAACCATGTCACAGACACTGTTGCAGGGGTACATGCATTCCAGCAGTCATGCAGAGAGAGAGTTGCCAGTTTTGGACTTACAACACCTATCTAATTATGTACAGTATAACCCACTGTATGTATTGCATGTGCCACAGTGCTACTGTGTCTGAAATGTGTAACTCTGCATCTAAGGTGCATGGCATCTGTAGGCCATGAATAGGTTGGTGATGGTAGAGTTAACAGGGTGGCACAGGCACACAAAATGCTATAGGCATTGCACACACACACAGGCAAGACAGCCACGCTGCTACAGAGGATATGCATATAAAGACACACACACACACACACACACACACACACACACACACACACACACACACACACACACACACACACACACACACACACAGTCACCAGTATTTAGATCACAACCCCTACCTATCTAGTTGTATGTAGTATAGTGCTATGTCCTTATTGCATATGCCACGGAGCTTATATTCCTGGGGCATACCTCTCAACCTGTTAGAACAATGCATGTGAACAAAGCCTTCAATAATGGGGAAATACAGGCCCAAAAATAGGGACAGTTTTAGTTTGCCAGACAAATGCAGTGTTATGACAAACAGAACAGATATATGAGGCATACGTGTGGACATTCTGAGAAACCCTGTGGGGTATAGATGGTGCCCACTGACTTGTTGTGAGTACTGACACAGTTAAGTCACAGCCTTTGCATTCTGGCACTTCACTGAATTGCCACAACCGGCTGTTCTAGTAGGCACCATCTAGTTTACTCAGAGCTGTGTACTGTCCATATCTGTGGCCCACTGTCTCTCCATTGTCCAGCTTTCCTGCGGTAACAAATATTGACGTCTGGACAGCCTGTAGAACTCCTACTATAGGTGTAGCTGACATGCAAAATAGCAGGCATAGCAGGCTTGAACCATGTACCCTGTCACCCACAATAATGTATTTTGCCCAGAGAGCCATAACAGGCACCAGTCAGTGCTGTCTACTACCTGACACTATTCACCACACACATACCTAGTGCATTGACCACTGCATATTGTGGAAATGGAACATGTCAGCAAGTTGATTGGAACAGCCCTGGGAATGTGTGGTCTGCTGCTATTACCTTACAAACATAACTGTTACTGCAGTTCTATGGGAACACGAGTGCGTCGAGGGTAGGAGACCATACCTCTGAACTGTACAGATTATCGCCAAATGTCCAGATGTTTGTCTCACATTTGTGGTCCATTTTTTATAAAATTGTAGTTGTCTGGAAAATTACTGTGAAATCATTAACGACTGAAGTTAGAAAGTAATGACAGAGATTTGAGTTTCAGACTTCTTACCCTTTAGAGAATTCATGCTACTGCCAAACCTGTTATTCTATCAACTTCTATATTTGTAAGAGAAATATTTAACACTTGTCCCTGTTTTTGGGTCTTTCTCCCACATTTCTTTATGGCTTTGTAGAGATTTCTTGCTGTAAGAGGTTAAGAGGTATGTATGGGACTCCAACACTAACATCCATGCATCTGTCCTATGATCCCACTGTTTGTAAGTCCCTCACATAGTGCAGTGGATTTTGCTGGCTTGAGGCCTACTGCATATTGTGGGGCAGCCAGTATTTGGCAGAGAGTTCCTGTTGTCCCACTTAGCTGTCCGTTGTCTGCTGCTACCCCAGTAGCCCACTCCATTCCCTTGCATACATGCAGCAATATCATACATATCCTACCACAGTCTACTACCCCATTCATTTGTTGTTAACAAGAGTGACTTACCTTGTGCCTGCAGCAGTTGAGAGGACAGTACTTCAGGGCTGACTGTGTCAGATGCATGCAGTACACAGCCTATACATGGTAAAGTACAGGTAGTGTGATTAAGTTGGCATCCATTTTACTGTGTGTGTGTGTCAGAGTGAGGTGTCAGTCCCAGGGTCCTAAGGTTGTCAGTGTATGTGCTATGCATTGCCACTTTGCCAAGGCCAGGGTGTACTGGGCATGCCTGCATCTGCCTACAGGGACAGGCTCAGGGGGTTCCTCCTCCGACTCCCCCTGTGCCTGTGGGAACCTTGGCAATGGTGGGAGGCTGTGCCTCCCTTCCCTGTGATGTTCCTGCTGCAGCTGTTTCCGCAGGATCATATTGTATAGCATAGCAGATACTATGAACATGTGTGCACATGTGGCTGGAGATTACTGCAGGGGTCCACCAGATATGTCAAGGCAGTGGAACCGTGACTTCAGAAGCCCAAACACACATTCTATGATGTTCCTAGTTTGTGTGTGTGTGCCTCATATGGCTTTCTTCAATTGGTGTGTGTACATTTCTAATGGGTGTCATCATCCAGAGTTCCAGTGCATAACTAGCATCCCCCACTAGAAGGTCATATGGGATGTCCCCTCCTGGCCAATGCCTGGTACAGCTGTGATGCATGCCAGATGTGGGAGTCGTTATAATGGCCAGGGCTGCCAGCACACACTTATTGATGATAATGCCCTGGGCATTGCAAATGACCTGGCAGTTGGAGTAATACCCCTTGCAGTTGATGTAGACTCTACCCTCCTCACCAAGTGGTGCTTTCATGTGCACATGAGTGCAGTCTATGGCACCCAGTATCTGGGTAGTGTGCTACATGGTGTAAAAGATGCATATTGCTGGTCTTCTCCTCAGGGGTGTTGGGGAAATAAATGAGCTCAATGGCATGTGTTAGCATGACATTCAGTACCCTGGATGCGGACGTCTGTGATATCCCCATGATGCCCCCAATAGGCTTTGGAAAGTACCTGTAGCTTTTATTCTTAAGGCTACACATATCTTTGTTTCCAATGGGATGAGTTCTCCTCTGTTGGCTTTGGGTCTGAGGTGAGGGTGGCAGAGTTCAGTGAGTTGCTGTAGTATGTCCCTGTCCACCCTATAGTGCTCTACTATCTCTAGCTCATGTAGCCCCTGAAAGGTTACCCTATGCCTGAACACTCTTCTGCTCCTCAGTCTGGGCCTATTGTCAGCATCATCATCATCACCACTGACCTCAGCATGTAGTGCATACAGATGTAGCAGAGCAGCAGCAGCCCCTATCATTTTGTCTGTTAAAATTCCCAAGTGTGTACTCCAATAGTGCAGAGTATGTGGGAAAAATCTGATTGAAGGGTGTATGCATACTTTATACTGGTGTGCTGCAGATGCAGCCTGTGTGATTGGATGACTATGATACATTCCACCTGCCAGGAATATTATTGAGGAGTTTGAGTGGGCCAGTGCCAGTGGAATAGGGCTTATCAGTCATTTATGCTTGAGTGGCTTTCCCAACCTATCCCCCCCCCCTTTTTTTTTTCATTTCTTCCACTGCTAAGCCCTGTGGTGCTCTGTGCAAACCAGTGGAGCTAGTGTAAACATTGCTGAGCAGGAAGAGTCCTCCCCTGTACACGGTCATGCTTAGCTTTTCTTTAACCAGCTAAAACACGCGCCACAGGGCTAAGCACAGCTTAGCAGCCTCAGACACACACCCCTGTTTAGCTGTGCTTAGCTGAATACAAATAGCTGCTGCTAAGCTCCAATCACCTTAAAGAAGGTGTGACACACTCCCTTTTGATGTTAGCTATCTGTTCTGCCTACACCAACATAGTTCTAACCCTATCACGGTTAGTACCTGTGGAACACACTGGCCCTTTTTGCTATTCAATAAACCTGGCTCATTTACATACACCTAATTGTGTATACCCTGGATGCATCACTACACCTCTGTGTTCACATGGTATCTGCACACTCGTGCACACCTCCATCCCTGTTTCCTGGATCGCTCGGCGGCCATATTCTGTGTTCTGGCTGCAACACTATTCCTACATGGAGAATCGCTCCGTGTAGGGTTTATTGAATTACTCCCCATATGTTAACACAATTAAACTGAAATCACTTTGATATGAAATGCTTTGTCTCAGCAACTTCATCAGCACAGTGCATATAACATCCTTAGATTGCTTCATGATAGAAACATGACGTTTCTGAAACCAGGAATAAATACAATCACAAACAGTGGCTTTTCCAGAAAAACTATAAGTTCAAACTTGCAAACACCACCACAGAATAAACATTTTTGCAAATGACCTCCTGCAAAAATATTTGTGTAGTAATTTTGCATGACTAAAGTCTTAACAAAGCAATTTCAATTTTATTGTTTTAAAGTGAGATTTTACTCATCATGTACAATGATTTGCTATAACTGAAAAACAAGCTATTGAAGTGAGTTCATCTGCATAATCCAGTGTATAATTTTGAATCTATTCAGAAATTCTGGTCTGTCTTACAGCAGTCATTTTTTTTACATTCCATCCCTTTTATGTGCTTACTATTTCTCAAACACCTTGACTACAGTATCACTTAAGACATAGACTAACATACATTAATAGAAAAGAAAACAAACCATATTAACAATTTTTCATTTACATACATTATACATTGCATATTTGTTTCTTTATAACAACTGTCATTTAGTCCAGCAATACATAAATTGCTTAATTCCTGCTTTCTCATAAACCTCACATCCTCCTGAACAATATTCTGCATGTATTTTTCCCTCAAATTCCCTTTATTTCTAAGCAATTTGCTCCTTCTCTCTTCTAAATATCCGATTTCCATTTCATTTATATCTTTTACAATATTCAATACTTCAGCATCAGTTGGTTTAGATTTTGATTTTCATTTTTGAGTAATTACATTTTGGCAGCCAGTAGAGTTGCTTGCCAGCTTTAATAACTGCTCTTTATATTTGCCTCTGTTACTATATTTCACTAATTGAAATGATATATATGTTGTCCCCATGCTACCCATTTGCATCCTCTGCTTTTAATAATGCATAGAAACATCAGAGGACCAACTGTTTGAACATGTACAACTTAATAATTTGGAAATCATTGCTATTCCATTCATGTCAGAGATGTTCAGAGATGATGAAACCCTGTCTGTAACACAGACGGCCCCATTCAGTTAGTGGCACAGCATTCAAAGGGAGGGGAAATGAGAATTGGAATGAGCAGCAAATGACAGCGTTCCCATTCTGGGGAGGGGGCAGCAGTTCTGGTTTGCTGCTTGACTGACAAACTAGAGTGAACTCTAGGTATTTTCACGCTGGGGAATGAGTCTTTTGAGCACACATTAATGGTACAGTATGGATACACATGCCAAGGAAGTCACATACAGTCACCCACATGCTTACAATGGAGTCAAGGCAGCTATCGTGGGGTTTAGGGGATCTGTGCGAGGTATGTTTCTAGGGGGTATTGCCCACTGGACCAGCTATCTGGCCAACTCCATGCTGCCTCAATTGGAAGCAGCATGGAGTCAATTGAAGAGTCATCACTAGTGACTCCAGTGTGGGAAATGAAGGGGTTCTTACCTCAGGGGAGATGGGCAAAGCTCTCATACTTATCATGATGAGCCTCCTGAACAGGGAAGCAGTGGGTTATGGGACTCTGGCCCTGCTTGGGGAATGGACCTGGGTACTTCACAAGGGGTAAGGCTGGTGAGCTCCTTGCTGGCCCAGTGTATATTTCTTACGAAGAATGAATTGGTCATTTGGGTACATGTAGGAGAGCTGTTGGGTCAGTTAAGTTGATGGGGATAAAAACAACAGAAAATGTTTCTGGCAAAGGGTTAAACCCAGATCATACAACATTTAGATGCATTTTTTAACACAGGAAGGCATATTTATCAAATATAACATGCTCTGTTATCACCTATGAAACTTACCCGCAGAGCCAGCATACAGTTATTCTTTGCTGCGGTAATTAATTGTCCTTTTGGAGAATGCTTTATTTAGGCATGGGTGAAGTATATTGTATAACACCCTACAACAATGAAAAACTGCCCAAATGACTTAACAGCCTGACATATTTTGAAAATGGAAAGCAGTTCTCATCCCCATTCTGTCACAATAAAGAATGTTTTATAACATATTTCTGCTTTAAGTGCATTTTATTACTGGACTGTTGCACAACCTTCAACCAATCTTTTTAGATATTTGATTTGCAAGCAGCCAATTTAAGCAATTAGCAGTCATCTGCTTTAGCTGTTTGATATTTCGCATCTTGTGACACTGTCACTACACACTGATGGCACAGGAATAACTATCATAAATTGATGAATCATTTGTTCCACAGAATGATCCTTCTTTCACAGAATAAAGTAACTGTATCAACTCTTACCCACCTTAAAATTACATTTCATAACTTGCCTTTTCTCTGAAAATATAAGTCTTCATCAAGAAGTCAGAGTAAAAATTAAATAATGTTTATTGACGTAAGTGCCTTTAAATGGCAACTCAAGCTGAAAGGACCTGGAGTGCTTTAATGATAAGCAGATAATGGAGTAGTTCTGCCAATCAAAAAATGATGGCCCTGTTTTGTCTTTAACATTCATAAATGCATCATTAATTTGTGCCTGAAAGGAATTACATCAGTGATAATAGGTTAAGGTGTACTTGTGTAAGGACAATCTATCCCCTTGTAGTAGCAATGTTTACAAAAAACAAACTGGTTATAAATAGTAACATCTGTTAGTCATTAGATAATATTATAAATAAGATTACTGAAGAAATTGCATTCTTTCTTCAATCAAAATTTAATTATGCAGTATAACATTTAATTTTTACAAAGTAATGGATGTTTGGTCATTAAATAGCAGTGTGGAAATTTTACTTAAACCCCTTTGCATTCGTCAGTGATTATATCTGTCGGTGTTAAAGTTCTGCCTATTAAATCTCTAAATGAAATTATGTACTGCCAGCCATAATTTCTACTTTATATTAGTGTTTCCTGTTGAGTTCAACCTGTCTAGCCTTCACATTCACTATTAACTTGGTTTAGAACATTAATTTAATAGTTAGGAAGGTGCCAACTAGATTCATATGTTTTGGTGAATTTTCTTTTTTTTTTTTTTTTTTTTAAAACAAGTTTATTGTTTTAACATATAAGAGAAATATCATAACAATTTTATACAAATAATTAAAAATAGGTATTATTATAATATTCAACAAAACAACTAAAGTATTTACAAAGACATCCACTACAATCAGATCAATTAATTAAACTAAAATACTGTGCTATTGAAATTAGAATTTTTTTAACAAATTTTGTAAATTATCCCATACAATAAAATGTGATGTTTTTCTAGTTGTTCTCATTCTAATTGTGCTTATTTCCATATGACACATTATATTCATAACATTTTTAAATTCATTGAACGAAGGAGGTGTATCTGAAATCCAATTTCTAGTTATTATTTTCCTAGCCACTGCTAGGATAGACCATAACAAGGGAAGCTTAATCTTTTTAACACATTGAGGTACAGGTGTGTTGAATAATATAAGAGACTTAGAAATAATGAAATTATCTGTAAAAAGAGCCTGCAAAAATTCATTAATTGACTTCCAGTATTCTTTCAACTTCATACAGTCATAAAACATATGAGCCCAGGCAGCATTAATTTCTACATTACATCTCTTACATAGATTATCTTTATTATTAATTTTATTCATCATCAAAGGTGTATAAAAAGATCTATGTAAAAATTTCCATGTATAAAGTCTCCAGACAATGGAAGATGTAGTTCTATAAGCAGATTCCAATATATATTGTTTATCTTGTTGAGTTTTGGTGAATTTTCTGGTGGTAGACAAACAATTAATTAAATGAAGCATAGAGATAGCTATTATGGTCTAAATAATTACTGGAACAGATTCTGGTGGTGCTTCTTATGGCAGAACAACAGTACATTAAATGCAGTAGAGAAACAGACTTGTTTTTTCATTTAAATACTTACTGACATATAACATAAAGTATAACAAAAAGGATACCGTAAGTCTTGCATTGGCCAAGAGCTTCTGCCTAGATGATGAGAAACATGCCAAAGAGAAACAGCGGTTTACCATACAGTTGAACAAGCCAGTATGAACTGCTTGTTCACATTGCAACCATGCAGAATTACGCCACTTGGGTTTTTAAAAAAAATGAAATTTGTTAAAAGTGGCCATCATAAATTTATGTTAGCACACTACCATATACACACCATCTTAAACTGCATTTCGGCCTCTAAACCTGAAAGTATTACATAAACAGGAATTCTCCCAGATACTTGTGTGATCACCACCTAACACACATTAATAGGAAATTCCAAAAACATAACAAAATATAAGACTAAACTCAGTAAGAAATCCACATAAATATATTTAAAGAAACTCTAAAACAATGCAGCTGACACCCTTTCATAAGCCTCCCTCTGGATGATGAAGTGCCCTACTTCAGTTAAACCTTCGTAAATGTCCTAAACCAACAAGCTCCTCTCTGCACTAAACATGTAAACCTTGATATTTTCCCCTGTAATAAATTGCAAAACAAAACATTTAGGAAAGTCAAATACAATGCCTGGAAACAAAGGCAAAAAGTCAAAACCCTGTGAAACTATCAAAATTTACTCCACTTAAGAAGCAGTACCACAAGATAAATGTTCTGAGAGAAAAAAATAATATTCAGACTTATAAACTACATATTACAGTACACTTAAACTGGACTGTCATAAATGCATTACTTTGCCCAGCCAAAAAAAAAAGTAATATCTCAGCAGCATGTAAAATAAATGAACATTTCATAACAGCAGCTGCCAACCCAGTTGACAATAATACCTTCTCTCTGGCTAATCTAACACGGCCACTTGGGATACTAATGACTTCACATTAAAACCAGTCCCAATTAGTACCACAAAAAAATCTAGAAGAAACAAAACTGAACACCCTAGCAATATAGAACCTACAAAACAGAATATATTAAAATGGAAGCTAAAGCACTATTCTACTCCACATCAATTGTAATTAGTAGATCTTTCCAAGAGTACAATGTTCCATCCCCATGAAAAAACTCTTGTTTTACACCTCTACAGAAAAGTAGAATTTCTGCTGAACTACCCAATTACAGGCCACCTGCTATCCTTTCATGCCTCTCTAAAATCCTAGAAAGATGCCTGCATACTCAAATCATTAAGTACCTGATAGACAAACAAACAAACAAAAAAAGAAATTTAGATCACTCTGTCTCCATTTTATTCCTAGATCATGCCAAAGCCTTTGATACAATGTCACACAAACTAAGTCTTCATAGGTTCCAGTCCCTAGGACTGGAAGCCAGCATATTTGCCTGTTTCTCAAGCTACCTAAGCAACAGGACACAATGTGTCAAACAGTAGGACTCTTCTCAACCTATCTTTTATTTAAAATTAGAGTTCCCTGGGGATCCATCCTTGGTCCCCTTTTGTTTATAAATGATATGAGTTTGCCAGCAAAGCAAGCTAACATCATTTAATGTTTAAATGACAGTAAATTGGTCTTCTCAGCCCCTACCACATCTGAGCTACAGGCGAATACCAAGGATTCTTTCTCTTCCACTGAAGCTTGGCTTGAGCAATCCTGTTTAAAAACAAAAGTAGTATTATTATCAACTGTCATGATAATTCACATGGTTTGCTATGACATCATCTAACAGGTTCTCTATCCAAACTGCTTGGGGATTTTTATTAATGAAAAAACAGAATTTGATATACAAATAGATTATGCCATCTCCAAAACTAATTGAAACCTGGGGCTATTATACAAAGTAACCCCACTATGCAACTTGGCAAAGTAGACAAACTACTGCATTCTTCTGTCTTCTATCTTCACAAGATCTGCAGTCAACCAAATGATTCAAACTTGAGCCATGGTACAATAAAATAACCAAATATGCTACCGACTGCCTTACAAGGATTCAACACTGCATATCCTTCAAAAAGCATGGCTGTCTAGAATTTTAAAAGCTAATTACCTACTTAAAATTAAAAAGTCAAATAAAATTCTAAACCAGCCAACAAAAACTCTATCCATTTCAAAGCTGCTTCAGTGGTATAAACCTGCTGAGGGACTGTGAATGAAAGAACCACGCCTGTCTTAATTTTAAAAATCTCAAAATTCAAATGCCAGTTCCCTATTCTCAGTACATACTATAAAACTATGGAATAAACTCCCATCCTCAGATGGATGGATCATACCAATTGATAACTTTCACATCTGACCTTAAACTTCATTTTCAGTATCAGTGGCTCTGTCCCTGCTCTGCTTCTTTAGGTTAACTTGAAAAATAATCAGTTGCATCAAATACAACTTAATTTCTACTGCCCTTTTTTCTCCAGGGACTCTGATAAATCTCTGAGGATCTTAATAAATCCTAGAATTTCAACTCTGAAACTCATGGATCAAGTTCTCTGTTAACCTTAACTCTACTGTCAAAGTTTACAAGCATTATATTTCAAATCATGGCCTTCACTGTTTCATGAATTGCACACTACTAAGCTGCTAGTTGTAATGTTTGTTTTATTGTTTTGGAAACCTTTTACATGATTTTGTCACTCACTGCTTGATAATTTCTTTAGTAGTTTTCTAAATACTAAATTATTTATTTATTAACATTTGATTAGCAGGAAAGTCTGATTGAGTAGGAGCCCAATTTCAGTGGAGGCCTTTGGAGAAAAATCTTCAAAGTATTACAAAACATTTTAAGAACAATAATTTTACAGTCTTAAAAAACAGTTTAAATAATTATATACCAAATTAGACATACCCCGGGATTCATGAAGCTTGCGCCAGGCGCACGCATAGCGTAGGCGTTATAACGCCAAATATGGCCGCCGAGTGATTCAGGTACGATCCAATTCCACGTGCACTACCGGCGTACGCCAGATCTGCACAGCCCCCAGCGTAGGTATGCAAATCACCCCATGTGCAGTGTTGCACCATGCAAATGAAGGCATATAGCGATTCATGAAGTGGTGCAGGCGTAGCGTAAGCCCACGGAAATGTAAACCAAAAAACACGGTTTACATTTTCCCAAACAGAACATCGGAGCTATGGAAGAGGGCCAGACCCAGGTATCACAACGTGAACATATGCCAATGGTGAAATACACAGCCAATGGCATAAGAAAAGATGCACAACACATAAATAACAACATTTAATGTCATGTCCACAGTAACGCACAGCAGAACCGCAGGGCATGTGTGCGGAAGCTGTAACATAAAGAAATAATATAAAAATGTCATAAAATGCATAGCGTAATAGAAATCAGGTTTACAGCATAACACACAATGGTAGGCATGGAACACCACAACCAAGGTGCAAGGGTTGCTAAGGGCTTGCGATAGTGTTCGGCGTGGTAACTATGAATTAGTAGTCAATGCCATGCAAATGAGGCAGATAATACTGAATCACAAATGTCCCACCGGAGGAAGGTTGTACCATACGGCGCAGCGGTATAACACCGAGGAGTGGCTCAGAGGAGATACATGACATCAGCAGAGGGGTGTGCCACTGTAGCACTAAGTACATTGGAGCATTGCAAATCTGGCCTGTCCGTTGCTAAGCAAAGCTGCAGGATAGGGGTGGGGAGGAATCGTTTAGCTGAGAGCACACATGGTGGCCAAAAGCACATGTGTACGAGGAGGAAAACATGCCCAAAACCCAGTAATCAGACGCACGTGCCACAAACAATAGCAGAAACAGGAAGGTCAGTGGAAGAAAAGGAAATGCGGAAGTAGGGTAATTGGAGTACTAATGAGCAATCAACACCAATCAACCCACGAAGGCCAATCGACGGCAGCTGACAAGTCCGCTTGCAGAAACCTGCAAAACAGGATAGGGGAGGCATGTGAATGCAAAGAAAGGAGGGGAGGTATTGGATTGCAAAGATAGGAGACCTGGCACAGCAGAGCAAAGCAAACTGACAGCAGACCGGCAGTAGCACACATAATGCAAGATGCGCCAGGTCCAGGAAAGTACAAATGAAAGTAGGCTGCAGGATGCACGCCAGAAAATGGTAGGTGCAATGCGCAGAAATGTAAAGGGAAGGTCAAGAGGTAATCCACGGCAGGCAAATGTAATTCAACACCAAAGGCACCACAATAGTAGTTCCGGCAGTAAAACACATAACATAACTTGTAGCTACGAATGTACATACACACCCAATGACATCATCGGTGTTCACAGCACAATAGTATAAAGTGTGTAAGCACCCAACACACACCTGTGTATTCCCAAACACCGCACCATAGGTGTAAACACACGGGGAACTTTTAAAATGTACATGTTGGGAGCTGCCATAGCTGTGATTCATCAGCATGTGTTAGAGACTGACGGTGTTGTGGAGGATGATGCCGACAACCACCGCAGGCCTCGGAGGAGAAGGAGAGTGTTCAGACCAAGGGTAACCTACCAGGGCCTACATGACCTGGAGATAGTAGAGCGTTACAGGGTGGACAGGGACATCTTACAGCAAATAGTGGAGCTGTGCCGGCCATGCCTGAGAACCAGAAACAACAGAGGGGAACCCATACCAGTGGACACGAAGGTATGTGTAAGCCTGCGAATACTGGCCACAGGTACCTTTCAAAGGCCAACTGGAGATATAATGGGTATCTCACAGGCATCAGCATCCAGGGTACTACACCAGTTCCTGGATGCCATGTCACCACATGCCAATGAGCAGATATACTTCCCCAGAACTCAGGAGGAGTTGGCCAGCAATATGCGTCACTTCCACCATGTGGCACAATACCTGGAGGTACTGGGTGCAATAGACTGCATGCACATACAAATCAAGTCACCACCCGGTGAGCAGGGTATGCGCTACATAAACCGCAAGGGATTCCACTCCATCAACTGCCAGGTCGTGTGCAATGCCCAAGGCATTATCATGGATGTGTGTGCTGGCAGCCCTGGAAGCTACCATGACTCCCATATCTGGCATGCCTCACAGCTGTATCAGGTATTTGTCAGGGGGGACATCCCACATGGCCATCTCGTGGGGGATGCTGGCTATGCACTGGAGCCGTGGATGATGACTCCCATCAGAAATGACAAACACCCATGCAAGAACTCCATAATGAGGCACACGCACAAACCAGAATCATCATAGAGCGTGTGTTCGGGATGCTGAAATCACGGTTCCGGTTCTTGGATACATCTGGTGGAGCCTTGCAGTACTCTCCGGGCACATGTGCCCACATTGTCATAGTATGTGCCATGCTACATAATATGATCCTGCGGAAGCAGCTGCAGCAGGGACAAAATGGTGAAGGCCCTCATAGCCCACCACAATTGCCAAGGCCAGTACAGGCACAGAGGGATTCAGACCATGAAGACACTGTGCCAGCTCCAGTAGGCAGACGGAGGTGTGCCCAATATGCCTACGCCTTGGCAAAGGGGGAACGTATAGCACATACTCTGACCGTGTAGGCCCCTATGGACTGACACCTCTCCACCTGCACACACAGTAAAATGGATGGCACACAAACATGACCACCTGTAAATTGTAATGTATAGGTGGCCCAATGTGTGACTCCTACATAGGCAGCCCTCAAACATTGTAAACACAACAGCCAGTGGAACACGGAAAGCCAACACCTGAACAGTACATGTGTCTTACAGCATATGGTGGTGCTGTGTGCCTGTCACGTTCCCCACCAGATATATATATATATATATATATATATATATATATATATATATATATATATATATATATATATATATATATATATATATATATATATATATAGATATATATATATAGATATATATATATATATATATATGTACACATATGCATATATATAATAAAGATAGGGCAATAGAGGGATATATGGTGATATAGATGGATTCAGCGATATCTGCAAATACGATAGATAGTTCAATGACAGTCATAACATCCTGGAGGTACAAATAAATAGGATACCGCCAACCATGGAATGTGTAACATACCGACATGCGTAACCACGAGGCTGAAAGACTGATAGAACACAGTACCAGAACAGTACATCCGCGAGTAATAGTACGATGATATGAAGGGATGGTTAGTCACCGCTGACGGTGTCGCGGTCCACGTAGGTACTGTGTTCAACTGTGTCTGTGAGTGCCGTAGTCTGTGTAAGTGTGCGTTGAGGGTGCCGTGTGCGTTGCTGTGTGACTGTAATGTGTGTGTGTGTCTGCAACATGTGTATGTTGGTGCCAAGTCAGAGGCAGATCAGTATGGTAGGTGTGGGTATAGCTAGCCGTAGGCATACGGTTACTACCTGTACCACAGTAGGAGGGACATCCCCACCCTGGGCAGATGTGTCCTGACATAAAACAGTACAAAGGGCAAATGTCCGAGATGGTAGGACATAAATATGTCCCATATATAATGTAACAGTCGTATTTAATAGTTATGCCTGTATGTAAGAAACGTAAATGTTACATGCAATATGATAAGTATCCAAAGTCACACAACAATAGGTATGTAGTGAGATAAAAGTATGTGCTACCTGTGTACTGACCGTGGCTACATGTTGGACTGTAAACACCGCTTTGTGTCCCGCAAGTGTCCAACAATGACCATATGATAAGGTGGCAACCCATGGCAAAAAGGTTCTTTTAACAACACAACCACAATGACTGCAAATATCTGGGACAGAAATACAAGGGATAGCTGTCACCTACACATATCCCCTGATATATCGCTGCAATTATGGAGGTATACAAGTAGCAAGCTCACCTGCAGACGATATAGAAACCAATTAACAACGGCCCAACGTACAATCCCGTAACATAAGTCTACTAACTGTTAATTAGGGATGGAGCCCACACACATATATACGGATTATGTAGAAATGCAAGGCCCACAAACCGTATATGTTATGTACAACTACCGACATCCCCCACACTAGAAACTAAAGCAATACAAACTGTAATAGCAGCACAAACATCCAGTCAGTCAATTACATCTGCAGAACCCTCAACATACGGTGTGAGAGACACAATTAAAGGCGACATGCAAAATTGCAGGCGTTGTATAATGGAACAAACAGCCATGGTACAGGTTTTGATTGCAATACTCCGTTATCAGACGTCGGGATGACAGGTACATCCACATGTTGAACCAAATACTCTACCTGTCACACACAATCCACAGGGGACATGAATCCAAACTATACTTGTCTCCATGCATAGTAGTTGCAGTTACTCATAACAAAACACAATACAGACCGTCTTCCCGAAGGTAGGGCAAATAGGCAACGCCCAAGTGGAGAATCCAATTATACCCCACTGCCGCCGCGTAATTGGTGAATGGAGTAGCTGCACAGCTGATATGCAAGTAATTAGTCACTCAGGAACACCAATTGGCGGGAAGAATCCACATGTTTCAGGTATCGACGTATATAAGGATGACTTGCCAGACATTCAAACCGTATGCTCATACCGAATAACAGTTGAAACACTGTGAGAGAGATAGAAATGAAACGCCGTAACGACTACAAGGTATGTAGAATGCCCGATATGTAAGGTTATGTATAGCATGATCTGTATTAATTAGTTTTACTGTATGTATAGCCTGGTTTGCATTAATTAAACGTGTCCGCAATGCATAAAGTGGGGAAAGGTATTTATGTAGTGATGTCTTGCTGAGCATACTAACGCTTGTAGAATCTGTACGTCCAGCAGTGGGACACAAGGTACACAGCACAGACACCACAAGGGATGTTACATGAGGCCATTAAACAGAACAATGCCATACAACCCGCCGCCAGTGGTAGGGTATGTCCAACAAGGATGTGCCATAGCAGGGGATAGTATATGTTGATATACTGTCACAGCACGCATGTGTATGGGCATATAATGTTAATGACATATGTAAGGTGATCCCGCTGAGCAAGTATGCTTTGCATTATGGGATACTATGTGAAATATGTGTAATGTATAGTATTATAGGTAGATATGACAGATATTTTACACAGCATAACAGGCATATCATGCATACCACAGGTATCATCTATTGGTATGTACAATAACAGGATACATATGGCCTGTAGGTATGGGACATAGTAATAGCATGATAGCTAATCTAAATGGAAGGGCTACCAAGTAACCATGCACAAAGGACATGTAATAGCTGCACAGGTGCATAGTGGGGTACTATGCAGTCTGTCAAGTCCTTGTGTAAGCACAACTACAGTGTTCACACTAGTGGCACCTCTCCAGGGTAGTGTCCTGTGAAGAGCAGAGCCAGGTGTCACCTGCACCACTGCACAGTACAGCCACTGCAGTGATCCCAGGCCTACATGTGTCTCCCAATCACCAAGGGAGGTATCACATGAACAGTGCTACCGAGTGTTCCTGTGTGATGTACATAGGACTTATATTCCACAGCATGGTGAGTGTCCGGTTCGGGAATGTAACCCAGAAGCACATCCCACTCATTGTGGCGTGTGTGCACATATCCATGAGCATGTTGCTCACAGTGGCCTCTGCTTATGTTGCGTATGAGAGTATATCCATCAATAATGTTGTGGACATGGGCCCTGTCTGATCAGCAGAGGTCACCCCTGAGTATGTAGTATACAAATGTGTACAGATGTGGTGTCCGTAGTGCAACCTCATATTTAAACTGTCGGAGCTCATTAAACGTCATGGCGTGTTAATGTTGTGGCATGTAAAGCTGTAGCTGTTGTGTAAGGTACACCCTATATGGGGTGGTGTACCCTTGAATGTGTGTAGATGTCTTGAGTTCAGAAGTACAATGGGTGCCTATGTACCAGTTACACACCCAGTACAGATAGGTGTGGCCACGTAGGAGGATATCCATGCCACAGTGGCAATACGGTAACCACAGGAGTGGGTGCGACATATGTGTGTACTGCAAACATGTACAATGTGATATGTATGTAGGGGACTACCATCCATGTGATAGTCAGTGGGTGAATGGTGTAATGCAAAGGTGATGTGCATGCACCTTGTGTCATGCAGCTTGATGCCATGATAGTCATATTATGTATCTGTCACAGCGACACCTGTATGGTTGGAGTCAGTATCAGCTGGTGGAGCAATCATGGCGCTTGGTATGTAGGAGTTCTAAACCTAGGCAGGTAAAGTCCCCTGTGCCAGCCTGTTCTGCAGGGAAGCATATACTTAACATGAGGGGCCCTATGACCGAGGACCGTGGTATGCCAAAGTACCTGACGTAGTAGGTACTATGGTATGCTGGCCTCACTGTGTGTCCTGCCCATGAGCCACATAGCATAACATCCTGAGACACAGGGTACGATGTGCAGGTGGATGTGTATGTTGTCAATACCAGAATGGGGAATGGTGCTGAAAGGCAATGAGAGGACAATGTAGGATGTGTGGACTCCCGTACCATCAGCAACTGCCCTGGTAACTGTATGAAAGGAGTCCACCATGTGTAGGGGCCATGCTCTGGCCTTAACAAGTCCAACCCGGGTGGCAGCAGAGAACGGGAGACCAACAATGTCTCAGAGAATGACGTCCATGATGATGTGCCCCATAGCCACGCAGAACAGTCCAGTCAGGTGTGTAGGACTATAGTCCCACTCATGCAATGCGGTGCCACCTGTGTGTAGTGTGATAAATGCTGCTGTGTGCCATTCAGGGTCTACAATGTCTGAAACAAGGCTATTACTGAATATGGTGGCCTAGTGGGGAGACATGTAATTCAGAGGTTGGTGGACATCATAGCCTGGGACGTTGGAAGGTGACATGGGGCCAGTGTCCCAGGACACATAGAGTGTAGGTCAGTACTGTGTAGGTGTGACCACAGGGACACCACAATGTTCATGTATGGATTGCGGCCCTGTAGTGAGTGAGAGGGTGTACTGTCAGCATTGAATCCATCCTTCAGCATGTTGCCAACAATACCTGGGTCTGCAGTGTTCCTGAGTGACTGTTGTATGTGACAGCAGATGTGGGTGTTGCCATCGAATACTGACATATCACCATAATGCCTGGTAGTACACCCCGGAATGTGTGGCAGTCATGTTTACGTAGCTAGTCTTGGAGTATGTGATGAGGGACCCTGTGGCCCCACCACAGCTGACCAGTGAGCCACCCCACACATGGGAATGTACACCACTGTGCAACAGCCTACACCTGTTGTTGTACATCATATGTCCGTGGAACATGACCACCAGTGTGGCGTCTGTTATCTGGTGTGTACCATCATGGCTCTGTGTGGAATAGCATGATCCATGCAGTTGTGTATATGCTAATTAAGTGCACTGGGGTATGTGTCAGCATTTGTATGTGCATTGTCCATCTGCACGGGTGTCATGATGTTTACAACCGCTGTCAGCAGACATCTGTAGTAGGTGTTGTAGGACACATGTACTGTGTATGCCGTGATGGGTATGTTGCCGGGATGTGGCTAACAAGGTAGATTAGCATATGTTCAGAATCCACCAATGAGGGGATAACCCCAGGTGTGTAACACCTGTCACATGGTGGTAGTGTTCATGCCAAGGGTAATGTAGGTCTTGGAGGTGGTGTGTATGTGTTGATCCAGCAGAGCGGAGGATATGACACATGGATGTGTCGGTACATGAGTGGCTATCCCAGTGAAGTGTGGGGTAGTGTCAGTCACACATCAGTAGTAGCTGAGGCCCACTGTCCACTATACCACCATAGAAGGTATGTTACCCGTGGGGTATAATGTTGACTCTGTCACTTGTTACAATGTGTATAGCGGTCCCGGACACAGTTAGTTGCACGTGGAGCACCTCTGATGCATTGTGCTAAGCAACTTGCCAGGATGTGTGCAAAACATAGTGGGATATGGGAACCCCTCAGCTGTGGGTGTGCCGGTCCAGGTATGTGCCTGAAAGGTATGGTCCGTCTATAACCTGTCATTGCAGGTGTGCTCTGCAGAGCCTACAGGCAGGTCCCAGTCACTGCAGAGATGTTGGAGTGGTGCATTATAAGGTGTGCCTTGCCTGCATGTGCCACAGGGGAAGATGCAAGCAATGTGTCACATGACCCCATGTTGCGCATGCCAGTTACCGCCCTGCCGGTGACAGTTATTGGAAATTGTGCAGGACAGGCAGTATAGAAGCAGCAAGAGCCTTGCATGTGAGCTGTACTCCCAGGGCCGACAGGTGCAAGTCATCTGTGCCACAGCATTGTGTTTGACCAGGACAGTCATAGCGGACGGATACCACATGCCAGTGGAATGACAATAGGAGCATAGGCAACTGTTGAAGTGACACAGTCGGTCATTGTACAGTGGTATCATGTCTGGATGAATGCAAAATGGTCCCCAGGGCTAGGCCCACACCCTCAGGGCTATAAGACTGTTGAACTATTGCATGGCCCTGCACACGTAGTCTGTGAAGTTGCATCACAGGGCAGTCACACTAACATGGCGAATGACAGACATATAGTACCTGGTGAGGTGTGGCATGGGTGCATAGGTTATGTTGCAGAAGCAGTTAGCCAACAGCAAGATGTAAGTGACTAACGCCTTGTGTAGCCTGCTGTGTGGAACTGCAGTGTGACACCCTACAGAGTCAGCTATGACTGGTGTGTTGTGAATGTTATAACACACTATTGGCTGTATGTGGTGGGCACACATGAGTCTGTGGGCTATAAGCTGGTGATGTTGTCTTCCATGATGGGGGCTACCTCTGGTGCCTACAGTGAGTATGGAGACGTACTGCACAGGTTGTCCTCGTAGGTGTGGCCAGTGGTGTAGATTACGTGAGACTATGTGATGGGTGGGGTGTGTTGCGAATGTTACACATCCACAAATGACTGTCAGGTGCAGTCAGGGTTGGCGACAGCATTCCCCCCAGCCATAGCTGTCAGCCTCCTGTCCCCAAAATGAGGAACATTAGCCCTCATACTGTGTGACAAATGGGTGAAACGTGGAACACTTACAACTGGCTTACTAACAGTGTCAACTAGGAAGCGCATATGATGGCTAAAATAGGCTGGTCTTACATATAAAACAGATATTCCAATGAATTCATATGATTCTCATCTATCTAGCCATGGCTAGCAGGTAAACTATGTACAACAATGAATGTGTGACAGACCCTTCCAATGTGGAACTTTGAGGAACATGCACCTTTTAGAACCCCAAATGAGGTACGTTCCCCGTAATGAGGTACACCTGAGAGCTATGGGCCCAGCACGGCTGCAGACGTGCATCCCCCACAGGCTGTAGTGCCGTATGTTGGGAAGTGAGCATTGAATGTGTACATGAGACAATTGCTCTATTGCCACATGTACGACATATCCCTCATATAGACAGGCAGTAACACTGGTACGTGACAGTTGGACATGCCTGCATATACAACCATGTCCCACAGGATATGTGCGTGTGTACAACAGCTGTCGTACCTTAAGCAAGCTGGGAAGTGTAGGACAGTCAGTGTACCTGTGGGAAATGGTGTGGAATGGGCGCTATAGTAATCAGTAGCTCATGACATGCTCACATGTTCTGAACAAGTGCCTAGCATGACCAAACAATACAGATGGGGTGTTGGATAATATCAACCCACAAGTGGTGATGACAGTCATTTAGGGTGGCACCGCACTATAACCCTGCTGAGTATGGTGTGCATGTCCATGTACCATTAGCACTGTAGATGTTAGCAGTACAGATGTACAAGATTGCACGGATATTTGATTACAAATACCTTTGCATGTCACAGGAGTGTTCCACCAGTGGCCTGTTGACAGACTCACAACTACAAAAGGTGCAAGAGTGACGTGCACAGCACATCTGTGCCATATACAGTAGAACAGGGTTAATGTGTTGTACCCCACCCTCAGTGTAGCCCATACCACACAGACAAATATTAGGCATCTGTGTATGTAAGGCTGTGAATGGCCATGACCTATCAGTTTAGCTGTGTCAGTGTTGTGAACAACATACAGAATGGGCTGTGTGTGTGAGGTGTGTGACATATGTGCACAGTCTGATGGATGATACCAGCACTGTCACCGCTAGGTGAACATCCCTGTACCTATAAACTGCTACCTAGGCTGTGGTCAACATTATGGACACTGTGTAAGGGATGGTGCTGTGCAGTGCACCCCCCAACATGGTGATGTCTCCAGGCCTCTTAGGTAGTCATCTGAGGTACCCCATGTCATGTCAGGGTGCCATCCATGAGCACGGAGATCACTGGCCAGGCATATACAGCACTGTGGTGACCAATATTGGATCGAATACCACCTGTAAGGGGTAATGGCTATGCATGGATGTGCGATACCAGCCTTCACAAGCCACACCTCCACTATGCAGCATGCTGTCTACCTTGCAGAAGGACATTTGCTAGACCATGATGATGGACATGCTACATGTCCATATCCTGATCTATATGACATATGTCATGGACAGCCACCATCCTAATACTAAGATCGCCCCAGGCTGGACAGATCCCTGTGCCATATATGTGACATACTCCCGCCATACCATGCAACCCTGTCCATCAAAGCTGCAGATGTCATCCCAGTCATACATGGTGTGATGGCCGCATGGTAGATGTAGTATCAACTGACTGGATCAGTAATGTGGCACTGATGCAGCTTGCGGTGGCACAATGGCCGTCGGTAACAGCGTGGAAACCGTGCCCGCACATGCTATGGTTGATGACCATCCCTGCGAATGTCTAATTGGGTTTAAACTATTCCTGGCTCCATAAAGTCTGCTCTTCACTTTTTCCCTTAGAACTGTTCTATCTCTCAATTTAAACACCATATTCTCATGCTAAGGCCCTTCACTGGTCCAATTAAGTAATCCTACAAGTTAGCACTATTAAACCATAAGCACTACTTACTCTTATACTCTCTATGATTACCCTGTCCTCTATTGGTCCATCTTAAATTCAGTTTCCCTATTACTCTAGCATGTCAAAAGGTCAGTCAATGGTTTCCTCTCCAGTCCAGCTGGTGAATCAGGGAATTTTGAGGCAATGTTACAACTGTCTCATGTACACAGACAACCCTCTCCTCCTCCAAACAGGTTCAAATATATGTGAGAGATGCAACTATTTAGCCAAACTGGAGGCTGAGCTCTCTCATCTCAAAACTGGTGTAACCAGTCAGGAGGAGAAGGTAACCTCACACAACACAATTCCCGTATCACATAGTCCCACCACATCAGCGAACCAAACACATAAATACACAAAAACATACTCGGTGGCTCTAAATAAAAATCTACCTAAGCAACAGAGACCTCCAAAGCAGGCATCCAAGCAAACGCTACCTCAAAACAAAACACACACAACACATAACCCACAAAGTCAGTGTGCCAAGCAGCCACAGCCCTTAAGGCTGAATAACACACCTGATACTCTTGTTATAGGTGACTCTATTGTCAGACACACTGACGTCCTGCTCACCAGGCTGAATAAAGAGAAGGTCACAGTGAGCTGCCTGTCGGGTGCTAGGATCCGACACATAACGCAAGCACTCAGGTCACTCCAAAGCAAATACAAATATGACTCAGTCATTGTACATGCTGGTGTGAATGACCTGAGACGTACTTCCCTGGACTACATGAAAAGAGACATAGAGGAGCTCTCTGATCATGTAGCCCAGGCTGGTATGACCCTGACCTTGAGCAGCATCTTACCCTCACCTAGAATGATGCCACAGTACAAAGACAAAATGATCGATTTTAACAATTGGCTAAAATGTTGGTGTCATTCAAAGGGGATACAGTGTCTGTCAGCCTGGGATGACATGCTCGACAAGCCACATTGCTTCACTAGGGACGGCTTGCATCTGTCACCGCTGGGCTTTCGGATATTGGCAAAGGCTCTTGCCACCCCCATAGTGCCTTTTTAGGCAAGGCTCAAAAGTCAAACCCACCCCCATAGACAGTACAAGGAACAAGAAACTAAGGATAATGCTGCTAAATGGCAGAAGTCTTAACCTCAAGATGAACGCACTCGAAGCTCTCCTCAGTATGGAGAACATCGATATCTGTGCAGTGACAGAAACCTGGTTCAAGGCTCCAGAGAGCACCCCAGCACTACCAGGCTATACCTCATATCATGCTTTTCGGCCCCAAAACCCGGACTGAACCACAAAAGGAGGGGGAGTTTCCATATTTATCAAGGATATCCACACCTCCAGGTTAGTGGCATTGCACGAAGTATCGGAGACCATCCATGTGCAACTAACAGTGGGCAAGACTGCTTTTCAGTGTATAGCATCCTACAGACCACCCTCTCAAAGTCAGGAATCCCATTTGGCTTTCCTGAAAACATTGGAGAACATTAAGATCTCTCCAAACACCATTATATTGAGTGACTTCAACTACCCAAACATTGACTGGAAGCACTACTCAAGCCCCAGGACCTTAGCCCAAAGATTCCTGGAAATTATAAACTCAAATGCTATGGAACAACTAGTCACCACTCCCACAAGAGGGGACAACATACTAGAACTGATCATTACCAACATGGGGACTCTATGCTCCACACCAGAAGTATATCCCTCATTGGTAAGATCAGACCATAAATTAATTTCACTGGATGTCCACATCCCGACCCCACCCCCAGCCCAGAAAACCACAGTGAAAAACTTCTCAAAAGCAAACTTTTCACTTCTCAAAACTGAAGTGGAATCCTTCAAGGCCCCAGGGCCAGTGGAAACTACAGCCCAAACTGCAGAATCCTATATAAATGCATTCTACGGACATCTCCAGGAATGCATAGATCATGCTATCCCAAACAAAACCAAGACCCAATCATCCAAAGGCAGGCGTCCAGTCTGGTGGACCCCTGCCATAAATAAACTGTACAACAGAAGGAGGAAGCTACTACATGATAGAGCAAAATCCCTAATAGGGAAGGCATCTCTGATCAGTACTAGCAAAAAATTACGATCCCTCATAAAATCCTCCAAGGCCAGCTTCGAAAGAAAAATTGCACAGGACACCAAAGACAATCATAAGGCTTTTTTCAGTTATGTTAGAAACCTGGGATGCAATTCCCAGACTTGTTCTGAGTTGATTCTAAATGACAAAAAATACACTGAACCCACAGCCATTGCCAATATCCTGGCAGACAGGTTCAGTGCAAACTTCTCCCCTCCCGCCCCAAAGAGCAAGTATCTATCGCAGAGGGCTGCCTCCCAAACATCTCAGATGCTCAGGTGAAGGCTGCCCTCTCCAAAGCAAAAAACACTGCTTCCATGGGACCAGATGGCGTCCCAGGTTGCATCCTACATGAACTACAAGAGGAACTAATCCCTCAAATAAAACAGCTATACAATCTCAGCCTCACTACAGGATATGTGCCCACAGAATGGCGTACAGCAACAGTGGTCCCACTCCACAAAGGTGGAGCCTCTAGACCCTGGAAACTATCGCCCCATAAGCCTGACTAGCTTAGTCTGCAAGGCTATGGAGAGGATCATCATGGAGCTCATAAACAAAGACATTGGGGACCTACAGACACTAGATCCTACCCAGTTCGGCTTTGTCAAGGGCAGATCCTGCCTTTTGAACCTGGTTGACTTTTTTGAAACAGTCACCAAAGCCATAGATGAAGGGAAGGTAGTCCAAACAGCCTATCTGGACCTTGCAAAGGCATTTGACACAATACCCCACTCAGGCATCATAGATAAGCTATCCAGCTTAAATATAAACCCCTATGTCACAAGATGGGTCGCAAACTGGCTCAAAGACAGAACCCACAGAGTGAGAGTTGCTGGAGCCATGTCAGACTCGAAACTGATCACAAGTGGCATCCCACAGGGTTCTGTCCTGGGACCACTCTTGTTCGGTATATACTTTTCCGAGGTACAGGAAAACGTGGGAGGACTATGGCTCACCAAGTTCGCAGATGACTGCAAACTGGGTGCCATAATCAACTCTCCAGCTGACACAAACATCCTTCAAAAAGGTCTCACAGAGACAGATAACTGGTGCCAGTGCCATGGTTTAAAGCTAAATGCCAAAAAATGTATAGTCATACCCTTTGGCAAAAACAATGTGCCCACAAATTACCACATAGGCGAAAACCCATTAAGTACAGAGAAAGTTATTAGGGACCTGGGGACCCAAGTTGATAGCAATCTCTCCTTTGAAAACCACATTGCCAAAGTGGTTAGAAAGACCTTCTACATAGCCCACCTCATCACAAAGGGTTTCACATCTAGATCAAGAGAGGTAATCGTGCCCCTTTATTCATCCCTCATCAGGCCCATCATAGAATACAATGCCCCTTTTGGGACGTACCTTACCCGACACCTACAGCAATTAGAAAGACCCCAAAAGTATCTCACCAAGAGGATCAAGGGTCTCAAACAAATGCCATATGCTGCTCGGTTAAAAAAACTCCAGCTCTACTCAGTTGCATACCGCCTACTTCGAGGCAATCTATGCCTGACATACAAAGCTATGTCAAATCCAGAATTAATGGACATGCTCCACCTCAGTAAATCTAAATCCCTTAGAGCCACACGCTCAAGGGACTTGAACCTCAGCACAGAAATAAATAGAACTTGCTGGAGGAACATGTTCATAACCCAGAGGCTCCCTTCGCTCTGGAATAGAATTCTAGTTCATGTGAGGCAGAGCACCTCACTGAATCTCTTCAAGAAGAATCTCGATAAGTGGACGGGGGATCATAGGTTTGTCCCAGAGATTACTCCCGTGTCACTATTAGACAGAGGCACAGTAAACTAAACCTTAAAAAGGGCACAGTATACTCAAATCAAGGGGTGGCGTAAGCCATACAGAATCGGGTTAGGCTTATAATTGCCCCAGGGCAGATAGCCTAGTATGAGCCTATGAACCTATGACTATCCATTGTCCCATGTCTATCACATGTGTAATACAGGCGATCCGTGTCAGGATGTTGAACAGTTGTACAGTGCTTTGTAGATGTATATGACAAAACACATGCATGTACAGGTGTCCATGCGTATGTGTGCATTGTCACTGCTCAAGTCCATTCCGGCTGTGTCTGTGTTGATATGTGACATATACACAGCATCCAGGTCAACAGTAGTACCGTGGACACATCGAGGCATGTGCAGATAGGTAAGAACACAAGTGCAGGCAAAAAGACATGCCCACAGCAAGACAGCATTTACATGGAGTATGAACACTGTAATGAGGTGACACACATATATGGTGATGATATCCAATGCATAATGGGTGTGACATGTGTGACACAAACACGTCAGTCATGTCAGTGTCATGGTGCTTTGCAAGATAACTGTGCAGATGCAGTAGATTTCATAGAAATGTATGTGCAGCAGTATCTCTGTACATCTCTCACACTGTGACCTGTCACCATCATTATGTTTTACAGATAATGCCACGTACATGCCTCCCAGCATACACCCGCCAGGAGGATGATGTCCTCATCCCACAGCTCCATGACAACTATGACTTGTTGTTCAGCCATGTGCCACAGCATGCCCAGCAGCGGGATGACCTGTGGCAGGATTTACGCAGGAGGGTGAACGATGTGGGTGGCCATAACTGCACCTACCAGCAGGTGCGCAGACACTGCACAGACCTGATACGACATGCAAAACAGCGTGCCACTGCAATCACCAGGGAACAAGGTGGAACAGGTAGTGGGCCACCAACCCAGCCCCCACTCACACACACCGAGGAGCTACTGGCCAGTCTGGGGACACCCAGGGAACAGCATCCAGAAACACTAGCTGCCATCGTGGAGGTGGGTGTCTCCCAATCAATGAGCCTGGAGTTGCCTGGTAAGTCAGTAATGCACATATGGCTATTATATCCCATGTAGTTGCATGTGTCACTGTACATAATGTAAAGTAACAACATATGCCAGGTATGTGGACACACATGCTGCATACTACAGTATGCTACGTTGTGTATGCACACATGTGCCTACTATATGCTATTACACAGGTGAATGTGTGCACATGCACAGTGCAACCTGTGGCTGTCATACAGTCATGGATAATGTTCATACTGGTGTGTCACCCCTATACAGGTACCTCTGGCATGCCACACAGACATGGGTCCGTTGCAGGTGAGACTGTCATCAGTATCAGGCATGTTACAGTGTAGATATATTTGCCATGTGGCCAGTTAACACTTGCACACCTGATGTTTGTTCCAGTCACGATATGCAGGTCGCACCATCATGCATTCACACACGCCACCCATGTGCAATATATTCAAACGTAATGATGCACAGACTTGAAACCACAGTACTTGTCATTGCGACATGTGTGGTCAGCTGTGCATACAACGGTGGAGGTGTTCTACAATGGAGGCATATGTAGTATGCATTGGAACAACATGTGTGGTACGCACACAGTACCACGCATTGAGCTGTGATATGGGCAGCCCACAAGTGTCACCATTGTGTCATATGCCCCTGCTTTGGGTGCACACATTGTGATGTGCCACCTGACATGTCCCAGACATGTAGTGTTCTGTCTGCAATAATGTCACACTATCGCATGACCTATACCCCACATACCAAACATACAACCCGTTGTCTGCATAGCCCTGTGGATTGTGACATATCTGACATGTATGGGTGTATGTCATATGGGACCACACAGACATGTGGAGAAGATGCCCATCACACACAACTGGCCAACACATGTGCACACATGGCCATGGGGGATGGCCAGAGACATGTAGCCACACAGTACTTGGGATGTGTATACACCCTGTTGCACATTGTCCACACATGGTCCAATTATAGCCTTAGTTGACCGATTATACAGTTGATGTGGTACACTGGACAACCTAAAAGCCTGTGCACAGCTACTGGAGGTGTCACTGAAGTCTACCATATACGATCTGTCGAACATCACGACTGTGTTGCAGTTATGGCTATGCAATGTGTGCATATTATGCATTCTACAGCAACATACATGCCTCATGTTGCCATGCAATGGCACAGTGTGTGTACTTCACACTGTATAGCAATGTAGACGGCTCACACTACCCTCCCATGCTCATGCACATTTGCTAAACATGCATTCTATCTGTAGGGCATACACACAACACTGCAATGTGAAGCCCATTATAATGCTGTACATGTGTCAGGACACCATTGTGTCAAACATGTATGCATGTTAATGCACATGTCAGCAGATTACATGTCAAGGTCACGTCAGCCATGTGTACTGTTATCCTGTTCTGGGCCACATGGTGTATCACGGGATGCATGCATACTACCATGATTGTGTGAACTGCATGGCTACTGATATGACACCTGCTTGCTGTAGTGTGCACCCCAGGGAGGTATGCTTACTAACACTATTAATGTCTGAGCTGCATGCCTTCTGCTGTATCGCAGGCATGCTGCATGCCATCTGACAAATCACATGCATGGTGTGTCTGTGTGTGTGTGTGTGTGTGTGTGTGTGTGTGTGTGTGTGTGTGTGTGTGTGTGTGTGTGTGTGTGTCTGTGTGTGTGTGTCTGTCTGTGTCTATTGTACTTTACAGTATTTCTTTGCATTCACAGGTGATGTAGGTGCGTTACCCTCCTGCGGTCCATCTGATGTTAGTGTCCCCACAGATACTAGCGGTGATGAACATATGCATGAGGTACAGGCAGGGTTGTCAGGGGCTGAATCTGTGCCAATGGTTACCATCCCAGCTATGTCCCGCTCTTCCCTGCACACAGTTCTGCTGCCAACACATACCGCATCACCGGTGGCCATAGAGGAAGGACAGTCAGCGTCTGTTGGCATGGAACAGGAACGTGTGGTGGCTACAGAAGGTGTGTCTACACACCATGGTGTCAGTGTAATGACTGCAGATGTGCCACACAGGCATGTGGCCGGTGCTGCTCGTAGGAGGACCTCTGGCAGACATGCACCTGCAGGACAGAGCGCAGCAGCTGGTATCACCAGATGCATGTTCCAGACTGTAATGGCAGCACAGGCACGTGCTGAACAGCAGAACAGAGAAGGGAAGAGGCTGCAGAGGGTTGCTATCCATACCCTAACTGACAACATCCAGACATTGGCAAATGCTCAACAGCAGATTGCTAATGTTCTGGATAGGCGACTAGGTGACATGGTCGGAATCCTTGACCGAGGCATGGCAATCCGCGAGCGGGAGCTGTCTGTGCTGGAACACCCGGTAGGAGTGAGGCGTAGGCCACGTGGACGTAGGCCAGCAACACCACCTAGTGTAGGTTGACGTGAGCGTGCCACTTCACATGCCCGCTCCCATAGTGCCGGTAGCAGTAGCAGTGCAGCTGGTGCTGTGCTGTCAACACCAGGACACAGCAGGCCACGTGGACATGGCCCTGGATGGTCTCAGTGGGGACATGGTTCCAGCGGACATGTGTCGTCGGACAGTAGCCACTCTGTACCTCCACCTGGTAGTGCCCGTGCAACCCCGGGCAGGCACAGGTCATGTGGCCGTGGATGGACACAGTGAGCTGTACAACCTGCACTGTACAATCTGGGGCTGTCAATTATACCCTGTGTTGGCATCACAAATGACAGAACTGTGTACACACATACGCGCACACAGCAAACACAACTGTAGGGCTCCACAACATCCACATGCATTCTGCACAGACATGTCCAGACAACTCACCGGCCCTTACACACACACATAATGTTATCCATTGGTGCAGCCTATGCCCCTGGCAAACATATCACCCTGTGCATATGATGAAGCCTGTGCCGCATCCCTGTCATCCACACCATCGGTGCAGGGTTATGCACAAATATTCTGATGCACAGGGTGAACAGCATAGTGAGAGGTGTATGTAATACCTGTGTATGCATAGTGAGGGATGTGTATGTTGCAGTGGTTGTGTGTGAATACTGAGTTGTGTATGTGACATAGGTTGTGTACTGTCGACATGCACCAGTCACACCATGTAGTGCAGGTGCAGCATGCATTGTGATGTGTTCACGGTATGTGTCTCGGTTACATCTGTAGCACCATGTTGGTTGTGATACCCTGGTTCCCTCCTACAGTGTACTTGCATGTGCCTACAGGTAGCAGTGTTTGCAGTCCCCCAAGTGTAACTGTGGAGTACACAGAGGCACATCTGGCAATATCAGCATGCTACATGTACCCTCATCCTGACTGTTGGACACACCAACATGACACAGATGTCTGCACATATACTGCACCTGACGCATGTGGTCAGTGCCACAAGCTACACTGGACAGAGACGTGACATACATAGCAGGACACATTACAGGTATGGTGACATGATGCAGGGGTTGTACACAGCGGCCTGGCCAATGATGATGTGAGGTGTCACTTGGTAGCTGGAGGCCACACTGTGCAGCAGTAGGACCCTGTAACAGTACGTGAACATGGCCGCATTCACGGGGTGTACACCACTGTAACGCACACCCCATAGTGTGCAGCTGGGGACCTTTGCCTGTGTGGTCATCACCCTCACAGTACTATGCACCCACATAACTAGTAAATTAAAACGCAAAACACAAACTTAAAAAAACACAAAACAGGTGATACTATTAACAAATCACGCTAGTCTCTACAAAAATAAAAAGATTTATTCCGTTCTGTTAGCGCTTTTGTGCATTAACAGATAGATGCACTTCTTCAGATCTATCTGTTAATGCACGAAAGCGCTAACAGAACGGAATAAATCTTTTTATTTTCGTAGAGACTAGCGTGATTTGTTAATAGTATCACCTGTTTTGTGTTTTTTTAACTATGCACCCACATGACATGTCACAGAGAAGGGACATGCACAGGTAGCCAGTATGGCTGGGACCTATGGCATCAACAGGGTTGTGCAATGCATCACCATTATGGGTTAGTCAACACGTGGGGCCAGTGATAATTTCCCACCGTATATTAGCATACACACTCACACCAAGCACCAGACATACATACAGACACACACACACTGTGGTGACCACACATGTGTATACGGACAGCCGATGTGTGTGATGCACCTCACCGGTGAACGTCATGCTTCCCACACTGACGTATGTACAGATCTCTACAATGGTGTACAGGGATGTGTAGCAAATGGGACATATTCTCCGCGATATGTGGCATCCCTGGTCACACATTCGGACACACATGGCAGTGCTGGGAATGATACACCTGCCATATGATGACACGTTTGATGGACATGCAGTGGTACTGATTGCATTATGTGTACCAACGCTATATCTGGCAAATGTGCTGCTATATACACACGGGAGGTTGTAGGTGTTACAGGTGCCATATGACATATAGTTGTTAACACCTGACCGCTGTGTATGCATTATGTCAGCACCGTCACGTAACAGCAACATAGCATACAGTTAGCACATGGCATGATAGGATGGTGTGTGACACAACTGTGAGCCACCCCCTGCACACATACATCTAGACAGGTGGTTCACCACGTTATGTACACACATCCCTCCATACGTGCTGTTTGTATGTCACCATATACAGATGTCAATGATGGGTCTGCATTGCGTCTGCATGTCGTAGGTATGTGCAAGTATGTTACGGACATCGGCCACTGCACATGCATGTTTGCTGCATGCGCAGTACAGATGTCACATGTGTCTCCTGTTGCCATGTTTGTATGCATTGCTATTGTTGGACATGTGTGTTGACATACATAACACATGGACTGCGGTATGATATCACGGGTGTCACAGGCGACCAGTACAAGAGTATGTGTCCCGGTCAACACTGCTACCCCCTGTAGTGTGAGCATTCAACAGACATGGGCCCACCTTCAATTCGCGTGTGTAGCATTGATTAGGCCAGTGTTATGCACGAGGTACATCAAAGGCCATGTATGTATGTGTTGTGTGTGCAGTCCATGCACACATCCACACAATCACATGTATGACATACCCAGACGTGTGTTCATTGGTACACAGCTGTGCTGTGTAAGGGCCATGGTATGTCTTGAGCCCACCTGTTCATGTATACTGGTATCATTGCAATGCATAACACCTGTTGGATCCCTGTTGGTACGTGTGTACTCTGCACAACTGGTGTACACCACTGTACAGCCCAGTGGTCATGTGTCACATGGTGTTGTGTGACCGTAAGGCTGTGTAGTGCTGCACCAATGACATGGTGCTGACTTGACAGCTACAGTGTACACTGCAGTGTGTACGTGTGTGACCTGCACCTGTGACAGCTGTGATGGCAGCTGTGTGTGTACAGGTCACTGCATGTGTGACCGCACTGTGCGTGAGGGCAGTTATACCTTACTGTGCCCTTCTGTGGGTACACTCCATCTGCATGCAAGAATGCCCTTTGCAACTGCTAAGTGTGTGAGCATGCCCAGTACGCCGTTGTGTAGATGGACACACTGTACATTCCACACTGCGCCCTTCTGTGATTAGACTCCGTGTGCATGCAAGATGGCCCTTTGCAATAGCTAAGTGTGTGAGCATGCCCAGTACGCCATTGTGTAGATGGACACACAGTACATTCCACACTGTGCCCTTCCATGATTAGACTCCGTGTGCATGCAGGATGGCCCTTTGCAACAGCTAAGTGTGTGAGCAAGCCCAGTACGCCATTGTGTAGATGGACACACAGTACATTCCACACTGCACCCTTCCGTGATTAGACTCCGTGTGCATGCAAGATGGCCCTTTACAACTGCAAAGTGTGTGAGCATGCCCAGTATGCCGTTGTGTAGATGGACACACAGTACATTCCACACTGCACCCTTCCATGATTAGACTCCGTGTGCATGCAAGATGACCCTTTGCAACAGCTAAGTGTGTGAGCATGCCCAGTACGCCATTGTGTAGATGGACACACAGTACATTCCACACAGATGCGTGATACTAAGCGTGTGCGCATGGCCATTGACATCCTGTATAGCCATGGTGGTCATCCAGGCACCAGATGTCCAATTTCAATGTCATGATGGATGCCTACATTGAACACACTTGTTGCTCTCTCGAAGGGTGTACTGTCTGTGGCGCATCCCATATCTATTTAGTGTTGTTGTGCTCCATAGATATTTAGTTGGCCCGATGACAGCACTGGCGTGTTTGTGTACGTCTACCTTGGGACGGTAATATGCTTTCAGACCGCTCACTCTCTAAACATTCCCTATCGGCATCTTTGCCTTTGCGGATGATGTCACCCACCTAGAAGTATGCCTCTGGGAGTGCTGTGTTCAGTAATCTCGGTAGCGCATTCTGTAAATGCGTAATGCTGTAGTGTGTTAGAGTAGGTAGGTGTGTGTTCAACTCCCGGCCCTTCCAAGTGTGTGTGTGTGTGTGTGTGTGTGTGTGTGCGTGTGTGTGTGTGTGTTTCCAGCTGCCTGGGGACACAGTAATGCTTTTAGATGCCTCACAACATATACATTCCCTATCGGCGTCTTTGCCTTTGCGGATGATGTCACCCACCTAGAAGTATGCCTCTGGGAGTGCCGTGTTCAGTAATCTTGGTAGCGCGTTCTGTAAATGCGTAATGTTGTAGTGTGTTAGAGTAGATAGGTGTGTGTTCAACTCCCGGCCCTTCCAAGTGTGTGTGTGTGTGTGTGTGTGTGTGTGTGTGTGTGTGTGTGTTTCCAGCTGCCTGGGGACACAGTAATGCTTTTAGATGCCTCACAACACATACATTCCCTATCGGCGTCTTTGCCTTTGCGGATGATGTCACCCACCTAGAAGTATGCCTCTGGGAGTGCTGTGTTCAGTAATCTCGGTAGCGCATTCTGTAAATGCATAATGCTGTAGTGTGTTAGAGTAGGTAGGTGTGTGTTCAACTCCCGGCCCTTCCAAGTGTGTGTGTGTGTGTGTGTTTCCAGCTGCCTGGGGACATAGTAATGCTTTTAGATGCCTCACAACACATACATTCCCTATCAGCATCTTTGCCTTTGTGGATGATGTCACCCACCTAGAAGTATGCCTCTGGGAGTGCTGTGTTCAGTAATCTCGGTAGTGTGTTCTGTAAATGCGTCATGCTGTAGTGTGATAGGGTGCTTAGGTGTAAGTTCGATTCCCAGGCCTGCCAGATGTGTGTGTGTGTGTGTTTGTGTGTGTGTGTGTGCATGCTCCTGTCTGCCTGGGGACTCAGGTTATGCTTTTAGATGCTTCGCAACACAGATGTATCCTGCTGATGTCTTTGTCTTTGCGGATGTTGACACGCACCTAGTAGAATGCCTGTGTGTCTGCTGTGTTTAGTAATCCCGGTAGCGTGTTCTATAAATGCGTTATGCTGTAGTGTGATAGGGTAGTCATGTGTAGGTTCGATTAGCAGCCCTGCCACATGTGTGTGTGTGTGTGTGTGTGTGTGTGTGTGTGTGTGTGTGTGTGTATGTCTGTATCTCTCTCTCTCTCTCTATATATATATATATATATATATATATATATATATATATATATATATATATATATATATATATATATATATATATATATATATAAAATCTATTTTCTGCCCATAACTCTGCTCTTGCATGGACAGTGACTGTTTCATGTATCGCATATTTGCATAGCTTTCACATACCAATGGGGTATGTTGCAAATCCCAACATTGTCCATGCAACGTCCGTGTTACGGGCGGTGTTATACGCCCTTACAGGCGTTTGCTGTATATCTTGGCAGACATCTATCCTTGCTGTAATCTCACTGTACTCGTACATGCCGGAGGCTTCATGTATCTTGGCCTAGTTTTGATGTGTGTATGTCTATTTGTGCTGTGTGCATGGCTGTGGGTATGTCCCACTATCATCATTTGTAAACGTGATAGCCCTATAGGTTCTTCATGTAGACTGCTGTGTTATTTGACATGTCAGCACATACCTGCGGACAGTACTGCACGTCCTACTGCAGCGCATTTCATACCTTCTGCGTTATCTTGCAGTCGTTATTGCTGTTTCCTCACACATGTATCTGTTTCTGTTCATACCACTCCACCTCCTAGAGCAAGTTGCTGGACAAGGCCTTATCTGATAGTGGGACACATAGGGGCAGTATTGACATATTGCTCTTACAAACGTAGATAGTTGACACAATAATAGGTTTTGCATTAGTATGGCTTTTCTGTCGGATTTGGTGTCTTACTCACATGTTTGTCATTATTTCATGTCTTCAGTTATCATGAAAGTGCCAGAATGTTACTGTTGTTATGTGGAACACACCAAACATATGAGGCAGAACTCTGCACATTCTGCGTAAATCTGTACAGTTGCGGAGTATGTGTCTGATACAAAATATCAACTTTCTGACACCAATACACACACTGTATGGTGGCATCACAGGCCACATGCCATTACATTGATATTGCAGGACACACCCACCCAGACAGTTGTATTCCTCACACAGGCCAACAGCTGCTTATCCACACTAATTTGTCTATCATGCACCGTATGTGTGCGCCGGTATTTGCGCTTTCCGTCAGTGGCAGAGCTCACGTACGTGTCTGGGGGACTGGACATTGTTATGGTGACACTGCATGACACCCTGAGGGACACATTACTTTTGTGTCTATTAACCTTCCACATTGACATTCACAGGGCATACGTTGTCATTCACATTTGTCGGAGTACACGCGTGTGACTTGTACATGTTTTCGCATTTGTCCTGATGTCTTTCTTCTCACCTGTCCACCTAGTATCACTAGTTCTGTACATGTATTTTGGACAGGTTACCTTCATACCTCTAACCTGTACACATTATGGGTAAACGCCCTGACGTTTGACCTTTGCCCTTGTTACATTTGTCATAGTGATGTGCCTTTCTGGTAAATTGCTGGCAAGGCATTACGAACTGTGCGGTAGATAATAGTGACTGACATTTCCATTACATGATTAGTAACACTCATAACATCCATATTCATGGGTATGCCAGTATTCTCACAACAGTTATGGGTACCATCTTGGTCATACGCATGTCCATCCATGATAATCGCCTACATGACACTGATATAGGGCCCTACATATTGCCAAAATGGTTTCTGCAATATCCAGTGGATGGTTTGCCCCATTATTGAGAATATAGGCGTGTGCTATACCCACATCACTCCCACGGGGCGGGCCTACGAAATCTCTGCCAAACAACACCTAGGCCCATTTCTGCATACCCATGATTCCCATAACTGACAACCCTCTACAGTACCCATTACACATGTTTAGTGTGTGTGGTACTGAAGTGTGGAGACACTTATATGCACTCCCCACTCTCCGGATATCAGTTCGTACATCATACATTCTATCGACACATGTGTCATCACCCTTGCACCTGATACTGCTGCATGTACAGCTATTTCATATTTGCTGCGGTCACTTATTTTGCGTCAATGTCAGTTGACACTACGTAAGAAACAATTTTTGGAGTCCTGCAATGGACACCTATCTGCATGTTTAAAGTGTAGAACTTGCTGGACTGTCACTTTCTGGCCAATGGTTTGGAATGCTGTGGTTTATTCACCTTTCCTGCATGTCTGTTTGTCTACCCATATTAGATATAACGTGGCCTATTTATGTACATATGTCATATCTACGGGACATAAGTCTGTTGTGTATACATATATACATGTACATTCCTCATTTCATAATTTGCTTTGGTTTACGTCTGTGGATTATGTGTATATACATATATCTATATCCATACCATACCTTTCCACTATACAGATTGTCACAGAGTGTACAGCTGGTTGCCCCTTTATCTTCGCTGTGTTTTACATAAACCTGTGTCTATCTGGCAATGTAGTGGCATTTCATTTGAGACTTATGGTAGGGAATTCTGGAAAGCAGTTCAGGTTACGACTGCATACCCTTCAGAGAATCCATGCTACTGACACACCCGTTATTCTAGCCACTTTCTATGTTTGTTCTGGCACAAATCTGGGGTTTGTCCCTATTTGTACTGGTAGTTTGCATGGCTTTGTCCGGTTTCATACTTTACGAAGTTAACAGGTTTGAGCCATGTATAACTAACATGGGGGAAACAGCATTCATTTACTATGCTGTGAGCAGATCACACACTCACAGGCGCACTTGCATTTCCTTATTGTGGGTTACGCGCAGGCACGCATGCATATCCTTATTGTGGGTTACATATGTTTACGACGTCTTTGTGCTTACGTGGGCTTTATTACTTGTGACAGTACCAGTAATTATCTGTAATCCGGTTAACGGATGTTTGCGAAACACACGTTCACCTTTACATATTTAACTGTCTGTACAGCACAGATGCATTCATTACACTTTCACATTATATGTGCTGTAGTCGTTGTTCAACCGGGACTGCATTCACGTTGGCCGGATGCTGTAACCACTATACGTTTGGTGTTCTAACTCATTTATATGCATACCCATAGTACATAGCCACATTAACATATGCCTCACCACTTCACTTACATCACAGGCATCCATTCTCCTGCTGGGAAAAATGCGGTACTACATGTTACACATTCCCTATTCCCTACTGCTCTGGACCCAAGCTGCATATTTAATCACTGCAGGGATATTCAGAACCCAAAGGCTTATAGTCCTGACACATACAGGTCTTTAATTGTCAGGGTGTTCATGTGGTGATCTGGGTTTAGGCTTGTCCGCCTGGTGTACGGAACTGCCCTGACCATGTTCACATGTCAGACAAAGCACATGGACGGGGTTTGTCCATTTTAAATATTTAATCTGTGTTTACAGACACAGGTGTTTGGGCATCTGTCAGCAGCTTATGATGTTGGCAATACATAATATGGGTGGGGGTGGTTACGATACATAATCCACGGTGAGTGGTGTTCCCATTCACATTTGACTATTTCCTGTATTCATTCTTACGAGGGTTATTATTTTGCACATGACTTAACTATGAATTAACTATGGGTATGCAGTAGTACAGTCAACATATGTGACGGTTTGTTACAGTATATATGTACGGACCTCTGTAATACTGGGGACTACCCCACATCCTTCACAACATTTCCTGCTTATGTACATACTATTATTCAGTGAACTTTCGAAGCTTGTGAGAGCAGTAATTACATCTGTCCCTATTTGTCCACCCATCCTTTTAGGCTTTGTCCAGGTTTTGTTGCTGTAATAGGTTGAGAGGTGGTGTCGGTATGTGATTGAGTTGAATATATACAGTCGATAATTCAGTGGGGAGTAGGGTTACCACTTGTTCCTCTTTGCGAGGGAGGTCCCACTTTGGACAGTTGTGTCCTGCGACGACACCTAAGACATGGCAAATGTCCTGTGATTTTAAGACAATAATATATTTCTTATTTTCTTTACTAGTTGCATGATACAGGTATTTTGTATCTGGTACACATAACTATTATTTGGGATAGCATAAGCTATTCAAATGCTATGGCATAAGCTTTTATCTTGGCATACATGTGTAATTCTGTCCTTTGCACTGGCCGGGGGTATGTTTTATCCTGCTAATTCTCACATTTCTACAAGGGATGTCCCACCTTGGCCATCTGAACAGGTGGCAACCCTAGTGGAGTGACCTGCATGCTGGACAGCTGTTCCATCCTGCGTAGTATGATTTGCATGTCTGTGTAGAAACTGAACAGTACCGTGACTACACATACATGTTTTGTCCAGGTGTGTACAGTCATGGACACCATGGCGTGTAAACAACTCTGAGGTTTCAACAGGTTACTTATCCCACGTGGGATGTACACACATTTTACTGTAACATTAACGCGCGGGCATTTGGATTTATGTACCTGTGATGGGATGTTTACAAAAGTGGGATACATATTTGCAATCCAGACACTGCCTAGGACGATACTTCCTACTACATATGGGGAATACTCGCTATGTGTAGGTGTACGGATGCGCAAGGCTGGTAGCTGGATTTGGTGGACATTCGGACATGGGTGCGGGTTATGTGCTATACAGGGGTTGTTGCGTATTGCATTTGCATGCATGGGTTCTACTTTTGGATATCCCGGTTCCGCATATAGCATCCTATGTGTATGTGACGGTTACGTTCCTGTTCATGTGTATAGCACATTTTAATATACATATGTTTGTGTGTGTTTGGTATACAATTTGGACTGTCAGGTTTCTTTACGGTTGTTATATAGCCACAACTGCCCTGCTGTGTACTATCACTACCACTGTGGGACTGCTGGTGACCATACCCATGGGGCTAGACGTGTGTATTGGCGGCGCACTGACATGATGCGCTTCACTTCCACTGGGTATAACTTCTGACAGTGCAGTACATTATGGACACACGATTTTAAATATCATTTGTTCCATGGATGGTAACTCATATTATGTTGCATGCATTTCTGTTTGGTTCTCCATTTTGCATGGCCGGGAACTGTCTTGCATGCTTTGCATATGTTTCATTATCCACGGACACTGATAGGTGCGATTACTATTGCAGGCAGGCTATAATATTCAGCAGTTTAGGTTGCTCATCGCCAGCCGACATTGACACAGCTTAGTAACGCCCCATGCACTCGCGCACGTGTCCTATGCACGTGGATGTGGTAGCGGCGCACCTTCATTAATATGCATATGGCGCTACTACACCATTTATATGCCGCACGGCCGGCGCAGGCCTTACACCGGCCTTGCGCCGAGCTTTATGAATCCGGGGGATAGTATGAAAACATTGGGTAAGAATAGCTACAAGTTATATGACAATGATTTAATAGTTAGAGAAATTGTAGCCAGTTTAAAGAGAAATTAAAAGTAAGTTAGCATGGTACAAACAGGAATTGCAATACAAAGCAAGAGAAAAGCAGGTATATGGCATATTTAGAGAGAAACCCAAGGGGAGAGAAATTAATAGATCTGAAGAAGGGATAATGCGGAGATGTAAGCTATGAATATGCATTGTTCACATTTAGGGATATAGTTTATCCTGGTATTGAGAAAGACAGAACCATCTTTTGGCTAGGAAGTCTTTAAGAATGGTTTTGAAGGATGAGAGGAAAGTTATTGACCTGATGGATACAGATAACAAGTTCAAGGCCTTAGCAACATGGCACAAGTATAGACAATGCCTAGCAAATTTGACAGGTTTGTGGACAGACAGGAGTTTTTGATTACTGGATCATAATAACCAACTGGGAATATAGATCTGTAGAATGTTATTTAGTGCTGGACAAGCAGATGGATTATGGATAATTTTATAGGTGGTATGAAGCTGTGTTAGTTGACGACGTAGTTCTAACCAATTTAGGTGATATACATTGGTGGGTTTTGAAAGGGGTATTTGCTCCAAATTTAGCAACTTAATTACAGCATTGTTCAACTGTTGATTTTTGTGATGCCTGAAATGTCTGAAATTTAGTAAGGATGAGAGAGCCATAAAGAAGTTTGGGGAGGAGATAAGTACTGGCAAGAGTAGCTTTCTTTGCTTGGTGAGAAAGTTTTTGGCTCTGTAAAGCATCCCTAGTTTTTGATAAGTTTTTCTTATGTGAGTTTGTATATGCCAAATTTAACATTAACATCCACTAAGATCTCTAATAACTTGCTATGAGAAGCGACTTCAATGGTTATAGTATCAAGAGAGAGGATTTTACATTTTGTTTTTCATTGGAGAAGGATTTAGGGAAAAATAGTTGTTTGTTTTTCTTAGGGGTGAGCATGAGTTGTGAGTTACAAAGCCATGTTTCAATTGCTGTTAAAGTTTCCTGACCAAATTTTTTCTTTTGTTGGTATGCCATATTGCCAGATGTGCAAATGAGTGCAGAGTCATCTACATATTGCAATAGGGAAGCCTGTTGTGTGGATGTGTGAAGGGTGTTGGTGAGAATGTTGAAGAGGAGGGGACCAATGATATATCCTTGTGGTACATCAGTGATAACTGTGAGGTATGCAGAGAGGGTGGAGGGCCATTTTACTAACTGATTCCTATTGGATGGCTAGAATTTGAACCATAGAAGTGTGGGCTGAGGGAGACCAAATGAGGACATTTGAAGTAGACGTTTGCTGTGACAAACTGTGCCAAAGGCTTTAGACAAGTCTAGAAATAAGGAGGAGACTAGTTTGCCATTATCTCTATCTTTATTGCAAGTATCTATATAGTTCAGAAGTACAATGCTAGTAATATGGAAAGGGCAGAAGCCATGTTGTGCGGGGGGATAGGAGTTCTTCCTGCATAAGATAGTTTAACAATTGTTTTCAATACATTTTCAAGTATTTTGGAGAGGGGGGATAAGATTGCTATAGGATTTAAGGCTAGTAATGTCTATTGAATTTCCTCCTTTGTGATGATGCATAATGGTTGACTTTTTCCAGAGAGAGGGAACATAGTATTCCTGAAGTGGGAATTAGTAGCAGTATGTGCTTTTACCACAGCTTGATTAACTGTAATAATTCTCCAACCAGCTAGAATTTTACTGTTTGTTTTTTTACCTACTACAAAACTATGTAGCTGTCTTTTCTTTCTGCATGTGTTGAATTTGGTAACCATTTGAAATGTTGGTACCTGCTAGAGTGAGTCCTGAAACACAGACTAAATGGCTGAAAAAACAGACTTACACATACCAACAAATCCGAGACAACCATTTCCTGGAATATTATTCCCTTTCCTCTGAGGTATATCAGTCTTAGAGTTGGTCTATATAAATTCAAGGTGAATGAGGGTTTGCCCCCCTGAAAAAAAAAAGAACTTTAAAGGAGAAGACAGATGTCCAAGAGTCACTCTTCTCCTGGCTTTTCCATCTGTTTCATTTCGGAACTTGGTGTTACTAGTGCTGACATTTCAATAGGGAGCCATTGAATTCATTATAAAACTATGCAACAGTATGTCATGAAGCTTTTCTCCATGGGTCACCATTGAAAAGGAGTTCTCATCCAGTTTGGACTTTCCTGGTAATGGAAAACAAATCAATCAATCAATAAATAAACAAACAAACAAATAAAATATGCATGGTATTAGTTTTATTTCTGAAATGCTTAGCAGTTCGGTTACAGTTTGCAAGATTAATTTAAATGGATATATTTTATTTCCTACAGACTCCATTGAAAATGGAGAAACAGACAAATGCAGGTTCTGTAATCAGAACGGGAAACAACTGCACATCTTGTTGCTGGGTGTGGTACATTCATGACATTGGGCCTGTATACTGTAAGGTACAATAATGTGGCATTACTGCTGCATTTAGGATTCTGCAAACACTACAATAAAGAAGTAGGTGAGAAGCATTGGAAACATGAACCACAAAGCATTACAGAGAATGATAACGTTTATACCAGAAGGGATCACCCGCTGCCAACAGTTCAAAAAATAGATGCAAGAAAAACATGTATAGTGGACCATGAAAAAAGACAAAAGTAGTACTGACCATTGAAATTGCTACAGAGAACGACAAAGTCATAAAATATGAGGATCTGCAAACAGAAATGAGAGAAATATGGAAGAAAGATACCCAGACAGTTCCAACAGTAGTAGGAACAGCAGGTCTAATAAAAAAGAATATACAATGATGCTTAACTCTACTACCAATGCATGTAACCTTGTATAAACTACAGAAGGGGGCAGTTCTGGGTATATTGTGGATGTTGAGTAGAGCACTCTTAGCTAATAACAATGACTGAAACAATATTGATTTTATGAATACTTAACTCTCTCTCCAAGGTCTCCTCACCCTGGAAAATGTGGACATCTGTGCAGTTACTGAGACATGGTTTAAAGCCGAAGAGACAACCCTGACAATGCAGGGCTACAATGTCAACAATGTGAACAAGTTCACCTCAAGAATAGTCAAACAGGATGACTTGCTTGAACTTGTTCGTGTCCAGATTCCTACAGACAAATATATCTTTCCAAGCTATAGATCACCCTCTATGACCCAAGAATCCCGTAACTCATACTTCAGTTTACTAGAGGCTCTCACCATTCAACCCAATACTATATCCATGGGTGACTAAAACTACTCCCCAATAAACTGGGGTAATTTTGTGACCCCAGATTTACAGGATCAGAGATTCTTGGACTTTGTAAACACAAACACCTTGGACAAGATTGTCCATATGCCCAGTAAGGGTGCAAACATACTTGATCTGGTACTCTCAAATATGGGACAGTGCTGTACTCACCCCAGTGTAGTGTCCTCTCTGATAAGGTCATACCACAAAGCTGTCTCCTTCATAATAAAAATCAGTTCTGTGACCCTGGCTAACCTTGTAACATTCAGGAACTATTCTAAGGTAAACTTGCTGCTGCTAAGTGATAACCTGTGAAAATGTCAAGCCCTTTCCCCCAAACCCTTTCCCCCAAACCCTAAGAACACAGCTGCCTATGCATGTTTTTTTTCACAGAAATCCTGTACATTCATGTCAATAAATACAGAGAGACAGCTGTGCCAACCAGAAATGAGCCCAGAATTAACTCAAAAAATAACAAACCTCCCTAGTGGAAACGAGGCATAAACAGGTTATACAACAAAAGATAAAAGTCATAGCCAAGCTTAGGATGTGTTTTGCCCAGCATGATAAAAACAATCTCATCAATCTAACTAAACATCTAGATGGCAAATTAAGTGCAGTAAAGCCAAATTTGAGGTAAAGATAGCCTCCCAGGCAAAGGACTACACAAGGCTTTCTTTAGCTATGTCTGAAACCTCAAAGGTAGTATAAAATAGTGTGCATAACTGCTTGTAGATGGAGCTATCTACACAGAACCAGAAAATATAACAAATCTGCTGGCCAACAAATTCAGCTCCAATTTTACCCCACCTCTCTACCCAGCTATCCTCAAGGAAATATCATCAAACAACCCCCCCCCCCCCAATAGGAGGCAAGTCCTAGATGCACTCCCTAAGGCCAAAAACACTGCATCGATGGATCCGTAAATAGCTTGAAACGACCTATTGAGATCAATGGAATCGCTGTTTAATCATAGCCTTAAGACAGGCTTTTTGCATTGTGAATGAAGAACTGCAATGGCCATCCCTCTACACAAGGGTGGGCCATCAATGGACCTTGGGAACTACAGACCCATAAGTCTGACTAGTCTCATATGCAAAGCCATTTAAAGAATTATCATGGACATGATTAATAAGGACATAGAAAACCTTTAAACACTGGATCCAAGCTAGTTTGGTTTTCTCAAAGGCTGATCTTGCCTACTCAGCCTGGTGGATTTCTTTGAGAAGATCAACAAGGCAATGGAAGAGGGAAAAAAGGTGTGTACTGCCTACCTTGACCAGGCTAAGGCATTTGATGCAATATCCCACTGGGATATTGCATTTGATGCAATATCCCAGTGGAGTCCCTCAGGGCTCTTTGCAGGATCCACTCCTTTTTGGCATCTACTTCTTGGAAGTCAAGACCAACGTTAAAGGCCTATGGCTAAACAAGTTTGCAGATGATTGTAAACAAGTAGTCATAGAATCCCCCCAAGATGCTAACATTCTACAGGAAGGACTAATGCAGACAAATGACTGGTGCCAAAGCCACAGCTTAAAACTCAATGCCAAGAAATGCACTAAAGTACATTTGGGAAGTCAGCTGCCCTAGGAAATTACATCAGTGATAACATACCCCAAGGGAAGAACTAGTAGTGAGGGATTTGAGTCTGTATGTAGATATTAACCTGGCTTTTGCCCAATATGCGTCTAAGGTAATAAGGAAATTATTTTATGCTGTTCAGCTTGTAAGCAAGGGCATGCATCTCGGTACAGGGAAGTCATTGTTCCACTGTATTCAGCCCTCATCAGGTCCATCATTTAGTACAACACCCCATCCAGTATGTAACTGACCAGACACATGGAACATTCACTGAGGCTCCTCACAGAAAGAAGACAGGGCAAAAGCAACATGTCTTATGCAGACTGCCTGAAAGCCCTATCTCTACATTCTGTTTCCTACAGACTGTTGAGAGGCACTCTATAGCCAACATGCAAGGCATCCTTGGATCCCACTCTGATGGACCTTTTATATATATATCCACAAAATGAATATCATCAGAATTAGTTGCTCTAAGGATTTAAACATTTACTTGTGACATAAGTAAGACATGCTGAAGGGACATGTATGAATCTCAGTCAATTCCCCTTCTCTGGAACAGGCTTTCCATCAATGTAAAGCAAAGCTCTTTCCTATCCCTATTTAAAAGAAACCTGGACCAGAGGATAGGAAATTGGAAATACACCCCAGGTTTTGCATCCAATTCTCAAATGGACAGAAGCAACCTCTAAATCTTGTCCTAGCTTACATATGCAACTTAAAATAATCTCTAAGGGACATAAACAAGTAGAGTACATTTGAAATGCTTGACCAGGCTTATAAAGACCCCCCCAGAGCTGGTTAGCCTAGTATACACCTATGAAGCTATGAACTCTAATTATTCCCTGACCTAGGAGTGGGGTTCATTCCCATCATAGTATTAGAAACCTAAAATACTTTGAGAAATTAAACTCCATAGAAGAATATACCTAACTATGGATGCCCTAACTCAGAAGTAATTTTAATGAAAGGCAAGTAGCATTATTATTCCTCATTGTCAGTGAATGATAAACAGTTGTCAGATGAAGTTCTAAAAAGCACATAGGTGATAAATTAATTACAAGTAGCCACATCTTGTATTTCAAATAATCACATTTATTTGATGTGAAACCTGGATGACTTATCAATATCATCTACAGAGTCTGGAGAAGTATCATCAGCACTGCCTTTAGAAAGCCTCTACATTAAAGTGAAAGACCATCACACTAATAGCCAGTTTCACAGATGCCATATTCACCATTCCTTTTGGAGTGAGTCACATATACAATTACTGTTTTTTGCCTATAACACAAACATCAGTTATTGACATCAGTCTGTCAATCCATCATGATCAAGTTAATATTCTGCTGTGCCAGACGTTTTGGTTAAAATATCATTGAGTTGTATGCTGTACTTACATAGAGAGTATACTGGATGGAAGTAGAGGAGATTCTGACTACACTAGAAAGGGGGATTTGGCCATGGAGATACCTGGATTCAGAGCAGGCAGAAGAGACAGAGTACAAATAATATAGAGGTGGAACTGTGCATTCCAGTCTGGATAGCATGAATTGTGGAGATTCTCAGTCCCTAGAATAAAGATAGAAAGGAGAGTTTGGGCAGATGTGTGGTACTGTCAGTTTTATCTGTTATAAGGCTTAATGGGAACAGTATGCGAAGACAACAGGAAACTACAAGAGTAGAACTGTGATTGTGCACTCAAGTGGACTCTGAAGGGAGTTAAGTCCTGTATCAGGAAGAAAAGTATCAATTCAGGCACGGTAAAGACAGAGCGGAGGGATTATTTGTGAATTAAAGGGAGACATATAGAAAGATACATATGTGAGAAAAGGGGGCAGGAATAGAAAAAAATAGATAGGAAGTCAGACAGGTAGCAAAGGCAAATAAAGAGACAAAGACTTCCCTAGAAGAAGGGCAAGCCCTAGGCATGAGAGGTCCAATGAAGTTCTGCTCATAAACTAGAGAGAGTAGGATAACACAGGATGAGACTACATTACTAGGAAAATAGAACATGGTTGAGAATGCTGTAGATATGTCATCTATTTGTTTAGGAAGAAATGGTGTAGTAATGTGTAAGCTAGAGGCAGTATGGATACAGAAAAATAGCAGAGTGACCAGAGGAAAAGAAGGAACTCTTAAGGCATCATACAGAAAGGACATGAGATACACATGAGTTGTTTCCAAAGTGGCAACATATTTGGTATTAGCATTTTGTGGACTAACAGATACACAACACAATATATCCTTACACTCTGTAGCTGAGATACTGGAACTGAGGGTAGAAACATTACTTTCTTCGGTGCGTTCTGTATGAAGCTGGTCAATTTCAAGCTCAGTTGTCAGTCTCACCTGCAGTTCACAGAAGTTTACGGTAAAGTTCCATACCCAGAGTGATGATGTTACCGCATGATAATTCTTTTACAGATGGGGAAATTTATGGCTATGTGTACCAAAGGCCAAGCTAATCATTTCTATGACTGGGTCATCACAGAATGGGCATTACAGAAAGGGCATGGAACGCATTATCATGGAACTTATAAACAAAGACATTGGCAACCTTCAAACACTGGACCTCACCCAGTTTGGGTTCATGAAGGGCCAATCTTGTCTCCTGAACCTGATTGACTTCTTTGAATCAGTCTCCAGAGCTGTGGACAAGGGTAAGGAGGTCCGCAAAGCCTATCTGGACTTGCCAAGGCCTTCGACACCATCCCCCACTCTGGAATCATAGATAAACTTACTAAGCTGGGCATAAATCCCTACGTCACTCGATGGGTTGCCAATTGGCTTACTGACAGAACCCAGACTGTAAAAGTAGCTGACTCCAAATCCAGCTCCAGACAAGTGACAAGTGGAGTACCTCAGGGTTCAGTCCTGGGACCGCTCTGTACAGGCCAACACTAAGGGACTAAGGGAGCCATTATTGAATCCCCAAATAATGTGGATATTCTACAAAATGGCCTTTACAGAAACAGATGCTTGGTGCCAGAGCCATGGGCTCAAGCTTAATGCCAAGAAATGTATAATTATCCCCTTTGGGAAAAAACATGTATCCATGAATTACCACTTAGGTAGCAGTACACTAAACACCGAAAGTGTGATGAGAAAATTAGGGACACAGGTGGAGAGTGGTCTCACCTTCTATAACCACATCGCCACAACAGTCAGGAAATCCTTCTATGTAGCACACCTCATCACTAAGGGATTTTCATCCAGAAAAAAGGAGGTCATTGTCCCACTGTACTCATCCCTCATTAGACCCATTTTAGAGTACAACGCCTCATTTGGTATGTACCTCACAAGACATCTGCAAAAGCTGGAAAGGCCGCAGAAATACCTCACTAAAAGAATCACAGGCCTAAAGCAGATGCCCTATACTGATCATCTAAAAAACCTCCAGCTATACTCTGTGGCATATCGTCTACTCAGAGGCGATCTCTGCTTAACATACAAGGCCATGTCATACCCTGAGCTGGGCTGTTGGACATGCTCCACTTAATGAAATCCAAATCCCTCAGAGCCACACATTCCAGGGATCTAAACCTTGTCATCACAATGAACAAAACATGCTGGAGGGATAGGTTCCTGACCCAGAGACTCCCCATACTCTGGAAAAGAATGTCCATACATGTCAAGCAGAGCACCTCCTTTGCGCTCTTCAAAAGGAACCTTGACGATTAGATGGGAGATAGGAAATTCACCCTGAGGATCACGTCAGTTGCCCTGCTAGACAGGGGTCTAGGGAAGTAAATATTGTGGGAAGAAATATCCAGGGAATTGTTATGGCTAGGCTTGTATAGGCCCTAGGGCCGATAGCCTAGTAACAACCTATGAACCTATGAACCTATGAATTGGATAGATGGAACCTTGTTAATGTGACATATTTGGACTTTTGGAAGGACTCAGTCATGATACTTGACAGGAAGTTGAGGTCCAACACGAGGAATGAGGACAGGATGCTCATTGACAAACAACAAGTAAAAGACATATTTTGGCAGAGAACACAAGGGGACTGTTTAGAGAAATGTTGCTATCTAGTAGGGTGAAACATGCCTGAGTGCTAAGGCCATTCAAGTTTAGTGTATTTGTGTTGCATATCTTGCTGGTTTTATACTACATAAAAATCCATGACCTAATCTGATTTTTTTTTTCTTTTTTGCATTTGTGCTTTTGAGTTTCTGTACTACAAGTAGCACTGCAATTCATGTAGCCCATGCAGGGAACATAATTACTAGGTTATAATTTACAGACCATACAGCTTGCTTTTTTTTAGTTTTCTGGAAGTTGTGACTGTTGAATGGCTCCTGCTTCTAATGCACAACTACTATCCCTTTGGTATGCTGTCAGGTACACACCTCACTGACAGTTGAATGGTATATTAAACTAATTAACTTCTCTCTCTGTAATGAACTGGACATTTATCAGAAAGCTAAATTAGCAGTCCACTGCCCAGGAAAACAATCAGTGATTCTACATTTATTCATGTTTATAGTTGCATGAGGGTTCACTTCCTATTACTATAGACTACCCTGCTACTAAATCAATATTTATGTGTCTAAATAACATAACCTGCTGCATAGTAGTTTGTGGCCAAGCAACACACTACCTTTTTATACCTTGAATGACTTAAGAAAAGCCTAGGATCCCAGTGCCTTCTTGACTGATAAGCTTTCACTTCTAAGAAAGGATCTAAGTGATAATTACAGAGTAATATGCTCATGTGGGCTTCCACACCTCACTGCCTTTGTGCCCACATCAGAAAACAGTAGGGAAATGCAGCTGAAAGGAACTGTGGTAGAAATGTGCTAGGAAAAATCCAACAAAGGAAGGTAGTGGTCCTGGGCTGTAACAGTCCCTTGTACTGCAACGTGAACTTGTTTATTATAGAGGGAATGCAAAAATAAAAAGAGTTAGAGAAGCAGAAAACACTATCACACCAGTAACAGGAATGGCTATATAAATTTTCAGCAGAACCCGATGGAGTGCACAAGTTGTGCATAATTAGGGAGCTGGTTAAGTCATATTACGTAGTATTAGAACTATCTTACACAAGCAGTGACCACAATATAGTTTCAAAACAACATTTTTTGCTAAACTGTGCAGATTTCATTTATTCCATGCATTCTTCAGTTGCCTGCTTAATCAATTTCTTGGTTAAAGGTGAGCTGGAACCTATCCCATTAATAAATGTGCACAAAACAGAGTTATCCCTGGATGGGACAGCAGCCCATCACAGGGTAATCCTACACACACACACACACACACACACACACACACACACACACACACACACACACACACACACACACACACACACACACACACACACTCACAGTCACATGGACACAAAGCATGAGCAGTAGTTGACAATTTATAGAATTGCCATTTCACCTACAGCACATCTTTGGGTTGTGGCTGGAAACTAGAGTACCGAAGGAAAACCCATGTGGACACAGAGGATGTACAGATTCTACCCAAAAGACACCTAAACTGAGAAATAAACTTGAGAAGTGAGTGCTGTGAGAGAGTAACACTAACCACTGCACTGCCTGACTGTTTAAGACTGATGAAATTTCAGCAGCTCAGAATCCCTAAAGCAGGTAGATGCAGTGACACTTTTAGGAGTGGTTGTTGCAGGGTGTGGGCATTGTAGTCATGCAGCAGTGTTATGTGTTTATTATAGAAACGCATTCAAACAAAAATGACTCGTCTCAGATGGAATATGAATGTAGATCCTTTAGAAATGCCATTCCATTTTTGCTGTCCACTGAACCAGTGAGGCAACTGAAGAATGTGTGTTCCTAAGCATATCGGTCATTCCTAATGCACATCCCAGTTGTTACATATTTAATCTTGTGGTCACGCATCAGTATACTGTCCACACCAAACAATATATTTAAAGAAAGGTTAGAAAAAAATTAAGCTCTGAGATTTGAACCTGTGTCTTTCAGAATACCAGGGAGAGTTCCCATGAGACACTTAGAAGAGCTAATCAGCAGGCACAACAATTTATATTGCATGCCCAGTGCTTCTATAGTAGATAGTCTGATTTACATAAATACTTTTGAACAACAATATCTTACTTTTCTGTCCACTTCCATGTGCTGAAACTACGATCAATTACAAAAACACTGAAACCTAACAAAAAGAAAACATTCATAAGTAAACATTTTTGTACTTGGAGACTTTACCATAAAGTATGCATCAAATACCATGTGCTCCTATAAAAGGTAGAGAATATGACTGCCAGGATCTAGAGAAAAAATACATAACATTGTTAAAATCACAACACATTGATTCGAAACACAAAAACAAACAAAAAGTACTTTACCATATTGGCATTAATAACATGTTATGAGCAAGGTGAAAGAGGAAGTGATAGGCCTAAACAAACTACTTTGGAACAGATTTTATCCTTCATTAAATATGAGACAGATATTTGTCTCAGAGGATCCCCATGCTCTGGAACAGGCTGTCCATCTTTGTGAAGCAGAGTTTATCCCCAACCCTGTTTAATTGCAACCTTGACAAATGGCTGAGATAGTGGAAGTTTACTCCTGGTTTGGCCCCAATGTTTCTGATAGAGGCAAACAGTAATGCCCAGACTAACATACCCCTCACTTAACCTCTAGAAACTTCTTAACATACCCCCCTCCTAATAAATGCCCATGATATATAGGGACATAATTGGGTTGGATTGCACAGCTAGGCTTATAATGGCTTTGATAGTCATTAGCCTACTATATACCTATGAACCTATGAACAATCTAAAGTTCATAAGGAGATGAAAGGTTTCAGTGATCATCTGCATAGGAGGTATGTTACACTAGCAGCTATGTCTGCATCTACACATTGTAGAAGAAATATAGCACCGTTCATAGATTCAGAAACAGGCACGCTAATAATATATCAATTAAACTGTAAGTCACATTTATGTGACTTAACTTTTGCACCAACTTATGTGGTGCTTTTGGTGCCTATTAGGCATTTTAGCCATCTGTGAACTTCTTTCATGTTTTCTGTAAGGAGAAATACTCCTCATAAAATTCCTTTTCCCTGCAATGATGTCACTAAAGATTAAGTGTGATCTTTAACCTCAGTGACATCAACTCAGGGAAAACTGCAAAATGTGTCCAGTGAGTTTAATAGATTCATGTTGTACATGTGCAGAGATGTGCCATTAAACTCAATGGACCACTGCCTTACAAGACGTCACTGAATAGAACTTTAAATTTATTTGGGCTGTGGTTTCAGTAAAATGTTCACAAAGCTTTTTATTGAAAAAAAAAAGGGCCCAAATAAATTAGTTTTGAATATGGCAAGATGCATCACGGCACTTAAATTGCCAAATGCCTCAATGCAGTCTTAAAGTGTGACACTATACTTTAAATGTGCCTGACAGATAATGAGTTTCACATTCATTATCCTCTCATCTCTCTTTGTTCTGTAAACACTATTGTTATGCAGGTAAATAATAGTATAACAGTGATTAAACATACAGAACACTAAATTGCTGATGCTAAATGCTACCAATGACAATAACAGAAGGGAAGGAAGAAAGAGAGAGCTCCTCCTTAACCTTGTAGAAGACTTTGGTGTTTTGCCTGCATTATGAACATGGTGATATGAGTCTTACTAGACACTAGTTTACAGGATACAGTATCTTTAGGCTGATAAAAATAAAGTGGCATTACATTACTGCCTACGCATGACATTATGTGTCATTTGCTGTCCCCTGACACTCTCTGACTTCCTATGTGCTGGGTTAATGTTAAACTGCCAAGCATTTCTCTCCAAGGTAATGTGTCCTGTTTAACATAATTACTACATTTTTTTTAATTTCTTAGCAGTGCTGTTCTTGTGGATGACTTTCCCTTCTTTAATATGGATTGAGTTAAATATACAGCTCAGGATGCAGTCAGATATCATTATTTTAGATTTTGCAATCTATGGTAACCTCAAGCAACATTCATAGCAGCCAGAACTAAGTGGTAAATGTAATGTGCTTGCTAAAACTGGCATCTGGGCTACTCACATCTTATAAATTAAGTGCTCAACATTCAGTTTTATGGTGTTTTGTATTAGACAATGGAACAATTAACAACCAGCCCTATAATTACATGACAAAAATATGCTGACTTATGAGCTATTAAGAATTATGCTTTAGTACTCCAGTGGCCATTTAGCTTTAGCAAATGTAATCTTTTAAATGGCTTGATATAATTTTAGGATGAGATTAATTAATACATATCAATCTGGATTTCTTCAGTCATTTATTATGAAGCCAATTAAAGCAAATGTGTCCTTTACAGAATACAAGAGCAGTTAAGAAATACATTAAGGAGAAAAGAGGAGGAGCACTAAAGACAGTAAACATTTTTATTTTAGTTTGTGTCTTTCGGCTTTTCCCGGTTAGGGGTTGCCACAGCGGAACTCCGGTCCACTAATGATTGGTAGTTGATTTTTAAGTGCCAAGTTACCAGCCCTGATGCACAACCTTCAACGAAGGTATGCGCATTCACGCATGTCTCCACGCAGAAGACGCTCTAACTGTGAATCGAACCGGACAGTGTCTTACTGTGAGGTGATAACCCTACCACAGCACCACCACCGCGGACATTATTTTAGTAATTTCTAATAATCTGAAACAATCACTTGGAAAGTGAAATATTTACCAAAAATGCTTAATCACAAATGAAACCGAAACATGCCTTAGAAACGTAGAACTACAATATGGTATTTTATATTCTGGCAATGAGTAAGGCACCCCTATAATTGTAAGACGTTGCTATTTATTATGAAAAGGAAAATATAAATATCTTTGCTGACCAGTTTACTAGTCTTTGACAAGTTAAAGAACCATTTTCATGTTCTTTGCTTACCTGATTTCCTTGGAAGTCATTTATTATAAACCTGAATAATTTTAGTATGTAAGGCACAAGTTCTAAACTTTCTCTCCCAGGACTGATAATATTGATCAATGTTGCCTTTTCAAATGATCCATTAACTATTTTATGTAATGAATTGTTTTTTGTAGGTTTGATTCCTCATAACAGACAAGTAGTAAATATTACTATCTACATTTTTTAAATTTTTGCATTAACCAGTTTACAAGCCTATTAACTATATCGGCCGACAAGGGAGCCTCCACACAAAAGCTTAATGTCCTTCACATTACTACACAAATAATAAAAGTATGGCAGCGAAAAGTGCCTAACATCTAAAGTTGTTGGGTGTTTGTGTGGCAGCAGTGGGTGTTTTACAGCTTTTAAGATGATAAAACAAGTTGTGGTACTATATATATTTAACTGGTGCTACATTCAATCAGCTAAAACTCCCATTAACTACAAAGAACTAAGAACAGGTCTGTACATTCATAACTAGCAATGTGTTCTTTACATGGATGTCAGGACTCACCTCTCAGGCTTTGCTTCACTCCACTTTGAGATGGATTCTTGATGTCCATGTCTCAAACACATAATGAGTTGGTTATGATTGGAATGCCAGTTTCAGTATTATTACTGAATACTATTACTGAATAAAATAGTCTTTCTTGTGTTTTTTTTTTTTTTTTTTGCATTCTGTCTGCTATCCATCAAAACACTTTTGTTATAGGTTCTTGAATTATTACCAGGCTGACAAAGTCTGCTATTTACTCCCCTTTTTATGAGTGATAGAGGGGACGATCCTTGGGTGAAATATTGTTTTCAGCTGACAAGGGTAGGGCTCAAACTTATAGTCAGGCACCTTATCTATCAGGCCACATGGCCATCCCACTTAAATAATGTTAAATGCCTTTGATTATAACACCAGCCGGCTTGCTTCTTATTTATTTCTGCCACTGTTTTTAAAAGAACGTCCATTTGCTGAGCTCACAGGAGGGAACTTTCTGTTAAAAACACATAAATAGATATTGATTCTCTATACTTAAACACACAATATTTATTATTAGACTGGCATACTCACCTCATCTGTTAATTTCATTATGACAACTTAAAAAAAATATGCTGTTGCAACAAAAAAAAAAAAAAAAAAAAAATGAGGACACCTTTTAAGATCATAGGATCATGAGAGTTTACTAGGCTATTGACCCAGAGGTGATTTCAAGCCTAGCTGTTTCATCCCAATGTAATACCACAGATACTCTAGTCAATACCCAGGATTGTGTTTAGTAATGACTGCCCATGTCCAGGATGGTTGTGGGCACTACCCCTGGTAAGAATTTAGGGTGCCCCATCCACTCATCCAGGTTCCTTATATCATAGAATTGCTCCATTTCGCATGAATTAGTAACCTATTCCAATGATGCGGCAGTGCTGGGAGACAAATCCATCCCTCCAGCATGTCCTATTCAAGTTGTAGGCCATATCTGGGTAGCTCTAATCTTGTTTTATTTATGGATGTGCAGCAAATTCATTAGGTTTGGGTCAGAGATTACTCTGTAAGCCAGGCATAAATCTCCCCTAAGAAGTCTACATGATACAGAGGATAGTGACAGGGACTTTAGTCTGCCTGTGTAATGCATGTTGTGGAGTCCCTTGATCTTCTTAGTTAGAAATCTCTGAGGTCTCTCCAATTGCTGAAGGTGCTTTGTACTGTAGATGCCAAAAGGGGCATTATACTCAATTATGGACCTGATTTGTGATGAGTATAGAGGAGGTATAACCTCCTTTGCTCTAGAGGTGATGCCTTTACTAATCAAGTATGCTACGTAGAAAGCCTTCTTTACTACAGTAGACACAAGGTGGTCAAAGTTAAGGTCACAGTCAACTTGTGATCCCAGACCTCTTACCACTTCATGGGTATTTAGGGTATTGTTGCTTGATTTGATAGTGTGAAGGGACATTGTTTTTGCTGAAGGGAATGATGATGCATTTCTTTGCATTCCATTTGAGACTGACAGACAGCAATGACTGGTCTGCATAAGACCATTCTGAAGTATACTGACATAATTTGGGGATTCAGTAATTGCATCTAATTTGCAGTAGTCCGCAAACTTGGTCAGCCACAACCCCTTAGTTTTGGCCTGAACATTTGAGAAATATATACCAAACAGTAGGGTGCTCAGCACTGACCCTTGTGGTACCCCACTGGTGGCAGGTCTGCTGGTTGATGAGGAGTCACTCTCTTTGATAGTGTGTGTCCGGTTTGTGATCCAGCTGGCAACTGATCTTACAACAAAGAGGTTTACATTCAGTTTGCTACATTTATCTGTAATGCCTGAGTGTGGGATTGTGTTTGAAAGCCTTGGCCAAGCTGAAGTATGCTGTGTGCACAGATTTACCCTCGTCAATGGCCCTGGTCTCATTTTCAAAGAAATCCACCAGGTTTAACAGGCAGCTTCTGCCCGTGACGAAGCTGAAATGAGTTGGATACAGGGTTTGGAGGTCGCCTATGTCTTTATTAATGAGGTGTATGATGATACGTTCCATGGCCTTACATATGAGACTAGTCAGACTTATGGATCTATAATTCCTTTGGTCTGTTACTATGGCACCTTTGTGGAGAGGAATAATGTTGCTGTTCTCCATTCTGCAGGAACAAAGCCTGTGGTTAGGCTATGATTGAATAGGATACGTAATGGTGATGCTAGTTCATGTTTTAGCTTGGTTAGAAGCCAGCCTGGGATGCTGTCTGGTCCCACAGAGGCTGTATTTTTTTGCTCTGGACAAGGCTTTAATGACCTCCTTTTCAGATATGTAGGGTGGGAGGAGGTTGGGGTCAAGGTCTGTGATAAGTTTGGAGGGGATAAGGGAGTGAAAGTATCACCAAATCTATCCACTAGCAGGTTTGCTATCTCTGTGGGATCAGTGTCTGTTTATCGTTAGTCGCAAGTTCAGCACATGTTTGGGTCCTGCCTTTTAGGCTACATATGTAGCTGTAAAAGCCTCCTTGGCTGTGCTTACTAAGGTTTTCCTCAAACGTGCCCTTAGAGGATCTGACATGTTGTGTTATTTGCCTGTTGAGGCTGAGGAGGGTGCTTTTCCATTGTTGGGGCCCTTGTCTTTGTTTTCTTGGACAGCAGCTTTTTGTGTTTGCTGTAAAGTTTGTTCATGCTGGATGTCCATCAGGGTGGCTTGTTTTTACTTGGGGGTCTGGCATTGATTTTCTCTGTAACAGCTGAATCTATACATTTATGCAAGTGGTTGTACAGGGCTTTAATGTTAGCTTTGGTGTAGTTACCACTTCCAGCTGGGGGTGGAGCTTGGAATGCATTTATACCTACCTCTAGGAGGCTAAAGTTTGCTTTGGTGAAGTTTTTTAGTCTGACTATGCCCTTTTTGAGTTCTGGTGTTAGTGCTAGCTGAAAGGTGACTGATTTGTGGTCAGTTTTAACTAATGAGGGTCCGACAGTTGCAGCAGTGGATCTATTTGACATGTTGGTGAGGATCAGATCCAGAATGTTTGTTCCTCTTGTCTGGGTTTGAAAAATTTGTTCCAGGGCATTTGAGTTAACAAAGTCAAGGAACTTTTGCACTAATGAGTTAGGGCTAGAGTAGGTTTCCCACTTGATGGTGGAATAATTGAAATCCTCCATAACCAGAGTGTTCAGCAATATTTGATTTGATTCCAGTTTGGTCAAGTAGGTTTCATGCACATCACAACCCATGTAGGGGGATATATAATTGGTGATGACTTGAATGGAGGTCTTACCCACAGTCAACTGAACTTGGAGTAACTCCATGGAGTTGTTCAGTCTAACTAGACGGGAGGTGAATTTATCTCTAATATCGATAGAACCACCACCTCATTTGGTTCTCACACTTCGTTTTGCAGTCTGAAGGTATAGAAGGCATTGTAGCCTTGCAAGACCAGGCTACTCTCTGAGGCCTTGAACCAGGTTTCTGTGACTACACAAATACCTACATCTTCCAGTGATAGAAGTGCTTCCAGGGAGTGCAGGTTTGGTTTAAGATCTTAGTATTTAGCAGCATAACCCTTATTTTGTTATGGTTGACAAATTTCACATCGGTAATTTTGTTTTCAAGACCTTGGCTAAAAAAGACACTATAGGGGAGGCAAGAGCCTTTGCGAGCAGCCAAAAGCCTAGTGGTGCCAGGTGCAAACCGTCTCTGGCAAAGCAGCAAGGTTTGTCGACCGTGACCTCCAAGGCTGACAGAAACTGGATCCCCTTTGAATGACACCAAAAACTAACCCAATTATTGAAATCAATCATTTTTTTTTCTACTGTGGCATCATTCTAGGTGAGGGTAGCATGCTGCTTAAGGCTAGGGACATACCTGCCTGGGCCACATAGTTAGAGAGCCCAATCATGTGTCTCTTCATATAGTTCAGTGAGGTACATTTCAGGTAATTCACTGCAACATGAACTATGACAGAGTCATAATGGTACTTGTTGCTGAGAGACCTGAGTGCATGCATGATCTGACGAATCCTGGCACTGGACAGGCAGCTGACCATGACTTTCTCCTTGTCCAACCTGATGAGTGGGAAATCCGTGAGTCTCACTATGGAGTCACCAGTGACAAGAAAATTTGTTTTTTGAGTGTTACTCCTTGCAGGCTTGGTAGGTGAGACACTGGTGTTGCTATGTGTCATGGGTACAGTGGGAACTGTGTTAATTGTAGCAGTCTTGTATTTTGGAGGTCTCTGGTGTTTTGCTATGTTTTTTGAGAGAACCTCCACGTATGTTGATTTATGTGTTTGATGCATACTATGTGTATGAGTAGAGGTGGGTGGTTTGACTGTAAAGTCCACGGTGAGATCTATTCAGCTAACAAAAAGGTAACACTGGGTGCAGTGTTTGAAACATGGTAAGGTAATTACTTAGCTTTCCAAACTGTCAGTTGCAGATCCATTGCATTCAAGGGAATTTTAAAAGTAGTTTTAGTACGCCTTACATAACACCTATATTGTTTACCTTTTTTTTCAGGGTCCACATTTAAGATTCAGTATTTGAGCTCATAATTAAAAAAGAAAACAAAAAGTATTTCACTCACAGCATGAAGCACGATTGTGAACAGCCCACCACTGGAATACTCCTGCACGATATCCCTGCCTGGTTCAGAACACCATCACTGTTCCTCCCTCCCTTGGGTGGTCTTTCCCTCAGTTTTGTAATTCAAGTTATGTGAAACAACTTTCTTAATTATATTTAATGGAAAACAACAGTTTAAGAAGATTATTCAAAAGTGATCAGAACTTGAAAGTGTGCTATTAATTCTGCAGCCATTTTCAGTGAACTGTGCTAGTCAATCACTGTACATCAAATCACACAATGGATGCTAGTATGCTCTTAAAGTAACAACAAGCATTTTCAGGTTCATTCTTTTGGAAGTACTAGTGGAAAAATCATATAGAATAATTGGGTGTGGTTATATCAGGATTTACCAATGGTTGGCATTGGCCAATAACGAGAGCGAAGCCTGAGTAATTAGACAAAGCCAGCTATGGGTAAATCCTGATATACCTCTACCCATGAGTGGGTTCTTGCTATTATACAATGACACTATTTAATAAATAAATTGTTTATCTTTCTTAAATAATGTCTTTATATAGTGTTCCTCCTTGTTATTTCCCATTTTTCTGCATTTTTTGATGCACTGCACATGCGTGTGGGGTTACGTTCTCACACTTGAACAGTACATCATTACAGTGCAGGAGAAGAAATGGCGAAAAGAGAATTTTTATTGCTGTTTTTTGTTGTTGTTGTTGAAGAGTAGTGATGGAGAAAACATAATCTATGTTGTTGTCTTATATGGAAAAGAATAAAACTATAATTCAAAAATCGGGACATTCTGTGAAGATCCAGACAACGGAGAGATATGACAGTCTGCCAAAATTTAAGGAGAGACGGAGCAAAAATAGAAGGAAAATCAGGTATGTTTCTGTTTTCTTATTTTTGAGAGCATACTTGATTTTTCTACTGTTTTGAACTGTCGCTCCTAAGCATATTCCAGTAGAAAACTCTGGCTGCTCAATGGTACATTAGCATCTGGACTTTCTTCTTTTGGTATATGCTCGGTTTACAATGGGCATGCTGGCTGGGCTGTCCAATAAGCATGCTCGTTTTTGAATAACAATGGCCTGTCATTGTAAAATACATGATTTATGGCATCTTTATAAATATTAAAACCACATTTTTAACTCTAAAAGTGACAGCAAACAAGAAAAACAGTCTGCATGCTTCTATCACATTTTATAAAATCTTTATCACTTTGACTTCCTGAACTTTATTTATTTATTATTTATTTACATTTGTTTACTGGGAAATTCCGACTGGACGCAGGTCCTTTTTTAGCAGATGCCCAGGGAGAAAAGCTCCACATCATGTACATGATAAATAGAGATACAAAGTTGCAGCAATAGTAAACAACATTACAGGTTGTTGGCTTTAATACAATAACAAGATATTGATTATCAACAGTATATACAGTAAATGTTGCAAGTTAAGATAGTTTCTTGTCGTTTATAATATTAGTAACAAAGTTGTCAGACAAGATTTTAAAGTATGTAAAGACAACTAGCTAATTCTGACTGTGGTTAGTAGTGGCGGTAGTATAGTTGGGTTAAGAGTCTAGGTGGGGGGGTTAAGGGTGGGGGTGATAGTCTGGATTAGAACAAGGACAAAGCCAGTGTAAATTTAAGTGGAATTTGAGTGCAGTCTTGAAAAGGCTGCTGGAAGGTAGAGTAGTTATAGAGGGTGGAAGATTGTTCCAAAGTTTAGATATGGTACATGAAAATATGGCTTCTCCTGCTGAGTGTTTGGGTTTGATAACAGTGAGTTGATTTTTGTTGCTTGATCTTAGGGGCCTAGTGGGATGATAGGGTTGGAGAAGGGTTTGAAGGGAAGGGATGTTATGGGGGTGGTTAATAAGTTTATGAGCGAGGGTGAGTTGATTAAAGTAAAGGAGTTGTGGGAGTTCTAGCCAGTTTAGTTCTTTAAGGGAGATACAATGATGGCTGCGGTAGGAGGTTCCAGTGGCAAATTTAGCAATTTTGTTGTAACAAGCATCCAGCTTGTGTAGGTCTGTCTGTCTAAGGTTGGTAAGTATGGGGGATGCATAGAGTAGGGTGGAGATTAGCTGGGAATTGGCTATGGAGATTCTAGCTGCCTTGGTTAGGAATTGGCGGCTTCAATTTAATGCACCAAGTTTCTTGTGAACTTTTTTTATTGTGAGAGATATGTGGGTGTCAAATCTAAGTTTGTTGTCTGTTTCCACAATGAGTAATTTTGTGTGTTCTGATGGAGAGATGATGGTATTGTCTTTGGCGAGAATGTTGAAATGGGGAGGTGTTTTGGGTGGCTTTGGAAGGTTGGAACAGGAGAAGTTTTGTCTTACTTGGGATGAGTAGGAGCTGAACATTGGATAGTCAGCTTTCTACAGAAGAGAATGATTCCTGTGTGATTTGTTGTAGTTCTGGTAGAGTGGGGGCAGAGCAGATGAGAGTAGAGTCATCTGCATACTGTATAAGATATGCTTGTGTGGTGGCAGTATGTAGGTTGTTAGTGAAAAGTGAGAATAGCAGAGGGCCAAGGATAGACCCTTGGGAAACTCCAAGAGTAACTGGGAGGTGAGGTGATAGGTTATCGAACCAGATTACTGATTGCTGACGTCTGTGTAGATAGCTGTGGAACCAGTTGCAGGCTGATTGTGAGAAGGAAAGGTTGGGGAGAGTAGAGAGTAGTAGCTCATGAGATACCACGTCAAAGGCCTTTGAGAGAGCTAGAAATATGGCAGTAGAGAAGAGGCCATTGTTTTTGTGATGAAGTATAGTGTTGGTGAAGGTGAGCAGAGCAGAGGTAGTGCTGTGATATGGCCTGAAACCATGTTGGGTTTTGGAGAGGAGATTATTAGCTAGGAGGTAGTTGGAGACCTGGGTGTTGATACATTTTTCAAGTATCTTGAAGAGAGGGGAGAGGATAACAATGGGGCGGTAATTGGAGAGGTCAGTGGAGGGGGTGCCTTTGTGGAGGGGAATAATGTGGAATATTTTCCATATCGAGGGAACATAGCCTTCTGTTAAGGAACAGTTGATTAGAATTGAAATTGGGTAAGCTAGTGTATCAGCTGCATACAGAGGGGAAATTGTCAGCTGCGAATTTGATGGGTTTAAGTTTTGACAATAGTCTTCTTATGCTGGAGGTAGGTACTGAGGTGAAGAAGAAAAGAGGAGTGGGGGGTTTAGTGTTAGGATTTGGGGGGCTGTTGTAGGGAAGTGTTGTTTGTTTAGAGATGTTATAGTTTCAGTGAAGTGTTTGTTGAAGGATTCAACGATACTGCTGGAGGAGGGGGGAATGGACTGGGGGGTATCAACCTTTCCTGGGTGGAGGATAGTGTTAATAGTGGACCAGAACTGCTTTGGATTTATAGTAGAGGGATTTGTCTAATTATATTTGCTTTTTGGCTTTATTGCGCAGTTCAAGGAATGGTTGCCTATCTGAGTTATTCTTTGTTAGTTGTCAGTGCTCCCAGGCCCTATCTCTGCATTTCATTAGGGTTCTGGTGGTCTTTTGTAACCATGGGGCATGCCTGGATCTGACTTTGGCATTTCTTACAGGAGGATGGGTGTTTAGGATGGAGAGGAAGGTACTGCTGAAGAAGTGGACAGCCTCATCTAGGTTGAGGTATTTTAGTGGTGACCAGTTAATTATTTAGGGAGGAGATGAAGGATTTGGGGTTGAAGTTGGACTTGTTCCATATTTGCCTGTGGATAATGAGCTTGAGACAGTTTGTGTGGTGCCGAATTAGGAACGTGGGTTAATGGTCACTAAGACTGTCAGGTAAGCAGCCTGCTAGGTAAGAGTGAGGGGCTTTGTTGATTAGGATCCAGTCAAGTAAGGTATGCTTGTTAGGGTTTTTGTTGATTCAGGTAGGGGATTGGATGAGTTGAGTGAACCCATGGAGATTAAGGTGAATGGTTGGGAGATTGTTATTACAGGATAGCCAGTTGATGTTAAAGTCACCGATAATGATGGTTTCCTGGGGTAGAGATAGATTAGCCCAGCTCAAGAGATTTTCTAAGGGAGTAATATTTTGCCCTGGTGGGAAATAGCATCCTATGATATTTATTGTTTTGTTTGGGTTTAGTTCGAGACTGGCATAAAGGATTTCTTCATTGTTGTGGTGGGGGCAGATGTGTTCAGAAGTTGAATACTGAGGTGGTGTTTAAATATTAATGCTACACCACTTTCTTTTTTGGACAATCTGTCTATGCGAAGGAAGTTGTATTCAGGTGGATGTATTTCCTCACTTTTGATGTGAGATTTGAACCAGGTTTCAGTAAGGAAGAGAATATCTAGCGAATATATGCTTATGCTGGCATGTAGTTCTTGGATTGTATTGCATATGCTTCTGATGTTTAGGGACATAAGTAGGTCTGTTTTTTTGTTGGCTATGAGTTGAGTTGTGGGGGAGTTGCTTGGACTAGAGTTAGTGGTTGGTTTGAATTTGGGAGGACCAGGGTTTGGATGGATGTCTCCAGCGACAGCTAGTTTATAGAAGGTGTTTAGGATATGTTTTATATACATAGTAAATTGCTTATGGTATCTTAGGGATATTTTAATTTTGAGTGTGTTAGGTGTTTGGTAATGGAGTGTGTGCATTGGGAGGATGTTTTTGGTGGCGGGGGTTGTGTAGTTATAGTGTAAATGTTTGAGGGAGGGTGTTGAGAGAGTACAGTGGAAGTTGTTGGGGCATGTGACTGTGGAGTCTTGGTAGGATGTAATGTGAGCTAGAACTATGCAGGTTAGGATTGTTATTATATTAGGTAGTAGCATGATTGAGTTGGATGTAGAGGGAGGGGGTGACTAGTGGTGGTAATTGGGGTGGGGTTAAGGTTAAGAATAAATGTAGAGGTACTGGGGGCGGGTGGGAATAGGGGGCAGGGAGGGGAGCGAACGGAGCAGGCTAGAACTCCCCAGGCTAAAGATTGCAGGGTAAGTGTCTAAATAGCTGTTATGTGTCTAAATGGCCAAATTGTTAGGAGGTATTAGAATCTAGTAGGGAAAAACAATCTATAGACCTGATTTCAGCCGTGTCCTTTCTGAGTAGATACCGAGTTTGAAGCAGACAAAAAGTGGCAGTTTAAGTACCTTTTTGCAAAACACCAACCAAAAAAAATTAATTTGAACAGTAAACAACAAATGAAGAATCCACTTACCTTTTTGCCTCTATTTTACAAGTGGGCAATTCCAGTGTATCTACTGGGTTACCTTTTTTTTCGCCTAGAGCTTTATCTTGGTTTACTGATAACTAAAAAGATAAAGTTTAACTTAGGGAAAATTCACAGGTAACTCATCCTTTAAGGCTCTTTTCAACTCAGCCTGCCCAAAGGGGAAAAATCATACCTGCAAACACCCCACAATCTACAATGAAAACTGCTTACATTAATCTGTTTTAAAATAGAAATGAGTGTCTCTGTATCACACATGTTAAGTCAGGATGCATCAGTGTTTCCAGAAAAAGAAACTAGGCACCCTATCAGCTATATTATTTCCACAGTTAAAACTGGGTGTAAAGTTCAAAATTAGCAGGTTCTACTCAACTCCCACATTTTCAAAGTACAAATAAACTGCAAATGGAGTAGTCCTTCCCACAAAATGATGCCAGCAGTATATTTCTGTACAACTCATTTCTCAGTTTCTTAAAAAAAATAAGCTCCAAATGTGTCTGAAATTAAATATTTTGGTTTAGTTTTCATACCAGGTTACCTAAAGTTTTAAAAAAAGTAATTAAGCTGTTAAATGTTTATGTAAAATAAAACCTTTTTTTTTTCTTTTGCAAGTATCTTAGCATAAATCAAACCTTAACTAGCAAAGCTTTTTGTCTGTCTTTATTTTCACATTATATACAGAAACAAATGCAAAACATAATGCACTTGGGTCAGATGCAACATTAAATATTTAGTGCAAGACACTGGCATACCCGATTCCAAGCAAACGATTCCAAATAATTATGGTGAATTATAATGAATAAAGTATACAGAGTAACACTAAACACTACCATAAGGAAGTCAGTCAACTCAAAGGCACTTAACACCCTTTGACTCAGGAACAATGAGTGCATTTCTTGTTGAGAATTAACTGACTGCTCCCTCTGTAAAAAGTGATCAATGCCTACAGAGTACAGTGATCTTTAGGTACAACCTGAGGCAAGTACCCATTTATTCCCCAAACATACACTGGCACTACTCTGCACATGCCTTACAAGGAATCCTACTGTCCAGTGAACGTTAGCCTCTTTGCCCCTAATTACATGAGTGATGCCAGGATAAGAGCCATGTGTTAAAAGGGTATCATCCAGGCAGTCATGAATGTTTCTTTTTCTCATTCCCTAATCCTGTCTCCAGTGAATAGTATGCACACTTGCTTGCCTTTCCACAATGCTAGTATGTACTTACACACAAATGTAATTGCAGTCAGCTGTGTGTGTGACTTTGCAATACTGAATTCATGTTTCCAGCCCATTGTGCTGTATGTGCTACACCTCTCTAATCCAGAAGGTGCTGCAAT
>NC_056732.1:422235515-422423015 GCF_019279795.1 Protopterus annectens
GTGGGTTAGCCCATCACTTAAGAGAAAGGCATCTAGTACATCTTGGAAATCATCAGACAAACAAAAAAGACTGAAAAATGAATTACTCTCTTTATTGTTAATCAGTCATAAATTAATATGATAAAAGGGGGTGAGGTAAAGGGAGAAAGAGGAAAATAATGCTTCTATTGCATTAAATTCATTCATAACAGTTGAGATAACATAATTAAAATGTTTAATTTTATTTTCTGATCTATTTAAATTTTATTATTCACCCCAACAACTTGTTTATACAAGTTATACATAGTTTTATCAAGTTCTGATGAAAACATAGAACATAAGTGGTTCTGATTTGTTTCTTTTCTCCCCTTTTCTAAATTTAAACACATTAAATTTCATTACATTTCCTGTTCCTTATTTGTTGTACATGTTCTAAGGGTTAAAATAATGTAAACTGTGTAAATAGACATGCTTCAGTGCCTTTGTGATGTTATACTTGACAAATGTCTTGAACTGACTCAGTGCATTTACAGACATGTTACAGTTACATGTGAGTCCTGTAATACAGCTTGTGCTGATTAATCCTTCATTTTAGCTTACTGACTTTAAAAGATTAAAATAGGGAAAACTTACATTATTTTCCAGCCAGAATTGATCCGGGAGACAATTTTAGCCTTGAAATACCTCGTGCAGTACATCTGCAAGTTAAAAGCATCCTAAATATTCTTTGCAGCAGTGTGGGATCAGGAGCAAGCAGTTCACTGACCTCTGAACTTTAAAGTCGCACATACGCGACCTAATCTCTTCAAGACACTGAAAACCAGGAAATAAGACTGTCACTATTCATATTTAGCAAAAACAGAACTTCAGCAACAAAAAGAAAAGCAACAAAGTGAATTATCTACTCAATTCAGTTAAAAACACTATATTTTTTTTAATGCAATACTGTATTGCTTTATATTAAGAAAATTATTAGGTTTTGTAAAGAACTGTTGCATAAAATCATACCAAAGGCTAAAATAGTTTCATTTGTAATGTAGTCATTTCTTGTTTATCTTGACAATATATGGTTATAAACAAATATGCTTTAGGAAGCAATGTAAATTCTACCTTTTATATTCCAAGGCACTTTATGACTAGCTTAACAGCTTTTCATCTAGGTTGTATATATTTTAAAAATGTGTGACTTCCTTAGCACTTGTGTTTTATCTTCTTGTTTCCAGTGATAGAGAACAAGGTGTTGCAATCACAAGCATTGTTGGGGTTATCATTTTACTAATATACAAGTGAGAAAGGGAAGTAGTAGAAAGGTGGGATCGAGGAAAGGAATATGAATAAGAAAGAGAAATAAATCATAATAATTCATCAACAAATGTATATAATTAATATCTGTTGAGTTTATGGTCTTGTTTTCACTAAATAATTTAAGATTGAAAAGGTACAACTCAATGGGTTAATACTATATAGTATATTATTGAAACAAAAAACACCGTAGCAGGCTCCAAACCTTTTGTATAGTCCAGGATATGTGAAATAACTGTTGAAATATCACAACACAAACCATTCCACAAGAAGTTCAGGCTCCAAACTTTGTTTAATAGTCCAGGATATATAAAAAACTGTTAAAATGCCACAGCACAAACAATTCCACAAGAAGTTAAGCACTTTCACTTAGGTCTATCCCAAACTTCATCAGAACATGGAATAAAATCAATCAGCCACTTTTAAACAAATTCAAAAATTGTCAGCCAATAGTACCATCTCATGCATAATTAATTAAATAAATTAATTCCCCTGCTTTAGTTAAAGCCATAGTAAAGTATATGCTGTACTAGTCCCTTATGTTAAAACAGTAGCAACCAAAGTGAATGCAAGTATTCTAGCTGCCATAATAAAATACATTCCGTCACAAATCCTTGTTTTAAAACAATAACAAAGTGAATGCATATACTCTTTCCTTTTCTAAAGTTTAGCTGCCCTTAATTTAAGGACACTGTTAATACTAACATGATCATTCAGTCCCGGTCTTTTAGTTGAATCCAGCTTAAGCTGCCAGTATAGTTCTTTGTATTCTAAAAGGACTTCCCACAGTCCACCCCTTATATCTGGTTTCACTTGTTCAAGTACAGAGAACTTGAAAATTCAATTCTTACAGTCTTTCTTGTGTCTAAATAAAGCATTTGTGTCTTTTTTCTGGGAGATCTCATGCAAGTGTTCATATATTCTTTTTTTCAATGGTCTCTCTGTATGCCTATATAAAAACTAAGGCATGTCTGACAGAGCAAAAACTGAGGGTGATGCTATTCAATGCCAGAAGTCTAAATCTCAAAATGCACTCACTCAAGGCACTCCTTAAAATGGAGAGCATCGATATCTGTGCAGTGACTGAGACCTGGTTCAAGGCTCCAGAGAGCACCCCTGCACTACCAGGCTATAACTCATACCACACTTTTCGGCCATGTAACCTGGACCGGAACACCAAAGGCGGAGGTGTATCCATATTCATTAAGGATATCCACATCTCCAGGCTAGTTGCTCAGCATAATGCAGCCGAGGTTATCCAAGTGCAACTAACTCTGGGCAAAACTGCAATCCAAATTGTAGCTTGCTACAGATCACCCACCATGCCCCAGGATTCCCACTCCTCTTTTCTTGATGTACTGGAAAATATTAGGGTTCACTCAAACACCCTAATAATGGGCGATTTCAACTACCCCACCATTAACTGGGAAAACTACTCATGTACCAACTCCTTTGCTCAACGCTTTCTGGAATTCATAAACTCCAGTGCCCTGGATCAACTTATCCACACCCCCACCAGGGGCAACAATATCCTAGATCTAGTCATTACCAATATGAGTGACCGGTGTTCCACACCTGAAGTCAATGCCTCATTGGTCCGATCCGACCATAAGCTAATTACCCTAGATATCCACATCCTGCCTCCACCCCCCATTAAGGAAACCATGGTAAAAAAATTCTCCAAAGCCAACTTCATGCTTCTTAAGACAGAAGTGGTGAACGTCATGACACCCATGCAGATGGGCAATACAGTTATGACTACTGAATCCTACACAATTGCACTTTATAAGCACTTACATGAGTGCATGGATCGTGCTATCCAAACAGAAATGCTATCCTCCAAAAAAAGGAAGCCAATCTGGTGGTCCCCTGCCATAAACAAACTGTACAACAGAAGGAAGAAACTCTTGCAAAAGAGAGTAAAATCCCACGAGTGGAGGAGCTCCCTGGTCAGCCTCAGTAAGAAGCTGCGATCCCTGATAAAATCCTCCAAAGCTAGTTATGAAAACAAAATCGCCACTGATTCTAAAGACAACTGCAAAGCATTCTATAGCTATGTCAAGAATCTGAATGGCAACACTCAGATCTGCTCTGAGTTACAGCACAATGGCACTAAATATACAGACCCAACTGATATTGCCAACATCCTGGCAGATAGGTTCAGTGCTAACTTTGCCCCCCTCTCACCACCTAAAGAGCCCATCTCTATACTGGAAGAATGTAAAGTTCCTGTAATCACGGCTGCACAAGTAAAAACCACACTCTCCAAAGCCAAGAACACAGCATCCATGGGACCAGACAACATCCCAGGCTGCGTTCTACATGAACTACAGAACGAACTGGCACCCCACCTAAGTACCATGTTCAATCATAGCCTCACCTCAAGCTTTGTGCCTGCTGAATGGCGCATAGCAATGGTTATCGCACTCCACAAGGGGGGAGCCACCACGGACCCCGGGAACTACCGCCCCATTAGCCTGATGAGCCTGGTCTGCAAGGTCATGGAACGTATCATTATGGAACTTATAAACAAAGACATTGGTAATCTCCAAACTCTAGATCCCACCCAGTTTGGGTTTGTAAAAGGCAGATCATGTCTCCTAAACCTGATAGACTTCTTTGAAGCAGTCACCAAAGCCATAGACAAGGGTAAGGTGGTTCACACAGCCTATCTAGATCTTGCCAAGGCTTTTGACACCATCCCCCACTCTGGAATTATAGATAAACTCACTAAACTAGGTATAAATCCCTATGTCACAAGATGGCTTGCCAAATGGCTCACTGACAGAACCCACACTGTGAAAGTAGCAGACTCCAAATACGACTTCAGACCAGTGACAAATGGAGTACCACAGGGTTCAATCCTGGGTCCTCTCCTGTTTGGTATCTACTTCTCTGAAGTGCAGGCTAACACAGAAGGTCTTTGGCTAACGAAGTTCGCAGATGACTGCAAACTAGGAGCCATAATCTAAACTCCTAACGATGTGGACATCCTACAAAACGGCCTCACTGAGACAGATGCCTGGTGTCAAAGCCATGGCCTCAAGCTCAATGCCAAAAAGTGCATTGTCATCCCCTTTGGTAAAAACTCTGTACCCATGAACTACAACGTAGGCGGTAGTATACTTAACACTGAAAGTGTGATAAGAGACCTTGAGACACAGGTGGACAGTAGTCTCTCCTTTAATAATCACATCACCACAGTAGTCAGGAAATCCTTCTATGTGGCACACCTCATCACAAAAGGTTTCTCATCCAGAAAAAAAGAGGTCATTGTTCCCCTCTACTCATCACTCATTAAACCCGTTATAGAGTACAACGCCCCTTTTGGCATGTACCTCACAAGACATCTCCAACAACTGGAAAGGCCGCAGAAATACCTCACAAAGAGGATTACCAGCCTCAAACAGATGCCCTATGCTGACCGTCTCAAAAAACTCCAGCTTTACTCCGTCGCATATCGCCTACTCAGAGGTGATCTCTGCCTAACATACAAAACTATGTCAAACCCAGAGCTGTTGGACATGCTCCACTTAAAGAAATCCCAATCCCTCCGAGCTACACACTCTAGGGAACTAAACCTTGTCATCACAATAAACAGAACATGCCAGAGGGATTGATTACTGTCCCAGAGACTTCCCATACTCTGGAATAAACTATCTATCTATATCAAACAAAGTTCCTCATTAGCACTCTTCAAGAAAATCTTGATGATTGGATGGGAAATACTAAATTCACCCCGGGGATCACCTCTGTGGCTCTGCTCGACAGTGGCACAGGAAAATAATTTTCTTGGGTGGCAAAAGCCAGGGAACCTTTTTGACTGGGCTTGTATAGGCCCCAGGGCCGATAGCCTAGTACCTACCTGTGAACCTATGAACCTATGCTGATGTACACAACCCCTTTGCTGTTGCAAAAATATTTTAAAAAACAGGGTTGACCATGTACTTATAACAGAAATATTAACAAAAATCAATCATAACTTATCAGATCTCATTTTTAATACGGGAACTATAGAAATATTTTTATTAAGCCCTAGAGGCATATTGGCATGTAACGTGACCTGCAACCATAGTTCCCTATATTCGATCCTTTCTTCCCATGTATGTCCTTCTTTACCCTTTCTAGTACAAAAAAATAGATAGTGGGCTTTTTCACAAACCTGTTTGTGCTTAAACAGAGCATTTGTTTCCTTTCTTGTTTGTACATCATAGCAGTGCTCGTAAATACGCCTCTGTATCTCTAAAATATTTTTTAAAATATTGTTATAATTCTCTTGCATCTTTTTACATAAACACTTTTTATGTAAACTTATTCACAAGTTTCAAATAAGATAGTGGTACACATATTTTTATGCTTTCAAGGATCTGGGTTGGAACACAGAATGCTGTTACTGAGGTTTTACATATAAGAAACATTTTTTAAAGGAAGTACACATATTATTCAAAAAGATCACTAGAGGGAGCTCAAATGCAAGTTTTTATTGTCAACTCATGCATTTTATTTTCTAGTTTTAATAGGAATGGATTTATTTACTTAGTTATTCTATTTAAGCTATTTGTAAATTGGGTTTGAAGTTTAAAGAAATTTTACATGCTTTTTAACTTATTTTAACATTTCTTAAGTTTTAGGATGAATGTTTTGTATTACTATGCTATGTAGAAATGCCATCGTGAATATCCAAATTTCACTGTATCTTTAAACTTTAATTGGATTTTAGTTAATTTAAATGATGGGTACTAAAGGTATAAAAGTAATTTGGTTACCTGCAGTCCACACCTGATGAAGGCTTTAACGAAAATGCACTGTATAAAGAGACCGTTTATGGTGTTTATTTTTTACTTCTTTGGCTGAATAAAGTTGGAATTATTCTTACATCAGTGGCTGGATTCGTTTCCTGGGTGCCTTGAGTTTAAGTTAATATACTAGATGGCTTAATAGACTTCATTGATTCTCTACACTAAAATATGTTAAATAGTAGTTAATGGAGATACCTTAACTCCAACTTTGGCTATGTTGATCTAATTTTTTAGATGAAAACCCACATGTTCATTTAGAACTTTAATGATTTATTTTCCTTTATAGGGCTCATTAGAGTCCAAACAATTACTAGGGATAAGAATATTACATTTATTATATATTTGTATTGTTTAACACTATGTAGGAACATAACTTAAAATAGGATGGATACAAGTACCAAATTCAATCATAAGGTAGTTGCTGTTTTTCTGCTGTTATTGACAGAGTGGTAAATCTGAGTAGTTGATGCTACTTAGATTGGGAGTTTATAATTCCAGGCTGGTTGTAGCTTTATTTGTTAAAATTTTGCAACACATTTATAGATATAGAGTAAATTCACACTTAACATCCACTTTATTCACTACACACAAGTCTACATATTTTAATAATTCAGAATTACCTCACACCCACAATAATACATTATCTATGATTTGGAGCTTTAACATAACATATACAGAAGGGGAAGTTCTAAAAAAAACTGTTAGGAAATTACATGATATATATATTTTAATAAACACTCATACATATTTAGAATGATCTCACTAAAAGGCATTTCAATTAATGTAAATGGCTTAAACAACCCATGTAAAAGAGGAAGTTTATTTAGATATCTAACTTTACACAATCTCAACCTAATCTTTCTACAAGAAACAAATTTAGTAAAAGAAAATATAACTGCATTAAACAATAACAAATATACAGTCTTAACGAGTTCAGAGCACACAAAGAAAAAAAGAGGAGTAGTCATCCTTTGGAATAAAACACTACCTTCTCCTAAAATAATTAAGACATATCAGGATGATAAGGGAATGTTCTGTTTAGCCTTAGTAGATATAAACAGGAAAAAATTCACCTTGATTAATGTTTATTGCATGCCAGGTATTGGTATTAATACAGTAAAGCAACATCTAAACCAAATAGTATTCCTATCAAAAGGAAATATTATTATTGCTGGAGATTTTATTTTTATCCTTAAAGAAAATGAATCTAGTACAATGGGGAAAAGAAAAATATCTTCTCTGGCCAAACATTTAAAAAACTTCATTAGTTCATATCATCTGAGTGATATCTATGAATTAGCTGACCCTAAATCACTACAATATACCTTTTTCACAAATAGATATAACACCTACTCTAAAATAGATAGAATCCTGATATCAAGCAAAATAGTTAATGATCTAACCAAATCTAAAATCACTTCCTGCCCCTTATCGGACCCTGACTCAATAATATTTGAACTCTCTATCAGTGTAGTTTTCAACGTACAAATTAGAAGAATCCCAGCCTATCTTACTCAACTAAAAGAGTTCAAAGAATTCCTGGTTCAAGAGACTCAAAATTTTATAGAAACAAATACCATCCCGAACACTTCAGCTATATACTTATGGGATGCTTTAAAAACATATTTATATGGACAAATTAATAGATGGTACAGTGATAAAAGGGAATCTTGGGATAAGGACTTAAAGCAGATACAGAATAAATTAGACATATTGAAATTAAACAACAAAGGTAATCTTAAAAATAGAGATGCAAAGGAAGAAATTAACAAATTAACAATGAATACAAAGATATACTAAATCATAAAACTATGATCTGCTTAGAAAAATATACATTTCTAACTTTTTTCTATGAATCCTAAGCATTTAAACAATCTTAAAAACAAAACAAAAAGACTTAATAAACATAATCATATTAAAGAGATATATAAAGAAAAAAAGAAAGCTTTTAATCTACATGATACATTAGATGACTTCAGATACAATTTCCTTAAAATTAATCAAAATACGGTTAAAATAGAACCAAAAGATAAAATAAAAGAATTTATTAGAAAAAAATATCAATAAAAGACTTAATAAAAAACAGGCTACTCTCACTGATATACCTATAACACTCTCAGAAGTTCAGACTCAAATCAATAAACTTAAATTAAATATAGCACCAGACAATGATGGTATCATACCAGAAATTTATAAAATTATGGCCAAAAGTGTTCTAACTAAATAGCCCAGAAAGAATCTACTCCTCCCATCTTGGAAATAACATTTATTTCACCCATTCTAAAATCCAGTAGAGACCCAAATAACTGTTCTTCCTATAAACCCATCTCACTATTAAACATTGATTATAAAATATTTATTAATATCTCTGCTTAAAGATTAAAAAAATTCCTTCCACATTTAACAGAAGATGATCAAACAGGCTTTGCAGTTAACAAAAGTAATTTTGGTAACATCAGAAGAACATTAGCTTTAATTGACTATTCCCAAAAAAAGAAAAAAAAAGATTTGACCTTAATAAGCTTAGATATAAATTCTGCATTTGATTTGGTAAATTGGGATTATTTGTGTATAGCACTTGAATGTTTAAACTTCTCAAATAACTTTGTAAACTTAATAGAACATTTATATAATGGGGCATTAGCATATATTAAAATTGGTACATCTATTTCACATAATATACCTATCTTAAAAGGAACTAAACAAGACTGTCCTCTCTCCCTTTTAATATTTACCCTGTTAATGGAACCCTGGGTTAAGGGAATGATTCTTCCATTTCATCTCTATTTAGTTCTATGGATAGAGTTCAAAAAATGTCAAGCTTAATCTTCAATGAAGATAAAACAGATATTCTCCCTATCTAAAAAAAACTCACGGAAACAAATAAAACTTAGAAAAAACAAATGGTACTGCTCAGTAGACGAATCTTCTTACTTTATTAACAGAACTGACTTTAAGCACTTTTCGTTTGCACCAAAGCAAACTTCTTCAGAAGTGAAAAAAATACAATTCTCGTGATATTTATACTTTGAAGTGGAAGTGGCATTTTAGACCATGCATCTCTTTACAATTAAAAACCCAAAATACTACTAAAACCATTTCTATGTATATATTCATTATAAACTTATATGACATTCAAGCTTAAACCTGTAAAAACAATAATATAAATACTTAAAATGTTACGACCACAATTTTAACTTTAAACCCGTTTATATACGCTACTATTAAGGTTATGTTAAGTATTACTCTACATTTAATGAACCAGTGTTAGTCAAATTTGGCAGAATATCAGAAGAGTCAATGAAATAAAATAAATGCATTAAGTACATAAATGTTAAAACAGAGTATTTCTCCAATCCAAATAGTAAATTTTAGGGTACTGATTCAAACCTCATCATTCTCATCTCCCTAAATTCCTACATTTAAGTATGCAACTAATTAAACATGTGTCATTGAGCCCCGGAAATTTGTAGGCATTTAATCTAATTTGCCAGTCAAATTCAAGTTCATCTAAGTGGTGGGGAAATGGTCCACCCTGAAGTGGTTGGGTTACTTGGTCCAGTTCCCCTCCACTTAGATGAATCAAAGTTAAAATTGTGGTTGTAACATTTTAAGTATTTATATTATTGTTTTTACAGGTTTAAGCTTGAATGCCATATAAGTTTATAATGAATATATACATAGAAATGGTTTTAGTAGTATTGTGGGGTTTTAATTGTAAAGAGAATGCATGGACTAAAATGTCACTTCCACTTCAAAGTATGAATATCACGAGAATTGTATTTTTTTCACTTCTGAAGAAATTTGCTTTGGTGCAAACGAAAAGCGCTTAAAGTCAGTTCTGTTAATAAAGTAAGAAGATCCATCTACTGAGCAGTACCATTTGTTTATTCTCCCTATCTACTCAAGTAAAAATAAAGTAAAGGGAAAATACCATAAATATGAATCCCACACTAATCAAATAACATATCTAGGAATTATCTTAGCCAAAGATATTAAGACATTAATTAATTTAAATTATAATAAATGTATTGAAAATATACAAACACTCATAAGCTGGAATTCAATTCTCTTTATATAGGATGAAAGACTTACTATAATTAAAATGATAATTCTTTCCAAGATTCTCTGTATTATACAATCTATTTTATTATTACCTCGCAAGTCTTTAATTAAAGAATTAAACTCAATGTTATTAAAATATTTTTGGACACCCACAAAACCTAGGATAGATTTTAAACAGTGGTGGCTGGTGACTTCAAATCAAAGGGGGCTGCAAGAGACAGCTGAATGGGTGGGGTCAATGGGAAGGTGTGTGGCCAACTAGAGATGGGAGGGGCTATGCTCAAAACCACAAAAACTGTAACTTTAATTAAATATACTGCCCTGGGTGCCTAACTTTCATTATGAGAGTCCAATCAAGACAAAATGAAGTGTAAAAGAAAAAAAAAATATTTCAATGCATTGGCTGCATGACAGCTTACTTAATATCTAGATGGAGACAAAAAGGCATGAAAAAATAAATTACTTTTTAAATATATTACTGGAATGCCAGTCAAAATCAAGTATAAGAAAAACAAGCAGCACTCAACTCAAACCACTTCTCCTTGCACTGCAGTTCTAATTATAATTTATATTCAGCTTTATTAAAGTACCAAATAACATGCTGAAAGTAGCAATCTCTGTGATTCCCCCCACTTGTAAAAATGTTTCTTATCCAAAAAATGACCTGCTGCCTGACCACAACTATCTACTTGTTTCATGGGGAATTCATGGGGAAAACATGATCAAAGTAAAAAATGAAAAGCAAACAATAAACAAGCTCAAGATACATTGCTTAAAGGATTACTGCACAGGTTATGGATCACACACGATAGATTGGCATTCTGTTTAGTTTACAGGTAAAGCCTGCAGAGATGACTAAAAGTCTCTAACACATGTAATGAGCTTCTCAAAATAATGTAATCCTGTCCTTTATTACAAATACTGTCATATGCATTTCAATACCCAAGACATACTCAGCTTTAATTAGACAGAGTACAATGTTCCCTTTAGTATGTACCTGGTCAGACAAATAGCCCAGCTAGAAAGACCCCAGTGGTTCCTTACTAAAAAGCTACACTAACCTAAACACCCTAGGATACAAAGACAGACATAAAGTCCTATGTTTATACTTTATATTATCACTTATGTGATGATCTATATCTTGGATTTGGCTCTCTTATGGACCCAGCTCTCTGGAACTATCACAACTCCATAATACCATGTTCTGCAAACACTAAATCTAAACAATTAAACTTCCACCAGTGTTTAAACAAGACACAATGAATGGATAGATTTATTATCCAACATTTATCTCTTTTCCCCTCATTTTCCCCTTACACGTGAAACAGACTGACACTATTACCTTTCAAAAATGGCACTGAAAATGGATGGGCACCTGCAAATTCATCTTATGCCTGACCTGTTTTGTCCTCTTGGAAGCAGGAGGCACACCAACAGGTTTTATAACATTTCTAAGAAAACAGTGAGCATACTTGGTTATTCTATTTTTATAAAGATTATAGTTGACTGTGGTGGTGGTGCTGCGGTAGCATTGTTGACTCACAGCAAAACGTTGTCTGTTCAATTCTCAGCTAAAGCGTCTTCTGTGTGGAGACATGCGTGAATGGGCATACCTTCGTTGAAGGTTGTGTGTCAGAGCTGGTAACTCGGCATGTAAAAATCTTCTACCAATCATTAGCGGATCGGAGTTCCGCTGTGTCGACCCCTAACCGAGAAAAAGCCGAAAGACACAATTAATACTTATATAAGAAATAATGATCTTTACAGCAGCAATCAGTGGAGTTCATTAGCGTGTAAATAGAAGCAAACTTTGAATCAAACCAGGCAAGCAGTGCACACAAAGGCAGAGACAGCCAAATGATTTCTCTTAATGTCTTAAATTGTTGTTACAGTGTAATGATATACCTTCTAAACCAAAACAGTGAAATACATAGTAAATGGAAATGAATCATATTAATTCATTAAAAGATCCTCTTCACAAATAAAACCAGCATATTTTAACCATCCTATGACCTTCCTAGTTGAAGTTGTCAGTAAGCCATTAGTATGTGTTCCACATTTTGCCCATTTGTTCCACATTATGATGGCTAGTGTTCCTCATTTTGGAGAAGGAATGTTGAGAGCTATGTTAGTTGTGAATAATATTTATGACAGAGACAAACTCAAAACATCTGGATTTGGTTAGCACACTTTGTAACTTCCAGCATTATGTATTCATTTAAACTTCTCAGATGGAGACCGCAACTGTGACAAGACTAGAGTAGTGATATGATAACATTTAACTCATGCAGTGTCAAGAGCATCTTACAGAAAAATTAAGATTCTATCATGAACTGTTACATTAAAATGGAAAATTGACTGAAAAAGCACTAAATCCACCCCACCCCCTTCTTCTCTACTCAGACATAGAAAAAGTTCTCCAGATCACAGTGACCTCAAATATATGTTGAGTCAGCTTTACACTCTCAGTATATGCTAACATGCACTGCTGTACTCTGCCAAGTTTCAGGGTTGTAAGTTCAGATGTAAAATTAGATTACTACAGGAGTTCTTGGAAGAAAGGGTGGGCTCCCAACAGAGCATGCCAGGTTAAAAAGCATAGTTAATCTGCACCTAATAAACAGTAACTGCTAACACCTCTTAATACTACACTAAATTAAATTTAAAGTAATGCAAGCAATATATCTTTTTCTGTGTTTATGGTATTTGTGCCTATAAAATACACCTTTCACAATGTTATTCTTGAATGCATTTGCATTACATACATGCAAACAGCATACCTAACCTCATTTATTAGTCTTTGCCAAGTTAAGTGTTACAAATCTGTTCATGGCTTCATGCCTATTACAAAAAGTTTAATTTGAAGGTGGTTATGCTAAGCTTACATTCTGAATTTATAAGACAACAAAAATTATACTGGAAAGAAAATGGCTTTAATCAGAAATACATAAAAGACAGAAGTCAAATAAACCATAAAAGCAAGTGCATGCTGAAAAGGCTTCAACCCCAAGTTAAAACAGCACTCGACTGACTGTTAGCTAGCTTAGCTGTGCTCATATGTCTCGTCATGAAAAAAAATGTCACACCTCTACCAGGTCAGAATAAAACACCTGCCTTATACTTTATACACAACTTAAGCACAATGTAAACCACAAGCTTTTTGCATAGCAGATTAGCCATACTACCTCAAGTCTGTTAATTATTCTTCCTTTTCCCTTCAGTTTCCAACTTTTGCTCCTCATCTTTCCCTGCCACCTCTTCCCACATTCCCACTGTTTTGTCTGATTTTCTGTACTGTACTGATTTAGAGCCACAGCATGGGCATCCCTGAAAATCAGGGGGAGTGATTGCTGAAAACTGTGTCAGTTGCTTGTTAATGATGCGTTATAAACACCAAATTAAAATTATTACTGTATGATTTAGAATGCTTATACCATGGATAACCAGCATTTTTGCACAGTAAACAAATTACTGCATCCCCTAGCAAAAATGCAAAATGCCTGTCTCAGCAAAAACAGCAGTTAAAACACATGCTTATTATTAATTACCTTAGTTAAAAAGTATGAAGATGCATAGCATATACAGACTTATGGGAATACTGTAAAACGACACAACATATCTGTTTTATGCCAACATAAGCCTGCTTAAAATGCAACTGTAAAGAAAAGACTTACATAAATGTATTATTTTGCCACAGGTGCATTTAGATTTCTTTTTAATGCCCATGTTCAGTCATTGATTTAATGGGTGGGACTACCGTAAACAGCGTTGACTTTCCAAATAACCTTATATGGCAATCAAACAGCAGTCCCGAGAAAATATTTTTTGTATCTTTGGTGTTGGGGCTTATGGGCTGGTAGCTAATGGCTATACTTCTCTGCAATTAACTGCAGTAACCCCAAGTCGGTGCAGAAACACTGTTCTTCCTCTCCTTTATTTGCGTATATTGTATGTATGTATTTATTTACATGATTAAGCAAGGAAACTGGCACCGTTACTGGATGTTAACAGAATACTGAATGGGAGGAAGGGGGGGTCATTAGCTGTGTCACTGTACCATGCTTGCTGGTTTATTTCCTTTGAACTCATAGATATGTCTGGTGACCTGACCTGGGTATTATGCACAGCACATTTCAAAAAAACATAACAACAAACTATCACTACTTTAAATTAAGTCCGGATATGAAATATACAGTTGACACCCCTACACCTACACGCACGCACACACACACAATTACAAAACACTCTTCCTATATTTCTGCAAAAATAATAAATAACAGCATTTACCAGCTGTAAATTCAAACTGCAAGACATCACACTCTACTCTACCACCTTTTCAACTGTAAGAACTGAAGATCAAGTAAACTATACTATTTATTTCACTCAGCCACTCAACTCAACTGAACTGAATACGTCTGTCCAGCACGGTGAGACACCTACCTGAATTAATCAGTTCATGAAAAGCAACTTTCTTTTTTGTTTCCTCTCAGACTGCAAATGCAAGCCGAAAGTTGTTTCTTCTTCCAGACTTTCACCAACCAAAGACAACGTCGATATCCACTGTCAGTCCTCGACCTCTTCTCTCTTCCTAACTCCGAAGGCAAGACAAGTAAAGTATTACTGTGCTACTGCTACTGATTTGGTTTCCGCTCTTTTTTAAGAAGAGAGCGAGAACTAGTCAGTAGCAATCCAGACGTCCATGTCACGTACGTGCCTGCCGACATGGCAGTCCAAACCCCCTCCTAATTACTATGCGGTTAAAACCGCATAGATGTCTGGGCACCACTCTGATGCATTTTCTTTAATCCAGACTGCCTTTTACAGCAGTCAGATTCCAAGATAGTAGTACACGTTCTAAAAAAAAAAAAAAAAAAAAAAAAAAAGGAACTCAACGTGCATGCGCAGTTTGAGTTCTGGGACTTTGAAGACTTGCTCATAAGCACCCATGTTATAGATTATATAGTACAAACAAAATATTAATACTTTTTCTTTTAGTTATGTCAAATGTCAGTAATACACTTGCATCTTTTTTCTGGGAGGGCTGCAGTCCAGCAGTCCAATGGCACAAGCCACCCCTGCTTTTAAATGCCACTTAAATAGTTGGTCAAAGGGATTTATAGCCTTCCCAGATTTAGATTTATATTCAGTTTCTTCCATAATCAAAACTATATCCCGACTAGTGGATTCAACTTACTCAGCCAAATGGAAAATTTACTGGGAAACAATAAGCATGGTCTTAATTATATAAAATCACAGTCATACAAAACATATTTACTAAATAATCCTATGTTATGGATCTTAAAAGATTACTTCACTACATATATATAACTCCAAAACACTCAAGAAATTATATTTCTAATATCTTTATATCTTTTAGGAATTTCATATATAAATACCCTGTCTATAAAGAATGGATCTTGTTGATTTCTCCTATAGTTTTTACACAAGATATTGTATTATCATCTGATCCAAATAGGAACATATTACTTAAAAAAAAAGATATAAATTATTGGTTTCAGTTGATATCAGATAGAAAAGTTAAAACTACAGATTCACTCATAAAGGAATTTGAGCTAGTTAAATCCAGTTGGCTAGATAGACAGTTTTTATTAAACAAACTTGACTTGATGTCTCCAGCAGTTAGACAAAATACATCTATATTGATAGAATTCTTGGGACTGAATATACAACACAAATCCTCTAACAAAGGTAAACTTTCTTATATTTATAGGATCACCAGAGATGAAACATATACTTGCCTAGAAAGTTTTTGGACATACTATCATTTGATTAACAGTGAAATAACCAATGATTTGGATAAAATGTATATATTAGAATCAGCTAGTAAAACAACTTCCTCTCTTAAATGGAAGATATATAGTTGGAGGTTTATGCATAGATCATTCTATACACCACAAATTATGAGTAAAATTAATAAGAAAGACAACCTTTGTGAGAGATGTAATTAGAGAAAAATATAGGATGGGCACATATGTTTTATGATTGCTTGGAACTGAAAGTGTACTGGGAAAATGTTAATGATATGCTACAAGCATTATTTTCAGATTCTTTTACTACAATAGATCTATGGTTCTTTTTAATATGTCTATTCCTCCATGTGTTAAAAAAATAAAACTTCCTTTAATTTGGTCAATCCTAGCAGTAACCAGAAACATCATTACTAGAAACTGCATCTCTGACTCCCCTCCATCTTTCACAGAATTTAAGAATGGTATTAATGATCTCTGTCATTTAGAACTTTTGACTATTAAATCACAAACTTCTAGGAGAACATATACATATAACATGTGGGCTAGTTTACAGAATTTGTTAAAAAAAGAATTGATTGTTTCATGAAATATTAATTTGTATATCTACAAATGAATGTTTATAAAAGTGGATGTTCTTATAAATACTTTAGTTATTTTAGGTATGTTAATTTATTTATGTATACTTTATCAATTGTATGTTGAATAATATGTTTAATTGGTTATATGTGAAAATCAATAAAACTGTTTTCAAAAAAAAAAAAAAAAAGAAGCCCATTTCCACAGAGAGATTTTAATTTGTTGTGGATATCACCATATGCAAAGTGAATCCAGTCCAGGTCAGACTGGCTGTAATAAGGGCTACCATTCAGTATTGCATGTACTTTTTGAATGTAGACCTCTATGTCAATCACAAGAATCATTTCTCCCCTCTCCCTCCAACCAGCCTTCATTTTTCTTCTAGTTCAGTCCCGGCTGAGAGCCTTAAGGCCAAAATCTTCTGCCTGTTTGTCCATTTCTGCTCATTAGTGTTATGTGTAGATTGACTGATTCAGAGACATTCATGAGCTGGGCATTCATTTACATAACTATCATGCCCAGAGGTAAACAGACCACATCAAACACACTGTAAACTGTAAAGTGCAAAGTACAAAGTGTAACAAAATAAAACAAAATAAGAAGAGATTTACCGATGATATTCCATACTCAGAGGTCCGAATTACCATAATATTAATGCAAGCAGCTGCACAGAGTCTCAGCTGACAACCTTCCCCTGGAAAACTTAAATCTAGCTGCTGATGCAATAGCATATCTAATCAGCATTCTTATTAATAGATCAGTAACAGAATCCCGTGTCCCTAACTGATAGAAAATGGCACACATTACCCACATACATAAAGGAGGTAATTCCACTCACAGTACAAATTTCAGTCCCATAGCCATCCTGTCTCCTGCCTCTAAACTCCTCGAAGAATGTATTCATCATCTTACAAAATACGCTAATCACCAGTACGCAATATGGATTTCGGCCAGACCACAGCACCTCTACTGCATTACTATCATTTACAGACACTGTCAATAAAGTTCACAGCTCTAATAAACTTGTATCTGCAGTATTTCTAGATCTATGAAAAGTCTTTGACATGGTCTTTCACTGTAAACTCCTCAATCAATGTTCCAACCTGGGTCTTGCACCTTCATCTATTTAATGGTTCTCTAGCTACCTTGCCAACAGGCAACAAGCTGTAAAATGGCAAGGGTCCATCTCTGTATACCTTTGCACTTCCACAGCAATCCCACAAGGGTCCATCCTTGGCCCTCTATTATTCAATATTTTTATCAATAATCTACATTCATCTTCTTGTGAAGGCACCATGATTTAATATGCAGATGACTCTGTCATCATCTGCTCTTCAAACACCTTAACACACCTCCAAGAAATCACTCAACAAGCTGTCATCTCCACTGAAACCTGGCTTACAATGGCACACCTCCTACTCAACACACAAAAAACAAATAAATGTTGCTTTAACCCCAAAACTCACACTTCTAACAAAGTATATTTCAAAATCTTTCCAGCAAATGGCACTGAAATCAAGTTAGTCCACCATACCAAACTATTAGGAGTCATAATAGATGATAATTTAAATTTGACCTCCACATCCAAAGCAATATCAAGAAAACCCAACAAAAATGGGTTCCTATCAGTTCTTCGAAACTTTAGCAGTTCGAACACCATATGTTCGAACTGTGAAGTTCGAAAACTGATTATCGTGAAGCCGTAGAGCACCGAATTCTTTCCGAGGGAAAGAATTTGGTGGGCTGTTTCTGTGGCTTTGATAGTTTCAGCACTGTGGTGGAAAGTTATGGGTCATGTTCAGGTAAGTGTGCAATTGTGCGGATGTTAGGGTTAGGGTGCGGGATAGGTGAGTTAGGGTTAGGGTGCAGGTGAGGTGGGTGTGCGATTGTGACAGACTTTAGGGTTAGGGCGGGATAGGTGAGTTAGGGTTAGGGCGTGGGTCAGGTGAGTGTGCAATAGTGACGGACCTTAGGGTTAGGGTTAAGGTAAGTGGATATATAGTAGTGTATGTAGAGTTTAGTTAGGGTTAGATGTAGGATTTTAAGTGTATGTGTGTGGATTGCTGTTTTTTTGGTGTGCTTGTGTTGTGTGTGCGTGTTTCTTGGAACAGCAATTTTTTTCCCTGGGAAAAAAATCGTTGTTCTAAGCCTTCGATGGTTTTGCACTTCGAGATTAGAAGTTCGAACATATTGTGTTTGATCTTCTGCCATTTCGTCGAAGTGGTATAGACCCAGAAAAACTAGGTAAGCTATACAGAAGCAAACATTTTCTGAGAACACCCACAAAACTTACTCCAGTGAAAAAAAAATACCTTCTGCCCTCCCTACTCTGCAGAGCACCAGCTCTAACCAATTTACAATCATCTATAAAACACAAACTTGAAATCTGCTACAACAAAATTTCCATGTTTGCTACTAATTCATCCTCCTTTACCCATCACTGTAAAGCTCTGCATACTATTAGCTGGCTGGAACTCCTCCACCATGTCTTCTACATTCAGCTTATAATAGTACATCAAATCATATTCAAACCATTAGCCTGTCAAACTCTTACCCCTTTAATCAATACGTATTTCCAAAAAGAACTCTTAGATCAGAAGACAAACAATGTCTCACCATAAATAAACCAAATAAATCCCCCGGACAAAGCCTATATACATAGTAGCCAAAAATTGAACTCCCTGTCTCTAACCACCAGAGCTATTTCTAACTTACCCACCTTTAAATGCTCCATAAAAGAATACTTTATAAAATCTTGGACCTGCTCCTGTGGCAATCATGGCTGAAGTTACTCCCTGTACTTCACTCACCCCCTTTTACCACAATCACACTCACTATCCTCTCCAGCCTCCTACTCCACTCCTTTTTGTTTTCCCCGCTACCTTACCTTATTTAATTTATCTCTGCAGACCTTTCCTATACCTCTTTCCTCCCTGTTCACCTAAGCTACCTAACCCCACAGTCTTATAATCTCCTTCTCTCCATCCTTCTCCCCTCTGTAACCATAATATGAATACCTCTCTCATACTAAGACATCAGTTAATTTCAACTGTCTCTAATCATGTAATCCCTGATATCTCTTTAAATATCTCTTCCTTCTGTACCATAATATGAACACCTGTCTCATACTAAGACATCAATTAATTTCAACTGTCTCTAATCGTGTAATCCCTGATATCTCTTTAAATATCTCTCCCTTCTGTAACCATAATATGAACACCTCTCTCATACTAAGACATCAGTTAATTTCAACTGTCTCTAATCATGTAATCCCTGATATCTCTTTAAATATCTTATAATTGTCTCAGGTCTCATTTATCATATACTAATCTATGTAACAAATAATATAACTACTGAATTTTTCCTCATATATTGCCTTTAGCTCATGTTATAGTTTTTCATTGCACTCTACTATGAAACATATGTTTTATGTTTTTCTCATTACATTTTTTTACTTATGTTTTGTAGTGTAAGATGATACTTTGTGACTGAAAGTATCTGTACTTGATTTTTGAAATTTTGTGATTGTGGAGCTTTTCTCTTCGGGCCTACACTGAAAATGGGCACTTTCTGGCCCAGTCGGACTTTCCCATTAAACAAATGTCAAATAGATAGATAAATAAATACAATTACAAAATCAGATGCAGAATCAACTTCATGAGATTTTGATAAAAAATAATGTGGAACTATGAATTTCAACTTACTTAAGGTATGTGCAGCTTTTTCTTCAAAGTAGTATTTCCAAGTGCAGGTACAGCAATGTGTGTAAATACATGCCATGAAAATATATGCATTGACTGTTAGGTGTGTGATCAAGGGGAAAGACTAGGCAGAGAGGCATATAGAGTATTGTATACAAGGGATATCAAGGTTAATTGGAAGCACACCCAACACCAATTGTGAAGTGCAACTCTAAAAGGTGGCAGGCTGGCCTTCAGATGAGACAGGATGGCACACAGCTTTATAGGTGTGCACCATATGTGTAGGCCACATCTTGCTGGAAATAAAAGTAACATGTAAATACTACAATCACAGTATAGGTGTACAGAAGCAACAGAATGGTAACGTGCATGTGCATATGGTGTCTCTGTGTATCGATGTTAGGCAAAGCAGGAAGTGACTCTGTGTGTCGATGTTGGGCAATGTAAGAAGTAATCTCTAATGTCCCTACAGAAGGGCATGGGCCACAGTATATAAAAGAAAGTTTCTAAAGTGAAGAAGGGGATACTCTGTCAGACTGGTTACTTGCAAGTTTTAAAATTGCATGTCCTATTGGTTTGGAGGGACAGTGTTTGCACTGGTGACTGAGAAATGGTCTCATGTGGTTGTGTCCCCAGCTGATCTCTGAGAGGTCCCTGTAGGTTGTACATGTAACTCCACATATTCCTTCATATCCACTGGGATATGTAATCCACAATTCCTACAGGATTACAGATGAGGCTGATACATGTCCTGCATGGTGTCCTAATCCCTACAGTACACATGTTGATGTCATGAAGTCCATGAAATGTTAAGTGCAGTTGGATGATATGGCTCTTCTGATGGCAAACAAACACACCATTGTGGCATGTAGTGACAATTACAGCCTGTAGTACATACATATTAACTAATGCTGTGGTAACCCCTAACATATTTCTGCAATTCCCCAGCAAGCATGAACACAAGGAGTATTAGACTATCACAATGCACTCTTTATATGTTTCTGAATCACTCCACCATATTGTTTTACCTCATTTGCATAAACAGAGCACCTTATGTTACCACTATTGCTCATTAGCATTTGCTTACTTAGCCATAAGTATATACTGTAAGCAGCTCTGATGCCTGGCCACCACCACTCTTGTTATGTGCATCTCTGAATTACACGCACACTGTGCGTGGCTGCTCATTGCACACAAATGCCAGCTGCAATGTGACTTATGTTTTTGAATCCCAGAGCAGTTTACCCTTTGAGTTACAGTTCAAGCCTCCATTTATATTCAGGTTATATTATAACCACCATTTACAGAAAAATGACTACTAGAAAAGTGATTTTACAAGAATATCTACGTAATACTGCATACTGTGTTCAAGGAAACTAGCACTAATAAAGTTCAATAACTACTAAAGTTGTATTGTTACATAAATGATTTTTACCCAAATCACTGCATTATATATAAAGATACTCGGCTGATTAATTGACACATTTACACTGGTTGCATAGCTATCTCTGTGTATCATTACTGATGCATATTAATGAGTACAGTGTGATTTTTAGTAGGCTAGGCAAGGCACTAGTTCTCAAACTCTAACTTCAGTCCCTATAGCAACTGTACTTACATTTGATAGATAGATATGCTTTCAAGACTTCTAACTAATAGTGTGCTTTTTAAAGTAGCTTTCATCTAATAGTATGTAAATAGAATATTGTAAATAGGGTATGTAGAAAAAATGTGTTGTTTCCTTAACTGATAGCCACCACGTTTTCTAAATGGCGTCCCATTGGATTTCCATTTTATGTGATAAGCGAATGAATGTTAGCATTTTATTTTTGACTGCTTGAGGGGTAGCAACATTTTGTTGGGAATCTAACAGACTAATGGCCCACTATACTTAATTTGTCGAATAAGGCATTTTAGGCTATTTATGTTCACACTTCAGTAGTGGGCAGGTGGGAGCTGCTTTAGAACTTTGTCAACCTGTTGTTGTACACATCTGCCAAAGGAATACTTGTTATCTAGCATAATCCGCAGATACCTTTGTAGTTCACTGGGGATAAAGGTATTATTTCTTGATCCTCAAAATGTAGAGTCTAAGTTTGTGCAAGTCTCTTCTGGTTTCCTAATATGATGGCAGCAGAGTTTTGAATATTAACTGTTAGATTATTAGATGTCAGACAATTCCATATCTAAACAAAATCTTCTTATAATTGTTGAATGCATTTGGCATACCCTTTTGTAAACACAATATCATCTGCGTACAATGTGCAGCTGATATTTGGATGATTATAACATGGACTGTTGATAAATAGAGAAACTCTCCGAAGTGTCATCATTAAGTACTGTGGGGGACCTTTTGGTGTACTCCCTGTCTCTGAGATAGCATTGTTAAAGTGCTGGCCACAGATTCAAAAGCACAGTTAAGATCCCAGAAAAAGGCATATGTGAGTAGCCTATATCCTGTATGGCTGCAGATCTGGTAAGTTAAAATGTATAGTGTTGTTACTTTACTGTAGGTGGGGCAGAATCCATGCTGTTTCTATGCCAGTATGTCATACCTTTCAATGTATTTGAGTATTTTCCTATAGATTAATTTTTCCAGAATGTGGGTATAAGACAGAATTTGGCAACATGGTGTCAAAAACTGTGGTGGGCATAACTACTCTGTGGAGGGGCTGTATTAATGAATCTTTAAAACTGGGTGGAATGGATTTGGTTGTAATGATGAGGTTAAATATATGCTGAAATGGGTGGCTTAGAATGCTACTACTTACTCTTAGCAAACTGGGGTGCAATGAGTGGAAATTTGGGTAGTCCATTTTGTTTAATAGTTCCTACATGCTTTGTGGAAAAGGTTTAAAAGATTCTGTGGAGGGGATTTGTGAGGTGAAGAGGGGAATATTGCTGAAGAATTTTATTGAAGGGTAGGACAGAATGATGTATTTTCTTTCCATTCATTAGTATTTTTATGATATTCTGTGTTTTAGTGGCAGCTTTCAAAAATATTTTATTAGTATGTATGTTTCTAATGAGCTGCTAGAACCTTTTTGGTTCCTAAAGTAGATTATTTTGTAGAGGGCACAAGTAGGTCACTTTAGCTTTTTGGTGCTTATTCTGACATCTCTTCTTAGCCTTTGGAAGTGTTCTCTTTTAGTTTTTTGTTAATGTCTCTTTTCAGTCTTAGTTTTACCCATGGTTTTAATTCATTTGTTTTTTAGGTCACTTATTAATCATGTTTTTTTACTGGAACTTCATTGTTTTTGTATAAGGAGTACATTATCATGTATTATAAAATATGCTGCTGTCGGATCTTTTATTTGGAGAATGTTCCTAAATGATACAGGTTCTGGCTGAAAAGTGTCTTGAGAACAAAAATAAAACAAGCAAATCTGTGGTTGTCAACAGCTGTATTATTAGTTTCTAATGATATTGTGCTGTACTTAGAATCTGTGGTCACTGATACTTGCCATCACAGCTGAATTCAAAGTTCTTTAACCTCTTAAGATGTAGATTGTGCCAATTCTAATGATCTGTTAAATGATCTCAAAGCTTTCTACAGACCTCTTAAAATAAGTTTATCTTAAAAATGACTTCTCCAATAATTTCATCTGTCTAGAATTTTACAGAATGTCTGTTCCACATTAAATTTGTGTTTTTTTCTGGCAAATCATTGTGGACTGAAGTCACTAAATAATGTGAGAAATTAAGAGTTTTAGACTCCAGAAAATGCATGCTAATATAAAACCTACTATTTTATTAACTTCCCATTGCTATAAGAAGAAGATTGAAGCTCTGGTCCCTCATTACTTTTGGCTTTGTCCAGGGTTCGTAAAAAAGAAATTAAGGGGTATGGATCACAAATCTTTTGCTTTTTATTCAATAAGATTTACTGGAAAAATGAAAAAAAAAAGAGAAATAGGCAGGATATTACTCCAGAATGCAATGGAGACAGGTAAAGAGGCATTTAATGCTAGATTGACATTGAAGGTGTACCTTTAATGTGGAAAAATAAAGGGGCAAATTTTCAGACTAAACATTTTGACTTTTATGAATGGGAGGTCAGTGAAGCTATTTGTTATATAAGATGCTACTTGAGACTTATTTGTAATATATGTGTTCTTCAACATTTAAGACAGCATTATTTTACCTGTTGAACTCTTGTAAAACACATACAGGCTAGGATTCATTAACACATGCTGAGTACCTGCATAGTGCTTTTTGGTATGGAACCAGTAATAGAAAATTACCCAGAGCTAATCAGATACATACAAGGGTTAGCAGCTCTCCAAGATAGCAAACAAATGACTGTAGAGTAAAGTGGAATTGTTTTTTGGTAAAAGGAAAAGTGATGCTTAGCTAGCACAATGAAGGAACAGCATGACAGATGGGTGTCTGAGTAATGTGGTGTATATTATCACTAGTGCAGGCCGGCAAGGCACAGTTCATGCACACCTACTGGTGCAATGAAGCACCACATAGCTACCACTAGAAATAGCCTTAAGAGGGTCAACACAGCAGTTTGCTAACTCAGATCATCATTAAACTGGCAAGAAAAGGATTAGATAAAGTAGGAAACAAGAATAAAATAAGCAGAGGAAAATACACATGGGTATCCATAAGGTATGGGACATGGGGTTAAGGAAAGCCATTTTTTTTGGTGTAGCAATCTTGCTTTTAATGTATGAAGATGGGTTGTAGGATACATAGAGAAGAATGGTTGGGGAAGGGAAAAAAGGGAGAAGAAAAAGTATCAGGATCAGGCAGACAAACATAAAAACCCACACAGACACACAGAAAGAGAGTGGTAGTGTACACAAAAAGGTGGGGAGGACAGTAGATGGACAAAGACTGGTAGAGTGTGGACAATTGGTGATGTGCAGGGTTGAACAAAGAACAAGATATAAGATGGCACTATAGGGATATGAACACCAGGATAATGATAGAGCAGGGGCCATGGCCAGATCCCAGACTAGCCCAGACAGCAACACACAGTTGTGACATATGTCATGAGCAGGCATTATTTTCAGGACAGGCTGGCTGCATTACTCAACAAGTCATGTGAGGATATGCTTCACTGTGCTGAGGCAGGCATTCAGCTGGTGATGCATCTTGAATGAAACCAGCCTTCATAACTAATGCCAGAAGATGAGGGAAGACCCTCTGGAACATTTTCAGAAGAGGGGTCCCTTTCCCTGAGAAGTGGCCATAGAAGTCAGCAGTGATACCTCCAGATCACTTCCAGCAGGTTATCGGTTAGCTTGCAGCTCTCCCAGCTGGTGAGTCACATCCTGTACACAAACGAATGCATAGGCTACTGATCGAATTCCACTACAGAACTGATGCACAGCAACATCTGAGAAAGCTGCATCTTCATCATCATCTCAGAGACTACAAGACTGCCCAGGAGATGATGCTATTCAGCTGCCCATTCCACTGCAGGGCCACACTCAAGCATGCCCTTCAATGTCTCTGATTTAGTTCTGTCCTCAGATCTTGCTAGTGAGGAGGAGGGAGAGTGCGTTGTAACCACAGCTACTTTATTCTGATATGAAAGACTTAAATCTGCAGGCAGCAACTGATGCAATGGCACAGTCCCCCTCATATCACATGTAGTGTTACTTAGCAGTACTTTATATGGATAGAGCAACAGTACAACCTGTACTAAGGAGAAACTACAACATGTTTTAATCTGGCCAAAGATGTGTTACTCTGCAGTCCTACTTTAGACATGTAACTAGCTATTTTATCATCTACTGTCTGTAGCTGTTAGGTCAGTGTTGTTAACCATTATTGCAGGGGGTAGCTCTTATTACTTCTTTGGAAAAACAGAAGACACGATGAGTGCTGCATGGCTTCTGCACTCTTGGCTGTTTGATAAGATTATCATTCTTTGCACCCTGGGCACGTGTGGCTCATGGATGTACTCCTCACTGAGGTACCCGTATGCCAGGTTGATATGCATGAATGGCTGCTACAGATGAATAGTATGATGAATATGGGCATTAGGTACACCGACAAGGTGGCAGTCATTCACAATAACTATTGTCCTTGTAAATGAACTGGCAAATGATGGGAAAAGCATTTCTTGTGACTGAAGTGCTACCCAAACTCAAAATCAACTGGTCTCTCTCTCTCTCTCTCTCTCTCTCTATATATATATATATATATATATATATATGGTTCCCATTCAGAAGCCTGAAACATCATAAGCCTGAAAATCAAAATCCTGAAACCAAAAGCCTGAAAATTCAGAATCCTGAAAACTCAAAATCCTGAAAGCCCAAATTCCTGAAACTCAAAATCCTGAAAACACAAAATAGACATACTGATGTCATTGTGGCTTTGCTATTGTTAGCCCTGTGGTGTTAGGTCATGCGTTGGGGTCAGGTAAGTGTGCGGTTGGTTTTATGTTAGGGTTAGGGGCGGTTTAAGTGAGTTAGGGTTAGGGCGCAGGTTAGGCATGTATGCAATAGTGACAAATATTGGGGTTAGTGGCGGTTTAAGTGAGTTAGGGTTAGGGCGCGGGTCAGGTGAGTGTGCGATAGTGACGGACCTTAGGGTTAGGGTTAGGGTCAGGGTCAGTTGGTAGATATTAGTGTCTTTATAGTGACATATTAGCATTATTTGTGTTTTCAGGATTTTGAGTTTCAGGATTTTGGGCTTTCAGGATTTTGGGCTTTCAGGATTTTGAGTTTTCAGGATTCTGAATTTTCAGGCTTTTGGTTTCAGGATTTTGATTTTCAGGCTTATGATGTTTCAGGCTTCTGAATGGGAACTATATATATACATACACACACACACACACACACACACACACACACACATATATATATATATATATATATATATATATATATATTTATATATATATATAAAATGTATATAAAGTACTTGCTATAATCTAAATATGTAATAGCTGATATTAAGAAAACTGTGACCTCATAGTTGACTTTCAGTAGTAAAGCTGACAATAGCAAATTCAAATGTTTAAAATCATTGTCATATTCTTAGTCAAAAACCAGAAAAATGATGTTCATGTATGCAGTACTTCATATAGAATACCTGCTGACTGACATTGCATTCATTGACAGTGACCATGAAGTATGTATCAGTATATGTAATATGTCAGTCTAGGCTGAAGTGTAAACAAAGCAAGATTTTGTTCACTGAAGTCTAGCATTTTTAGTGTATTAGCTTTTGATGTATAGTTCATCATAATAATCATTTTTATGAAACATAATGTTTTCTTTCATTTTCAGAAATACTATACATATGTTTGATGTAAGTAAAAAGATGACATTGAAGATGTTCATTCTTTTATGCGGAAAGTGACGACTACAGAAAACTCAGTGAAAGGAAAGTTATAGTAATGCATCTATTTCCTGTTTACATACTGATGAATTGCATTAGGATGTATACTTAACATGATGTGAAATGGTGCGGCCTTGTACAGCTAGAAAACACTTCACTGTGTATTAACACATTACTGAAATTTACCAGGCTTTCATTATGGATTGTGATGAAAAAGTAACATCGGATTTGGATATTAGCAATCACATCGTCATGCCTGTGATCACAGAGAACAAGAGAAATATACAACCCTTATACACATTCATAGCACAGCAGGAGTGTCAAGAGATCCATCTTCTCTTAAAGCATCTGACTGTTTAGAAGACATAAGCAGTGATATATATTCCGCTAACCATTTGAAATGTCGGGACCTGCTAGAGGGAGTCCCAAAATGTGGAGACTAAATGGCTGAAAGACAGGACTTTTATATATCAAGTCCATGATGCCATTTTTCATAATATTTCCTTTTTTCTAAAGCATAGTGATCTTGTTGTTGGTACATATAAAAAAGGAAAGTTAAAGGAGAAGAGCGATTTTTGAGATTTGTTCTCTGGTTTTTCAGTCTTTTTTTTCTGGCTTGTCAGCACTTGGCATTTCGAGTTCCAGAATTTCAATAGGGAGCCATATATTCCATTTTACCAGTCTGGAAAAAGTTAGCAAACACAGTAGGACATATGAAATACTTCAATATGCTGCTACAAAAATCAAGTAACAATAGAGACGCTTAACCCCATTGTTTGGCACATAACTGGAGGACAATGCATTTCAAGAAGGATATCAGAACTAGTAAATGCAATCTTGTTACAAGTACAGTTGGTGATTTGCAGTATATAACATCTAGTACTTTGTGGATTGCTGATGGTATGTACTTAAGTAAGGTATGACCATGTACTGAAAGCTATTCAATTAATGCGTTTGGAACTACAGTGGATGCTAAGGTATCAATGTCAGTGCAAAGAAAATATGTTCAGGTTTATGTTTGATGACATGTCATATGTGATTATGAACCAGCAGCAATAAAAGCATAGCCAGTAATGCAGCAGGTGCACACATGAAAGATTGCCATTTTTACTACTGTCAGAGTGTTTGGAGGAAAATATAGACATTAGGGTTATTGAAACATTATGGCTCTGAAATTGCTTTCCATAAACTTTACAGAATAATCATGTGTTTGCCTTTCCTCAAAAAATCCAAGGCCATGGAAATTTATTCTATATTAAGACCAGATTGGATGAGAATACTATAAGTTTGCCAAAGTATATTGAAGAGACATATCTTGTTGTCAGAACGAGGGAAGTTACAAAAGGGTCTACACATTCTGTTTGATTTCCTCCTGTATTTCAGCAATCCTTTTGATATATTGGTGATATGTTCATAGTAGGGTTTCTGAAAACACAGAATACAGTAGAAGTGTGCTATCGTAGAGAGAGGGACACATCTTGGTAGAAAAGTTAACGATTTGTGTTCAGTAATGTCCATTATTCAAAAACAGCAAGAGCGGTACTAGCAGAAAAAATGTAGAGCATTGTCTACCAGACACTATGGCTGACAAAAAATGTAGGGTATTGTCTACCAGACACTATGGCTGACAAAAAATGTAGAGCATTGTCTACCAGACACTATGGCTGACAAGAAATGTAGAGCATTGTCTACCAGACACTATGGCTGACAAAAAATGTAGAGCATTGCCAACAGACACTATGGCTGACCAAAAATGTAGAGCATTGTCTACCAGACACTACGGCTGACAAAAAATGTAGAGCATTGTCTACCAGACACTACGGCTGACAAAAAATGTAGAGCATTGTCTACCAGACACTACGACTGACAAAAAATGTAGAGTATTGTCTACCAGACACTATGGCTATCAAAAAATGTAGAGCATTGTCTACCAGACACTATGGCTGACAAAAAAATGTAGAGCATTGTCTACCAGACACTATGGCTGACAAAAAAATGTAGAGCATTGTCTAACAGACACTATGGCTGACAAAAAAAATGTAGAGCATTGTCTAACAGACACTATGGCTGACATAAAAAATGTAGAGCATTGTCTACCAGACACTATGGCTGACAAAAAAAATGTAGAGCATTGTCTAACAGACACTATGGCTGACAAAAAATGTAGAGCATTGTCTACCAGACATTATGGCTGACAAAAAATGTAGAGCATTGTCTACCAGACACTATGGCTGACAAAAAAAATGTAGAGCATTGTCTAACAGACACTATGGCTGACAAAAAATGTAGAGCATTGTCTACCAGCCACTATGGCTGACAAAAAAAATGTAGAGCATTGTCTACCAGACACTATGGCTGACAAAAAAAATGTAGAGCATTGTCTACCAGACACTATGGCTGACAAAAAATGTAGAGTATTGTCTACCAGACACTATGGCTGACAAAGAAAGGAAAAGAAAAAATAATGCAATGGCTACACATATTCAATTTTATAGAATAAAACATTTTATTCACTCACAGAGCTTGTAATCACACTTGCTGTGCACAAGTACATAACATTTGGGCTGAGTGTCTCACATATGGGAAGGGTGCACATCTGTATTGCTGATATCTTGTGGAAACTAAACAGTGGTGTTAATCTACATTATCATTGTTAAGTAGTGGAATGATACATTCAGGATGGTCTAGCTTGTGTGATGACATGCACTAATATGAATATTTACAAATACCAGCCACCTGTCTGCATTACACTGAAAAGAAAATTCCACTGTTATCGATATTTACAAATAATGCGATTCTCAATGTATTTCCATTACTTTGAAATGAATTGCATGCAAGTATGATGCACATTATTGTATTCTAGGTCTATCATTACATTAAGTATGGATACAGTACAAAGCTGGAAATTAAAAGCGCTGATAAAATTGTATTAAGAACTAAACATTTACCAACCAAGTCACACCTTCTGTAATCTATTGACCCACGCAGATATTAAAGTGTTACTACAAGTTAAATGGATATTCTGCTGGAAACTGATTGTGTACACACCACATACCAAACGTTAACACATTTCATTAGAAATTGATTGTGTGCGCATCATATACCAAACATTAATACATTTCACTGGAAACTGTGCATACACCATATACAAAACATTGATACATTTCACTAGAAACTGATTGTGTGCATACCACATACCAAACATTAATACATTTCACTGTAAACTAATTGTGTGCACACCACATACCAAACATTAATATAGTTCCCCGGAAACTGATTGTGTGCGCATCATATACCAAACATTAATACATTTCATCGGAAACTGTGCATACACCATATACAAAACATTGATACATTTCACTAGAAACTGATTGTATGCACACCACATACCAAACATTAATATAGTTCCCTGGAAACTGATTGTGTGCGCATCACGTACCAAACATTAATACATTTCAAGTGCTGCCTCTACATCTCTGTGCCCATGTGAGGATATCTTCATGGTAGCAAGGAGAGTTTATTTCAAGTTGTCTGACTGTGCTAGATAACAAACTGGTATGGTGTGAACTCAGGTACATTTTTGTGAAACAAAAAGCTATTGTGAAGTACAGGGGACTAACAGAGGAAAGAGTGTGAGCAAATGGGTCACCTAGAAGGTAATGCTGAAGGGCAGTGTTTGTTTGGGATTCTAAAAAGCCTTGTTAAAAAGTAACAGCTTATAGAAAAGGCAGTACTGGTCTTAGCATGGAAAAACCTGTAACAGCAGGCCAGCACTGAATGCTTACAGTTCAGCCTTCTGCAAAACTGAATTATGTAAGGAAGAAGTAAATGGGACTTCCTCCCAGTGTTTTACAGCTTTTCAAGAAGAAGTCAAGACACCGGCTTGGAATGTAGAATGGCAAAGACAGCCAGGGGGCATTGTGTTTGAGCAGAGTAATCAAGAGCAAAGTTGAAAGAGCAGGTTTTGAACATGAAAACAAAATGCAAAGATTGATGACAGGTCTTGACCAACAAAAGAGTTATCAAAGCAAAACAGGAAAGCAATACTGCTTTGTCTAAAAGATTCTTCTAGACATGTCCAACCTGTGGCCCGCGGGCCGCATGCGGCCCTCAGAGCTCTTCCATGCATCCCTCAACCTCTAACTGCAACATCGATGTACACATGCCCCAAAACACTTTTTTTGTTTTGTGTTTTTTGCTCCCGTGACCTGTAACACTAATGTCGATATGCACATGCACAAAAGCACCCTTCTAGTTTTGTTTTTGAGCCAAAAAAGGGTCAATGTGTTTATGCCATTATTTTGTGCCGAACAATCAGTGTGTGTGTGTGTGTGTGTGTGTGTGTGTGTGTGTGTGTGTGTGTGTTCTCGCTGAACAGGGACTCATGTATGGATTTGTCGCTGTTGCCTTTGAAAGGGACAGCAATTACCTGTGTTAATAGGTAAGTACGGAGTGAGTGAGTGCATGCATGAAAGCAGAATTGTGTGCGTGAAAGTAGAAGAGTGTGTGTGTGTGTGTGTGTGTGTGTGTGTGTGTGTGTGTGTGTGTGTGTGTGTGTGTGTGTGTGTGTGTGTGTATGTGTGCATGACAGAGAGAGACGCATGCACAAAGAGGCTAACAATGATCAGTCTACCTACTGAACACAAACAAGTTAGCTCACAAATATATCATACATTAAGAGTACACTTTCATTAAATTGCGGCTTTCCTGACAGGGAGAGTGTTGTATTGAACATGAACTCATACCTCTTAACTGTATGGATTTTCAAAGAATGTCTGGATTTTTGCCTCATCTTCCAATTTGTGTCTTTTTCTTAGGAAATAAAAGTAGTCATCCAAGGTAATGCAGTTCCAGGGAGTAAGAATGAGACAACAGCCTAGGGTTAATGGGTCAGTAGTGGATTGACTAATGTGGGACTGTAGCTTATAAAGTTTGTTTTTTCAGACAAACAAAAAAGCACCCAGTACTGTTTTTTCATTGGTGGGTTCTAAGCAGTGGTAGATTGGACAACAGTAAGCATAGCTTTGGCGGATCATCAATACTGGCAAATCAAGTGGGCACAATGTCATTTTTATAAATGTTGGGGGTTTTAGTGTGTATGTGTGTGCTTATGTGTTGGGAGTGCTGCAACAGTAGATGATTATTAAAGACAGAGACTTATGGACTATGGAGAATGTTTGTTTCAAAACCTGATACTTGGGTACGCATGCCAAAGTAGATTTTTTAAGACATAGCTTCTTGCCATTTACAGTGGATGGATATTTACATTTAATGGACAATGTATTAGTGTGGGCCTGTGGGGTTCTGAAGGATGCCAAGTCTACCACTGCCAGTGTCTTGTAAAGTGACCTGGAAATGGATATTGGGATGTTACTGAAAAAATATAGTAAGTGGGCTTAGAAATATAGTTTAATTAAACAAAGTGTACTTACAGGCCATAATTTAATTTATTTCAGGTAGTTCAGATACTGGTAAATTGTATACCATTAGACTTAATTAGGGAGAGCTGTCATTCCGGGGAAACAAGCAACCCTAGTTTCAGTGAAAGCTCTGTGGTTGCTTGCAGGTAGGAAGTTGCAGGATGTTGATGCAATGTGTTTTATTTATTATTTTTAATGCATTTGTCATTTCAAAGCATGGTTTTCTTTGATGCAAAAGAAGGCAGTACTGAATGAGCCATATAATGTTTAACTGACAATAATGGGATAGAAAGATTATAAGTGACGTATAATTGCAGCTACAGTTGTTTCAATGGTGTCTATGATGCATAACTATTTTTGGGCCTGTGCCCCATTTTTATTTTTCACTTTGTCCAGATTTCTTGCTCTAAGGTTGAGAGGTATGGTGCCATACTAAATCAGAAGTTGTATTTACCTTGGAAGACTTTTCGGCATAATTATGAAAAACAGAGCCTTTTTAATATCTCTGCTTATTTCCAATATAAACTGCCATGTAACCTTGCAAATAACCTTCTTATTAAGCTACTTTACTTCTTTTGGAATTGACAGGTATGATTCATCTGTTCGGACATAATCATAGAGTGCTAATGTGACTGATTTCTTGCAGCAGTCTGTGGTTTACATAATCACAATAACGTTTCTTTGTGTGTAATCAATTTAACAGTTTTAAAGATGTTTTCCAAAAATAAATAAATATATAATAAATAAATAATCCTCTCTACACTTTGAGCTATTGACAAAGTCTGGGAATTTGTTTTTTTCAAAAGCGAAGGTCAGCATTACAGCTCAGTAAACTGTCAGTCTGCGAGTAACTTCTGCATAAATTAAAATGTCTGAATGTCAAATGGCTTTAGATTGGAGGGAAGTTTATTTTTATTTATTTTATTTTACATTTGTTTACCAGGAAAGTCCGACTGGACACAGGTCCATTTTCAGCTGAGGCCCGCGGAGAAAAGCTCCAAAAATAACACAAAACAATATAATACAATACATGAGAGAGAAAGACAGCAAATTATGGATGTAGTACTCGTACAATATGGCAGAGATTACATCTCGTAACAGTGAGAATCATTGAGATACAGAATAAACTTAAAAACATTTTTTTTACAGTTATGATTACAGCAAGGCTTTATTATGATTTTTTTTTCAGATATTTTAACTTCCTGACAATTTCATTCAGTGAGTGGGTGTCATGTGATTACTGAGGTTGCCTATTTTGCAAGTAGGGGCTTTTTGTGTGTGTGTGTGTGTGTGTGTGTGTGTGTGTGTGTGTGTGTGTGTGTGTGTGTGTGTGTGTGTGTGTGTGTGAGAGAGAGAGAGAGAGAGATTTAATATGTATACTGAATATAATTTTGCAAATGGAATTCTTAGTTAAACATTCCTCTCTTCTTGGGCAACTAGACTTGAGTAACCAATATTAGATCTTAGCCATCCAGCTGGGAAAGGTTAGTATGTGGATTTTCCATCTGGTTTGATGAAGGCTATGCTACTTACACAAGGACTACATTTATGGCTATCCATCCAGCCTTCATGTTGCTTTACTACATTGTTTGATAATGAGAGGAGCTTTTTACAGAAGTTGAAGGTTTTTATGTCAAGAACCTGTCCATAAAAAGTGGCTTGTTATGTTGCAGTGAAGGCTGTGGTCTTTGTAGTGAGCGTTTTAAGTATAACCAGTATGTCTGAGGTAGAGGAAGTCTCTTAAGGCAGGATCTTTCTTAGCTTGGAAAGCAAGCCAATAATGAAATTTATAGGGGCCAGTGAGAGACAGAGGAAAGCAAAAAGCTTTGTAGTCTGTTTGGATAACTAAGTGAACTTAGTTCTTTGACCTTTTTTGTCAGAAATGGTTGTAGTCTTTCTTTTGGCAGGGTGTTTTGCTGAGGCACATGCTAAAAGGGGCATTGCACTCAATAACGGCTCTTGTAAAGGAAGAATACAGGGATATTATGACCTCCTTGTCCCTGGATGAGATACCCTTACTAATAAAGTGGGCCATGTAAAAAGCTTTCCTTACAACGGAGACAATGTGGTGGTCAAAATTCAGGATTCTATCAACCTGGGTGCCCTTAGTACCGGACAACTTATTGCGTGCTTACAACATTGTTATTAATGTGATAATTTGTGGGGACATCACCCTCCTCAAAGGGGATGATGCATTTTTTGGTATTTAGCTTGAGGCTATATTTCTGGCACCAGTTATTTGTTTGGGTGAGACCCTCTTGTAGCTTATTCAGAATTGTTTTATTAAGTCAGTAATGTGAATTCTTTATTGCAAATTTGTTGGGTTATTTTTGTGGATTATAGTATTATAGGACTGCTGGTGTTGACATTTTATGTAGTTGGACTGCTGGAATGGTTTTCCCAGTGAGAAATGCTAGCGCTGTAGTGAATATCTGTTTATTTGTAAAAAAAAAAAAAAATTATATATATATATATATATATATATATATATATATATATATATATATAGATATATTAACTAAGATGTTAGAGTTAACTGTTAGATTAGAGAATTAGAATTAGAATGAGAATTAGAATTTTAAGGCAAATATTAGGCATTTATTACATTTATTCATTATTCAAATGCACCTAACAGCCAGGAGGTCGACTGTGGTCTTCCGGAGCAACGAAAGAGTTAACTATATGATATATTTTATATGCGGCCCCAAGACCATTTCTGTTCACTCAATGCGGCCCCAGCAAGCCAAAAGGTTGGACACCCCTTAAATATCTAATTGTTCATACAAGCCGGAGCAGTAAAACAAAACAGTAAACTTGAAAGTTCTAACCCAAATGATAAAACAAGTGTAAGCGAACAAGTGGCTGTGTTGAAACAGAGAATGGATGCAGCTGTGTCTGAGTGATCACATATTTTGGGAGAAATTAAGGAAATGTGTGAAAGATGTATAAAAACTGTATAAGAATGGGCAGTTTCAGCAAAGCCAAAGTGAGATAAGCCAAAAGGATTTATTTATTTATTTATTTAGTTTGTTAATTAGTTAGCTTGGTTGTTTGTTAGCTGGGAGTGGTCTGGTGTAGGACCTTTTGTACCACCAGGCAAAGGCACATGTAGTCTTACAAACTCTTCACAGAGCTAAGTGAATATATATGCAAAACAACTACATAAACAACATATACAATTCAGAGTCTACTTAAAAGTGATATATGTACAATGTGCAGCCATATATGCATTCATAAAGAATTACAATGAAGTAAAAAGGAAGGCAACAAACAGAAAATAAACCATTTAGCAGCAGGTATCCTAGCAAATGAGTAAGGTAAATAACAATATTGCTGTAGTATAAAGTCAACCTGAATCTCTAAAGTAAGTACATTTAAATTCTTCTTGCAGATGTGGTTTAGATTTCTTCTGAAATACCTTTACAGCTTGTGAAACAAACATTTATTTTGGAAGACCTTTACATGCAAGTAGAACTAATTTGTTAAAAGATTTTTTTACAGATTGCTAAAGTGAGTAGTTTTTTTTTTTAGTTTGAGGCTTTTATTTTTCTTTAGCAAACTTGTTGGTAAATTCTTGTTCACTTAGATTAACAAGTGTGGGTACAATATTTTTTATTAAGCAACAGAAAAGTTTGAGTTTAACATATTGGAGGCTCTAGCACTGAGTGTCATCTATCTATTTTTCTATAAGGTTGAGCAGTAGTAGTTTTTGTTGCTATCAAGTTGTATATGACCCAGAATTTTGTCTTCAGCAGTTTCCGATAACCTGGTGTTGTGTGCTGAAAGAGTTGCAGTAATAGGGACAGCATACTCTAATTTAGGAATTAAAACATTGATGGATATTACCCGTTGTGCTTCAGTTGTAAGGAGGGCAAAAATGTTATAAGCTTTGAGTTGCTGCTTTTTTTGTGGTTAGCTGCTCTGTATGTGTATGAAAAGAAAAGAGTGTTGTCTAGTAAAATACCTCAATAAAGTTTTGCTGTGTTTGATATATGGTTTCCAGTGGGTCTATTATAACTGGTTATTGGTTTTTGGCTAACCTTTTGGATATACCAAAATCATGAATGCAGGGTGTGATGCCCATGCCCTGGCCCAACAATCACTGTCAGCCTGGGTACTACTACTCATCTCTACCTTTGCAGTCACTCTGTCCAAGGGAACATCAGTACCCACAAGCAGCTGTGGCTCACATTCAATCTCACTGCTACAGAGTAGCAACCTTCCTGAAGTAACCACCTCAGCAGTCCTGTCTGCAAGTATGCAGTCTGTCTGGGTCTCCCCCAGGCTACCAGACCAACATGCTTGTCTCCTAGCCTGACTGCATGTAACTACATAAGCACATGGTACTGTCTCATCCAAATCCTTCCCTATCAGGACATCTGCAGGATGGTAGTTTGGTACCCTTGCTGTCTCAACACAACCTACTATTGGCATTTTGTCTTTCCCACTTACTGGCTCTCTCACCTTTTGTTCCCCAACTTGCCTCCGTGGAGATCCGTAGGCCACATGGCCCCACTAGTTGCATTCAAAACATTTAACCCTAGGTCCTGGACATGTACCTGGACTAGTGGCTTCCCCTGCTACTGGCAGATTCTGTTGGGGCAGTCTATGCTGCCCACCATGGGTTCTTTTAGACCCATGAGCAGTACTGGGGGTCCCTTTCCTGTGCAGGGATGCCCTGCTTGCTAGGCATAGGTCTCCCTTCTTCCCCAACTCATCTGAAGTAGCACATTGTCTATCAGCTAACCAGATCCTCATGTCCTCGGGCAAAGTGGTAAGGACTTGTTCCCTCACCAAAAGATCAGCCAGCCCTTTAAAAGTGGTGACCTGACATCCACTCACCATCTATGAAAATAAGTGCTTGGTTCAGCAACATATTCACACACACTTTCATCTGCCTTGCGTCTGTGCTCACGAAACTTTCTCCTATACGTTTCAGGTGTTAGCTTAAAACATTCTAACAAGTGATTTTTAACAGCAGTATAATCAAAATAGTCAAAGTCAGACATTTTAGACAACACAGTTACAGCTTTACCATGGAGTAAGGGGGTCAGGAACCATATCCAGAGCCTTTGGTCAGCACCATACTGTTTGGATATCCTCTCAAACATATGAATGAAACTATCAAAATTATCCCCCTCTTTAAACTGCAGAAGAAATTTACTGACATTTTGTGCTTCTGGGGTCCAGTTACTCCCTTCCCCATTACCTCCATGACTGTGGCAAAGAGTCAGCATCTCCCTCTCATGCTGCCTCTCCTTTTCCTCAGCTTCCAGGCATAGCAGTTTCTCATTCTCCTCAGCCTGCAGCTATCTTAGTCTCTCAGCTGCTTCTATTTCCAAACGCCTGGCCTCCAACTCAAGTCTCGTTAGCTCCAGATAGATTTTTAAGTTCTCTGCAGAAAGGTTGAGCTGTCCATTCCCAGAGGGTGGTACAGCTTCACTACCAGTCTTATCATCCTCTTGGTTGATGTTTTCTGATGCAGCTGTGACCAAAGCTGCAATCATGTCTGCCTTAGTTTGGTTTCCATGCACCAGTACCCTAGCCTTGCACATCTTAGCCAGCTGGCTCCTTGTCAGCTTTCTGTACTCATCTGCTGACATGCTGCCTGCACTTCCTGACTAACTCAGCTAACAAAATAAATAAAACAATTGTGATCTGAACTCCAAGTATTCACTGTGTGGCTGATTTAGAGTACAAAACACCTTCAGTGATCACTGTACACAAGCTACAGGAATCCACTCTACTCATACCACTGCAATCCAATTAGTATAATATGTGGTGTAGATATCCCACCACTGCCTAGCAATTAATATGTGATGCCCGTGCACTGGCCCAGCAATCAAGGAGCCTCAATCCCTACCACTAACACCAGTGGCAGGCATCCATACAGGGAAAGGATAATAAATACACACACAGTAAAGTACAATTTCCCTTAAGAGCACACAGAGATCACAGTCAGTCTGTGGCTGCTCTCTCCCTTTCTCTACAGGTCCCCAATAAGACTCCCCACTGGCATAGCTATAGGGTCCAGATCTCACCCTGGGCAAGCTAAAACCTCCAGCACCCTCTCTGTCCAACCAGTGCTTCATGTCCCTGCCCAAGTAGCTGACACACACACACACACACACACACACACACACACACACACACACACACACACACACACACACACACACACACACACACACACACACACACACTTTGAGATAAGAGCTTTATACAACCACATATACACTCCTGGGGAAGGCTGGCAGAGGTTCTCCAGCTGGGCCCCTTTCCTGCCCAGTCTGAAAGGTAGTACCAGCTGCCACCACCCACTAATATCAGCTATTCAAAGGCCCTTCTGAAAGGGTGTCCAATTATTACTGTGCAATATTATTATGCAAATAGTAAGTGTGACTGAACAGTCAAGGCTTATTAGAGTGACTTGGTACAGTATCACTATATACATGCGATGTACTCTAGAGCTTAAATTAACTCTACATAAAACAGCCACAGTTGAAAGGTTTAAAAATATTTAATAATAAAAACCACAAGACAATACACAGTGCTAGTCAAGAGTTCAGAGATCAGAAAAATGCTTAAAATAATACCATAGAAAAGTTCTGACATCACAGAAAAACAAACTATTCTAATCTTCCTATTTCCTAGCTATATCTAAGAGAAAACACAGTTCTAAATAACTTACATATAGAGCAAAGCAGTGCTGGTACTGTTGGGTGTTCTCAAGACAAAATGCTCAGAGCTCTCTGATTCTCTGTCTTTAAATTGATAACATAGATCTGCTTCACATGACATAATTCTTCACACTTCTCTGGTGTTCCCAGGCTAACAGAAACTACATTTACATTCTTTACACCTGGTCAGAAACTAGAGCAATAAAGGACATTTATACATTCAAATTCTAGCCATTAACTCTGGTCTTAAAACATTAGGCAGGATGCCACCCTCTAGACATATCGGCTCCGAATTTTGATATCAAAGAATTGACTTATTAGCTTTGTTACAGCAGAGTGCAATGTTGTTACATTTTTGCAGTTCAATATCCAATGCAGTCTTTTCACATTTAAGAAAACAAGCCTGTGGCTTACATTAATATTTACAAATGACAGAATTATGTACAAAATTCTATCTGGCTAGGCTGGCAGCCTTCACCTATCTTCACACAGGGTTTTGCATCAGTTGTTTATTATTGCACCAATTCCATATGGAAATGAATTGCTGTTGTAAAGGGGGTGATAGATTTTGGATAACTTTCAATTGTTTAGGTAATAGGTTCTTAGGTGTTTACTTAGCTGACACCACAAGGGCCATTTTAAGCCTAGCCATGCATCCCAATAGACTGACTAAGTTCTAGTACCCTTGATAAGTGTAAGCAGGGGCTTGGTTGATGAAACATTTACAAGCAGGGACCTTGGGGATGAACCATTTATAGGCTGCCTGTGTCAATTAGAGACACAGGTGCCAAACCAGGGATGAATTTCTTGTTCCCCATACAGTTGTCCAAATTACACTTGAATTGGGTTAGTGAGGAACTCTGCTCTACATGGGTGGGGAACCTGTTCCAGAGATGGGGCAGTATCTGGGATACATATCTGTCTCTCCAGCTTGCCCTATTTATGTCACAGGCAAGGTTTAAGTCTTCAGAATGGGTAATTCTGGCACTGTTTGTTTTGTGGATATGCAGGAGGTCCATCAGAGTGGGATGTGCCAATGCTCAGTATGCCAGGCATAGATGTCCCCTCAACAGCCTGCAGGGGGACAGAATACAGGGATAGAGCCTTGAGACGGTCTGCATAGGACATGTTATTTATTCCCTGTATTGTTTTCGTTAGGAACTTCTGTGGATGTTCCAATTGTTGGATATGCCTAGTTAGATATATAGCAAAGGGAAGATTGTGCTGGATGTTAGGTCTGATGAATGCTGAATACAGTTGAACAATGACTTCCTTGGACCTAGATGCCATACCTTTGTTTATAAGTTGTGCAACATAGAATGGTTTCTTCAGTACTGTAGACACATGATGGACAAAGTCGAAATTACAGTCTATGTATGTCCCTAAGTCCCTGACTACAGGGTCAACTCTAAGAGGTGTGTTGTCAAAATGATAGTTACTGGGGATGGATGACTCCCCAAAGGATACTGTTATGCATATCCTGACATTTAGTTTTAGTCCACGGCTCTAATACCTGTTGTTTGTCTGTGTCAACCCTTCCTGGAGAACATTTGTGTCTGTGTGGGGTTTAATGTTAACTGAGTACATAATGAGTTTTAAATGGGGGAGGCCCCATGGGAAGTTATTTATATAAAGGTAGAAGAGTAGAGTGCCCAAAATGGAGCCTCAAGGCATTCCTTTAGATAATGAAGTTGTCTCTGAGTGTGAATTTCAATAGAATACTATGAATGTCTATGAATGTTCTATTGTAAAAGGAGCTCCTGAACCTTGAAGTTACTTCAATAAAAACACACAGTCAGTTAGTTTTAGCAAAAATGTTTCATGATCAACAGCTACAAATGCACTCTTTAGATCTGAAAATATAACTCCAGTAAGTAGCCCTTTTGAAAAGAATGAAGCAAGTTGATACTTAAGCTTGAAAGATAAACAGGAAGCCAGTTTTGCACCCTGCCTGGCAATATGAGTTTATTGAGAGAGACAGAATTGTAGAAATATAACAAGAGTTGCAAATTGTTAATGACAATGTCTTGATCTCGAAGTAAAGTATCAGAATGTGAAAGCATAGCTGCAAGACAGCAAAGTAAAACATTATGTGAGGCTAAAACATGAAATCCACGTTCATGAAATTACAGCACCAGGCTACAATATCATTCATAAAGACTGAGTGGGTAAAAGGGGTGGGGGGGGGTAGCCATATTATTCAAAGACCACCTCATCCTAGAACAACCAGACATCATAACACCAGACCTCAAAAACATTGAGCTAACCCTCACTAAACTAAAACTAAACCCATACAAATATATCAACATTATAGGCTGCTATGTCCCCCCAGGCAACAATATTCCCATCTCAGAAAACCTCCTAGAATGGATATCTAACTCACTCCCCCAAGAAAACATCCTATTAGGTGACCTTAATATTGACTGGCACAACTGTACCAGTCAAAACCCACTCTCCCACATCAACCTACATGGACTAACTCAAATCATTACTTCTCCCACTAGAACAGCGAAAAGAATCAAACATCAATTCATACTGGATTAGATACTTGTAGCCCATTCTTCCCACATATCCCTAGCAGGATGTCTACCAGACACCCTCAGCGACCACCAACCAACATTTCTACTAAGATGTAAAACACCCCTACTGACCCAGGTAATTATGAGAGAAATTAGGAATAAAATCATTTTAACCTTAATAACTTTAACAATGACCTAAAAAGTTGTAACTGGACCCCCTTGAAAAAGTTAGCTCTTGATGAAGCAGTACTATACTTCAATACAACCTTCACAAATATACTCAAGCCCCCCCCCCCCCAGAACCACCAGAATTAAAATTAAATAAACATGCCCCCTGGCTAACTAAAGATACAAAAACATTCCTCAAAAATAGAAACAAAGCCTGTACAAATTTTCACAAGACCAAAACCCAAATAGACAAACAAAAATACCTTGAATTCCGCAATAAGGCCAAAAAACTTATTAAAACAGACAAAATCTCCTACTACCAAAATATACAAAATAAACATGTAAATAACCCCCAGAAATTCTGGGCAGCAATCAACTCTGTATTACAACCAGGGAAAATGTCCACCCCCACTCCAAAAACAGCAAATAACCAAGACAATATCATCACACAATTCAACAAATTCTTTACAGAAACTATCCAAGCCCTTGCAAACAATCAACCTAGCTCCAACAACCCCACTCCAACTAAAACACCTTCTCCACCTGAAACAATAGTCAATGGCCCACACTTCAACTTCAACTCAGTAACTACCAGGACCATACAAAAACTATTCCTAAAACTCAAACTGACCACCCTAGCTGCTGATAACTTACCCGCAGAATGTTTTCAACTAGCCACAGAAGCTATAGCCTATCCTGCCACCATCCTAATAAACAGATCCATCTCTGAGTGTAAAGTACCTCTGCTTTGGAAAATATCACACATAATACCACTGCACAAAGGGGGCAGCTGTTTTGAACTCAATAACTATCACTCTATAGCTATACTATCCCACTTATCAAAAATACTTGAGAGAGTAGTGCACACGCAACTGATGAAGTATCTCCTAGAAAACAAACTACTATCCACATAGCAACATGGTTTTAGACCCTTCCATAGTACCACCACTGCACTTACATAATTTACTAACACCATCAATAATCACAGAAATAACGGACTGCTTGTATCTGCTACATTCTTAGATTTAGCCAAAGTTTTTGACATGGCCAACCACGCAAAACTCCTTCACTCACTATTCACCCTAAACCTCAGTACCTCTTATATTTTATGGTTTAAGAGCTATCTACATGGTAGGCAGCAAGCAGCAAAATGGCAAAACCAACTCTCTTCCTTGCTGCCTGTTTCCCTTGGAGTTCCCCAAGGCTTCATTTTGGGTCCTCTGCTATTCACCCTGTTCACCAATCAACTCCCATCCACCATACCCAAAGCCTCTATAGTGCAATATGCAGACGATACCAACATAATATGCTCAGCCACCATACTAGGCCTCCTCCTCTCCCAAACACAAGAATGTTTTTCTCTAGCCAAAACTTGAATCACCAATCAAAACCTCATTCTTAACCCAGCTAAAACTAAATTACTCCTCTTTAGCTCCCACAGATCCCCACTCCCCTCAGACAACTTTACAGTCTCCTCCAACAACAATACCACTATTACCTCTACCAATCACACCAAGCTGCTAGCTTTGAAAATTGACAGTCACCTTAGATTTGACTTACACATTTCCCAAACCATTAAGAAAGTTCATAAAAAACTTGGTCTACTCTATTGTAACAAACAATGTCTCTCAAACCACTCCAAAATAACAATAGCCAGGACACAACTACTATCCACCTTACTCTATGTCTCCCCTGTGCTCACCAAGCTTTGTAAAACTGATCTAAACAAACTTGACTCCTGCTATAATAAAATAGCAAGATTTGCTACAGGTTCATCCTTTAGAAGACATCACTGTGAGTGTCTCAAAAAGCTCAACTGGTTAGAACTCCCACTAATAGTTCAATTCAATCAACCATCACTAGCACACAAAATATTACATCACTCAGACAACATCCCAGCTCTGCAACAACTACTTCAACCTCACACCACTATAAGAACCTTAAGTTCTAGCACCCAAAATCATCTTCAGGTCACCAAATTTAACAATGAGGCAGGAAAATCCATCTACAGCCACTATACTTCTAAAATCTGGAACTCCCTTCCTGCCCAACTAATAGCCAACAACTCCTCCACCCAAATTAAGAAACTCCTTAAAACACACTTCACGAGTAACAGGCTATGTTCCTGCCTCAACCCTGGATAGTATATTGCTATCTCAGCTAGATTCCTAGTTTACCTACACAACTAAAATGTCCAAAAATGAAATGTATTCCCTTAAGTTAAGACAGCAGTACGAATTTGCAAATCCAGCTTGTCTAGAGGAGATTGATATGTATTTTATGATTGCTTGTCTTATGTACTGTCTTCCATCTGTTCAATAATTACTCTGACTGTGTACTGTATGATGTCCTAAGCTCACATTGTAAAGTCTGCTTTTAAAGTATATTTTTATGTATTGTCTGTAACATTAATAATGTAACATTTGGAGCTTTTCTCCCGAGCCTCTGCTGAAAATGGACTTGTATCCAGTCAGACTCTTCCGGTCAACAAATGTAAAATAAATAAAATAAAATTATAAGCTAAACTGATACTAGAAAGTCATACTGCTATGCCGGAGCTAAAAAAAGGACAACAATTATCTCAAGTAGAAGAAAGATACTCCAACTAAACTTCTGCAGCAGAATGCTGTGACTAAAAGAACAGCAAAGATATTCGGGGCCTGAAGACTGTAGAAACAACTGAACAGAACTGCGCTGAAGACCAAACTGGTAAGTCTGGTATTACTTCCTGATTTGTTCTTTTGCCAAATCAGACCTTGTTGAGTACCTCTGTTTCTCTTTTCTTGCATTATCATTGGATCCCATTTCTGCTCTCTTGGTGCCCTTGTGGCAAGACTGTTCAGTTCTTTCCTGTAAAATAATGTCTCTGGATTCATCATCAGTGGAATTATTAGTTTTTGCATGTGATTGTCAAGTATTCTCTCCTTGGAAGTTATTTTAACTGTATATGTCATGTTTCCTTGATAAGCTCCTAATCTCTCTAAATCATTTTTAACTTAAACTGTTTTGCAGTCTTTTCGTGCCTTTTTATTTGATCAATCACACTGTTTTTTGTGATGAGAGTTCCTTTTGTTTAGTCAGTTGCTGACACAAAATTGTAATTCTCTTTTTAGTGCCTGAATCACAGCTACATTGGGCTGCTTTAGAATTCTCTTATAATCAAGTCCAGTGTTCATAGGTTCATAGGTTCATACTAGGCTATCTGCCCAAGGGCATTTATAAGCCTAGCCCATAGTTATGTGGCTTTCGCCACCCCTTTAGTTTGAATAAAAACTATGCCTATCATTTTTCTGTGCCTCTGTCAAGCAGTGACACTGAAGTAATCCCTGGGGTATATCTGCGATCTCCCATCCATTGGTCAAGATTCCTCTTGAACAAGGCCAGCGAGGTGCTCTGCCTCACATGTACCGGGATTTTGTTCCACAGCATAGGGAGTCTCTGGGTGATGAATCTGTCCCTCCAGCACGTTCTATTTATAACCGTGTCAAGGTTTAAGTCTCCCGCCCTTGTGGTTCTGAGGGATCTAGATTTTTTTGAGGTGAAGCATATTCATCAAATCTGGGTTTGACATGGCCTTATATGTCAGGCACAGGTCACCTCTGAGCAAGCGGTATGAGACTGAATAAAGCTGGAGTTCTTTCAGTCGGGCAGCATAAGACATATTTTTGAGACCCTTTATCCTTTTGGTGAGGAACTTTTGGGGCCTTTCAAGCTGCATCAGGTGTCTGGTCAGATACATTCCGAATGGGGCATTGTACTCAATCATAGGTCTAATGAGTGATGAGTACAGGGGGACGATGACCTCCCTTGATCTAGATGTGAATCCCTTCATGATCAGGTGGGCGATATAGAAGGTTTTCCTAACTACTTTAGCAACATGAGTGTCAAACGAAGACTACTGTCAACTTGGGTCCCCAGATCCCTGATGACTTTTTCTGTGCTCAGTGGATTGTCACCTATATGGTAGCTAGGGGTAACCTTGTTTTTCCCGAAGGGTATGACTATGCATTTTTGGCGTTTAACTTCAGGCCATGGCTCTGGCACCAGTTATCCGTTTCTGTGAGGCCCTTCTGGAGGATATCTGTGTCAGATGTGTTTTCGACTATGGCGCCCAGTTTGCAGTCATCTGCAAACTTTGTCAGCCATAACCCTCCTGTGTTTGCTTGTACTTCAGAAAAGTAGATGCCGAACAAGAGTGGACCCAGGACTGAGCCCTGTGGGACACCACTTGTGACAGGCTTTGAGTCTGACATGGCTCCAGCAACTCTGACCCTGTGGGTTCTGTCGCTTAGCCAGTTTGCAACCCATCGTGTGATGTATGGGTTTACATTCAAGCTGATGAGTTTTTCGATGATACCTGAGTGGGGTATTGTGTCGAAGGCCTTTGCCAGGTCGAGGTAGGCTGTATGGACTGCCTTTCCCTCATCAATGGCCTTGGTGACTGTCTCGAAAAAGTCAACCAAGTTTAAGAGGCAGGATCTGCCTTTGACAAAGCCAAACTGGGTTGGATCCAAAGTCTGCAAGTTCCCTATGTCTTTATTTATGAGTTCCATTATGATCCTCTCCATGGCTTTGCAGATAAGGCTTGTCAAGCTAATGGGGCGGTAATTTCCAGGGTCTGTGGAGGCACCGCCCTTATGAAGTGGGACCACAGTCGCGTCGCCACTCCTTGGTACGTATCCTGAGGTGAGGCTAAGATTAAACAGCTGTCCTAACTGTGGGTTTAATTCCTCGTTGAGTTCATGAAGCACACAGCCGGGGACACCATCCGGTCCCATGGATGCTGTGTTTTTGCCTTAGTGAGGCAGTTCTCACCTGGGCGTTGGAGATGTTTGGGGGCTACAATCCTCTGGAATAGATATCTCTCCTTTTGGGGAGGGGAGAAGTTTGCACTGAACCTGTCAGCCAGTATGTTAGCAATGTGTGTAGGTTCAGTAATTTTCACATCATTTTGAACTAATTCTGAGCATATCTGGGAGTTTCCTCCTAGGTTTCTAACATAGCTAAAGAAGGCCTTATGATTGTCTTTAGAGTCCTTGGCGATTTTTCTCTCAAAATTTGCCTTGGATGATTTTATGAGAGCTCTTAGTTTTTACTTATAATGATCAAAGGTGTCTTACCTTTCAAGGATTTTGCTCTATCTTGTAGTAGCTTCCTCCTTTTGTTGTAGAGCTTGTTTATGGCTGGGGTCCACCAGACTGGACGCTTGCCTTTGGTACAGAGAGTCTTAGTTTTGTTTGGGATTGCCTGATCCATGCAGTCCTGTAGGTGCTGGTAGAAGGCATTTGTAAGTGATTCAGCGGTTTGAGTAATGTTTACCACTGGCTCAGGGGCCTTAAAGGAGACCACACTAGTTTTAGAAGTGTGAAATCGGCTTTTGAGAAGTTTTTCACTGTGGTCTTTTTGTTTCAGGTGGGGCGGGATGAGGACCTCCAGCGAGATTAGTTTATGATCTGATCTCACCAGTGAGGGGTATACTTCGGTGTTGAACATTTTGATCCCATGTTCGTGATGATGAGATCAAGTATGTTTTCACCTCTTGTGGGGATGGTGACTAGTTGTTCCATGGCATTTGAGTTTATGAACTCCAGGAATCTTTGGGTTAGAGTGTTCGGGCTTGAGTAGTGTTCCCAGTCTATATTAGGGTAGTTGAAGTCACCTAGTATGATGGTGTTTGGAGATACATTTATCCCTCCAATGTTTTCAGGAAGGCCATGTGAGGTTCCTGAGTTTGAGAGGGTGGCCTGTAACATGCTACAAATTGCAGAGCAGTCTTGCCTATGGTTAATTGCACCTGGATGGTCTCCGATGCATCGTGCGTTGCCACCAACCTTGAGGTGTGGGTGTCCTTTATGAATATGGACACCCCTCCTTTCTTGGTGTTGTCCGGATTTTGGGGCCGGAACGTATGATATGAGGTGAAACCTGTTAGTGCTGGGGTGCTCTCAGGAGCCTTGAACCAGGTTTCTGTCACAGCACAGACATCGATGTTCTCCATATTGAGAAGGGCCTCGAGTGCGTGCATCTTGAGATTGAGACTTCTGGCATTGAGCAGCATTACCCTTAGTTTTTTTTCCTTTTTGGTGTTCTAGAGTGGTAGATTTAGAATTTGAGCCTTGCCTAAAAAAGGCACTATGGGGTGGCAAGAGCCTTTGCCAATATCCGGAAGCCCAGGGTGACAGGTGCAAGCCGTCCCTTGCGAAGCAGCGTGGCTTGTCCAGCATGTCATCCCAGGCAGACAGACATTGGATCCCCTTTGAATGACACCAGAATTTAAGCCAATTATTAAAGCTGATCATCTTATCACTGTATTGTGGCATCATTCTAGGTGAAGGTAGGATACTGCTCAAGGTCAGGGTCATACCTGCCTGGGCTACATAATCAGAGAGCTCCTCGGCGTCCCTTTTCATGTAGTCCAAGGAGGTGCGTCTCAGGTCGTTGACACCAGCGTGGACAATGACTGAGTCGTACTTGTACCTGCTGTTGAGAGACCTGAGTGCTTGCGTTATGTGGCGGATTCTAGCGCCCGACAGGCAGCTTACTGTGACCTTCTCCTTACTCAGTCTGGTGGCGGGGACGTCAGTGTGCCTGACTATGGAATCACCAATGACAAGTGTGTCTGGCATTTTGTTTGGCCTTAAGGGCTGTGACTGTTTGACACTCTGACTGTGTGGTCTATGTGTTGCATGTGTTGGGTCGTGAGGTGGTAGTTGTTTGGGTGTCTGCTTTGGTGGCCTCTGCTGTTTTGGTAAATTTTTGACCAGAGCCTCCGAGTATGTCTTTGTGTGAGTATGTGTATGATTTGAAGTTGTGATGGTACCATGTGTGACTGGGTATGTATTGTGTGTGGTTGCCTTCTCCTCCTGTCTGGTCTTGCCAGTCCTATGTTGAGAGAGCTCAGCCTCCAGTTTGGCCGTATAGTTGCATCTCTCGCATGTATTTGTGTTTTGTAGGAGAAGGAGAGGATTGTCTGTGTACATGAGGCAATTGTAACATTGCCTCAATATTCCCAGGTTCACCAGTTGAGCTGGAGAGGACACTAGCAACTGATCCCTCGACATACTAGAAGTAGTAGATAAAGAACTTTCAAAGGACTCGGGGAAGTGGGTTTTGGGCTGGTGGGGTACTATCTATAATAAGAGTGCTTTATCAAGGTGCAAGTACTGTAGGAGTAAGTGCTAGGCTTTACAGATAGAGAATAGTCTACTTGGGAATCAAGTAGAGATGAACTTTTCAGTTATAGGATATGCTGGTTAGATAAGCAGTACAGTTTAGCGTGTTTTATAGCAGGGGCTGAAGGGAGCTAGGAATTGGCCCAAAACGACCAATGGACTACTAGTTTCTGGCTGAAACTTCACCAAATCGGACAAAAAGGCTGCTCAGTGCTTCCCACTCCCACTGGTAAGCAAAGAAACTTCCCTCCTTCCTAATAAGGCAATGGATCAGTAACAGGAACTAAAAACAAAGCCCAGGGATCAGCAACTCTGAAACTGGACTACTCTAGTTCAGTAAAGTGGGAAAACAAGAGATTTTTTGTTTTATTACAGAGATAAGGAAAAAACAGACAGTAAATGCTATAAATGCTGTAAATCGGCTAGCGCACTTTAGTGTGTAGCCTACAGAAACAATTTGCAACAATTAGTAACTTAAAGTGCAATAAACAGTGTAAAATGCAGAAATCACTTAAAGTAGCAGTAAAACAGGCGAAATGCAGTCGCTAGCTTAATAACAGTGGGAAAGCCACAAAAAATACTTATATCTGGTAGAAAGTCACTCTTTTAGCTCTCTGCTGCTTGGATTACTCTGCAGGCCACCACGAGGATCTGTGCAGAGTTGGTACAAGCTGGAAAACACGTGTTTAGCGTGTTTTATAGCAGGGGGCTGAAAGGAGCTAGGAATTGGCCCAAAGCGACCAATAGACTACTAGTTTCTGGCTGAAACTTCACCAATTCGGACACAAAGGCTGCTCAGTGCTTCCCACTCCCACTGGTAAGCAAAGAAACTTCCCTCCTTCCTAATAAGGCAATGGATCAGTAACAGGAACTAAAAACAAAGCCCAGGGATCAGCAACTCTGAAACTGGACTACTCTAGTTCAGTAAGGTGGGAAAACAAGAGTTTTTTTTTTTACAGAGACAAGGAAAAAACAGACAGTAAATGCTATAAATGCTTTTAAGTGGCTAGCACACTTGAGTGTGTTAGCCTACAGGTAAAATTAAGCAACAAATAACTTTTTAAGAGTGCAAAACAGTTAATCAACACAAAAACAGTTTAAATAGAATGCAGAGCTGTATAAACAGGCTAAGATGCAGTCGCTAAGCAGTAAATATTCAAAAAGCCAGAAAAAATACTTAAATCAGTTATAGCAAATACAGTTATAACAAATGCTCTGAAATATACTGTATATTTCCAATATGTTTGAGAAGGACAGTCAGAACACAAGAAGGTTCAGGCGAAGAAGAAAAAAGTTTTGTTTTACTTTTTGAAAAGGTAAAAGGAGGAACAGAAGGCCTTATCAAATGTTCTCTCTGTATTAAGAAGAATGAGCTAATGACACTAGACTGGGAGGTGTGTCACAGTAGGGGCGGGCAACTGCAAAGCCACCAAGTATAAGAGCAAGACACCAACAGGGAGGGAGGGTGGGACAAAATAGCCTAAGACAACAAGCTATGAAAGTTTTTAAACAGAAAAAGATTTCTGAAGATTCTGAATAGACAAAGTGCTTTATATATATTAAATTATAAAACAGTAATCTGTTAAAATAATCAAAAATACTTATATTTTGTAGCTCAGTTGTGGTCAAACAACTTCTCCAGCCTGCACCAAAGACCAGAAACACAACTTTTTTACAAGAACACAAAAGAACCAGCCCCCACTAGCCAAGAGATAATTACACAGAGTAAATGTTTCAGTTTATACAATAGCCTAAGACAACAAGCTATGAAAGTTTTTAAACAGAAAAAGATTTCTGAAGATTCTGAATAGACAAAGTGCTTTATATATATTAAATTATAAAACAGTAATCTGTTAAAATAATCAAAAATACTTATATTTTGTAGCTCAGTTGCGGTCAAACAACTTCTCCAGCCTGCACCAAAGACCAGAAACACAACTTTTTTTACAAGAACACAAAAGAACCAGCCCCACTAGCCAAGAGATAATTACACAGAGTAAATGTTTCAGTTTATACAATAGCCTAAGACAACAAGCTATGAAAGTTTTTAAACAGAAAAAGATTTCTGAAGATTCTGAATAGACAAAGTGCTTTATATATATTAAATTATAAAAACAGTAATCTGTTAAAATAATCAAAAATACTTATATTTTGTAGCTCAGTTTGGTCAAACAACTTCTCCAGCCTGCACCAAAGACCAGAAACACAACTTTTTACAAGAACACAAAAGAACCAGCCCCCACTAGCCAAGAGATAATTACACAGAGTAAATGTTTCAGTTTATACAATAGCCTAAGACAACAAGCTATGAAAGTTTTAAACAGAAAAGATTTCTGAAGATTCTGAATAGACAAAGTGCTTTATATATATTAAATTATAAAACAGTAATCTGTTAAAATAATCAAAAATACTTATATTTTGTAGCTCAGAAGAGATAATTACACAGAGTAAATGTTTCAGTTTTTCTGAATAGACTGTTAAAATAATCAAGAATACTTATATTTTGTAGCTCAGTTGCGGTCAAACAACTTCTCCAGCCTGCACCAAAGACCAGAAACACAACTTTTTTTTTACAAGAACACAAAAGAACCAGCCCCCACTAGCCAAGAGATAATTACACAGAGTAAATGTTTCAGTTTATACAATAGCCTAAGACAACAAGCTATGAAAGATTTAAACAGAAAAAGATTTCTGAAGATTCTGAATAGACAAAGTGCTTTATATATATTAAATTATAAAAACAGTAATCTGTTAAAATAATCAAAAAATACTTATATTTTGTAGCTCAGTTGCGGTCAAACAACTTCTCCAGCCTGCACCAAAGACCAGAAACACAACTTTTTTTACAAGAACACAAAAGAACCAGCCCCCACTAGCCAAGAGATAATTACACAGAGTAAATGTTTCAGTTTATACAATAGCCTAAGACAACAAGCTATGAAAGTTTTTAAACAGAAAAGATTTCTGAAGATTCTGAATAGACAAAGTGCTTTATATATATTAAATTATAAAAACAGTAATCTGTTAAAATAATCAAAAAATACTTATATTTTGTAGCTCAGTTGGTCAAACAACTTCTCCAGCCTGCACCAAAGACCAGAAACACAACTTTTTTTACAAGAACACAAAAGAACCAGCCCCACTAGCCAAGAGATAATTACACAGAGTAAATGTTTCAGTTTATACAATAGCCTAAGACAACAAGCTATGAAAGTTTTAAACAGAAAAGATTTCTGAAGATTCTGAATAGACAAAGTGCTTTATATATATTAAATTATAAAAACAGTAATCTGTTAAAATAATCAAAAATACTTATATTTTGTAGCTCAGTTCGGTCAAACAACTTCTCCAGCCTGCACCAAAGACCAGAAACACAACTTTTTTTTACAAGAACACAAAAGAACCAGCCCCCACTAGCCAAGAGATAATTACACAGAGTAAATGTTTCAGTTTATACAATAGCCTAAGACAACAAGCTATGAAAGTTTTTAAACAGAAAAAGATTTCTGAAGATTCTGAATAGACAAAGTGCTTTATATATATTAAATTATAAAAACAGTAATCTGTTAAAATAATCAAAAAATACTTATATTTTGTAGCTCAGTTGCGGTCAAACAACTTCTCCAGCCTGCACCAAAGACCAGAAACACAACTTTTTTTTTTACAAGAACACAAAAGAACCAGCCCCACTAGCCAAGAGATAATTACACAGAGTAAATGTTTCAGTTTATACAATAGCCTAAGACAACAAGCTATGAAAGATTTAAACAGAAAAAGATTTCTGAAGATTCTGAATAGACAAAGTGCTTTATATATATTAAATTATAAAAACAGTAATCTGTTAAAATAATCAAAAAATACTTATATTTTGTAGCTCAGTTACGGTCAAACAACTTCTCCAGCCTGCACCAAAGACCAGAAACACAACTTTTTTCTTACAAGAACACAAAAGAACCAGCCCCCACTAGCCAAGAGATAATTACACAGAGTAAATGTTTCAGTTTATACAATAGCCTAAGACAACAAGCTATGAAAGTTTTAAACAGAAAAAGATTTCTGAAGATTCTGAATAGACAAAGTGCTTTATATATATTAAATTATAAAAACAGTAATCTGTTAAAATAATCAAAAATACTTATATTTTGTAGCTCAGTTGCGGTCAAACAACTTCTCCAGCCTGCACCAAAGACCAGAAACACAACTTTTTTACAAGAACACAAAGAACCAGCCCCACTAGCCAAGAGATAATTACACAGAGTAAATGTTTCAGTTTATACAATAGCCTAAGACAACAAGCTATGAAAGTTTTTAAACAGAAAAAGATTTCTGAAGATTCTGAATAGACAAAGTGCTTTATATATATTAAATTATAAAAACAGTAATCTGTTAAAATAATCAAAAATACTTATATTTTGTAGCTCAGTTGCGGTCAAACAACTTCTCCAGCCTGCACCAAAGACCAGAAACACAACTTTTTTTTACAAGAACACAAAAGAACCAGCCCCACTAGCCAAGAGATAATTACACAGAGTAAATGTTTCAGTTTATACAATAGCCTAAGACAACAAGCTATGAAAGTTTTTAAACAGAAAAAGATTTCTGAAGATTCTGAATAGACAAAGTGCTTTATATATATTAAATTATAAAAACAGTAATCTGTTAAAATAATCAAAAAATACTTATATTTTGTAGCTCAGCTGCGGTCAAACAACTTCTCCAGCCTGCACCAAAGACCGATGCAATAATCAATCAATAAGTAAACAATTTCAAAATTCTAAATTATATTTATATATATATATATATATGTATAGGAGCGCTACAAAATCCTGAAAGCCCAAAATTCTGAAACCCAAAATCCTGAGACCAAAATCTTGAAAGTTCAAAATGCTGAAAACGCAAAATACCGAATCTTATAATACTGAAAACACAACAGATACCAACACTTAGTGTTTTCCAGCACAAGTACATACAGAAACATATTAGCCTTCAACTATAAGCAGGGGGCAAACTCCCCTGCACCCACATTTGGGGGGTTGCACCCCCACCCCCCTGCTTCTTAAATATATATATATATATATATATATATATATATATATATATACACACATAGGGGAAGCAGAGGGGCTTCCCCCCTGCTTATACTTGGAAAAGAGTAATATATGGTTTGTCTTTTATTTGTTTCTGTATGTACTTGTGCTGGAATATAGTAAGCGTTGGCATCCTGTGTCTTTTCAGAATTATGAGATTCAGTATTTTGAGTTTTCAGTATTTTTAACTTTCACGATTTTAGTCTCAGGATTTTGGGCTTTCAGGATTTTGTAGCGCTCCTATATATATATATATATATATATATATATATATATATATTCTGTGTTGTTTTTGCCACATCAAAGGGTCATTAGGTACTGATAAAATTCACCTATATCTCCTCAGGCATGTGCAGTTCTGGAAATACAAGCAAGGAAGCAAGGATATCTGCCAAAAAAGCAGTTTTAAGATTATACTACAGATTGTCTGTAAGTGACAACTGGATAAATGAAATTTGTGATGAAAAAAATTATCCAAGTCATCACAAAAATCTTCTGGTGAATTAACCTCCTTGAGTATCTTTCCTTGATTTGTGGAGATATGTGTAATGCAAATCGCTCCACCCATACTTACTATTACATACATACGTACAAATATTTCAGACACTGGCAATAATGTCCTTCTAGCCTGCCAATATACCAAAACATAAGGGTCTGAACTGTTTTTTTTTTTTACAAATAGCTAAACTAGTACTTACATTAATATAATTTGGTAGTCTATTCCAGCATCAGCTACTCTCTCAGAGATCCAGTTAGTACATATCTCATTCCTACATAATCTTCTAGGTAGGTTGTCTGATGACTCACTACTACTACTTGACAACCCCAACTTTCCCAAAGGTATTTGTCTCTAACTGCCCTTTATACCTGCATGAGGTCTCCTCTTATATCTCTGTATGTGATACTGTACAAAGTTAGATATTTTAATCTTTCATGTTGTTGTTTGTCTTTCGGCTTTTTCCTGGTAAGGGGTCGCCACAGTGGAACTCCGGTCCGCTAATGATTGGCAGTAGATTTTTACGAAATGCTGAGGTGCCAGCTCAATGCCCAACCTTCAACGAAGGCACGCCCATTTACGCACTCATGTCTTTCGAACGCTACCCAACCGCGGGGAGGACATGCAGACTCCACACAGAAGGCACTCCCAAGCCAAGCCGAGAATCGAACGGGAGAACCTCTTGCTGTGAGGTAACAATGCTACCGCTGTACTACCGCGGCAATCTTTCATACTAACTTAAATTTTCAAATCCATGGAGTCCCTTGTTATATTCCCATTGTACTCTTTCCAATTTACTCATGATTGTTTTCTTACAAGGTTTTCATATTATTATTCCATACTCAAATTTGGGTCTAATGTAACTTACAATGATTTCGTCATTTCTGATTTCCTAGATGTTATAAATCTTTTTATACAGACTATATATTTTTTTAATCATGTCAACAAATTGGTTAATGATAGTTATAAGACTAAAAGCTGCATAAAAAGGTTTACAATGTCTAGGAAATCAAAAATGATGAAATCATTGTTTATAAGTTACATTAGACTGAAACTAGAGTATGAAATAAAAATATGGAAGCCTATATATTGGGCAATTTTCTTTTGTGCTCAGCAAAACACAAGCTTGCCACTCACCAGTCCCTGTGTTCCTTCCATCAGCCACTGTGCTTATCTCATGAACAGTATCATATTTTTCTGAAAGATAAGTCTCTCTTTCAGCCTTAACAATTTTATCTGAGTGAAATTGAATACTCAGTTTCCCTCTTAACTTAAATGATAACCACTGATTAAAAAGTCATTCCATGGTGCTACTGCTTCGTTTTTCATAAATGAGTCACAAATTCTGCTGCTAACTCCATAGTTTCAAAAGCAATATCAAAAAATGACTTTATTCCAATATGTATTACTGAACAAATGTCCAGTACCACAAACACCAAATATTATCCCCCACAAAAAACTTGTCCATATCTTCGTAATCTTTGCTTTCAGTTATACTACCAGTCTTTTTGATAGAAATGCTAATTTAATTAGTGTAACTTCATCTGCTTCACATCCCTTCAGTAACTCTCACCTGTGCCCTGCTTCTTTCATTTCACATGTACATGTCTGAATTATTGCATTTATCAGTACAACCACACACATACTTAATGGGCATCCTTGCTTAATTCCTCTCCTGATTTTTATCTTTACTCCCATCCATTTATTTACCATAATTTTTATGCACGATGTTTCATAGCATATACCAAAACTGGTCACCAGTGTAAGCACACAGCTAACAACCACACTCAGTGGTTTATTGTTAAGCACTTTCATTCTATTTACACAAGAATTTCTTTTTTTTTTCAAATTTGATTTTTATTTCAATTTCAATTCACAAGCATGAATAAGTAAATACAAAATACTCTGCTTATTATAAACAGTTAGTACATGAAAGGAACAAAATAACAATGTATTAACATAAGGACAAAGAAGACACAATATAAAGTAGGTTACAAACTTACGACCTTATTATTGCTGTTCAAAACCTGATTCGCTTTAAGCAGCTGTGGTAGATATTGATACTGCTCAAATATGCTAACTGCCTGACAGAAAGAGAAAAGCAAAAGAAACGTAGTACTATACTATCTATCAGGGAACTATTTACAGTATTTACACATATTTACACTGGGTTGTCACTCATTAAGGTATAGAAAGATGAGGATTAGAGTTAAAATATACATGTGTTAACGAACATCGGTATGTCTGGCGCTCAAATCATAACTACTTCATGTTTATGTTTTACTCTGTCTCAATCTGGTTAAATTTAATGAGAGACTAGAATTCCAAAAAGTCCAAAAAACATTCTATTTACACAAGAATTTCATCAGAACAACAATCTAAAATCAAATACAGTATTTGAACACTTTAAAAAATCACATGATCAAAACTGACAAATCACATCATATTAAGTGACAGGCTCAGTAATTCATTTCATGTACTTGACAAATCTATATATATGCTCAGTGTTTTTTTTTTGGAAACAAAATTGTGGAGGTATGCATATGTTGCCTTTGGGTCAACCCCCCCCCCCCGACAAAATATTTATTTTTTCTCCAAATCTACTTTCATGAAAAAATAAATAAAATGAAATATTCTCTCTCAATAATGGAACAATTGAAGACACTTCTCACAGCAAATTAAGGATGATAGTAGATAATAATCTTCATTTACCTACATTATCCTTGAGTTAATATAATTGTTCATTTGTGCTCTTTTTGAAGGGGTGTGCCAATGCCCTCTCTCCTTTGATTACACAGTGTAGTTAACTAGTTTACAAAGTGAATACAAGTTCCATGATTTTTGTAATTTGTGAAATCGCCAGCCATAAATCACAAGAGATTGCATCCTTTATGACATTCTACATATGCATACAGTACAGACAGAAATAATAGTAATGAAGTAACCTAGGAAATGAAAGGTAGGAAGATTAAGACAATATTTTGAAGTGAAGGGCATTTTAGGTTCTCTACTTTTAGGTGCAAATCTTGCAGATATACTAAGAGTAATCAGTGGTATAAGAGGTTAATTAGGCTAAGAAATAAAAAAGAAATAATGTCCTGCACCCCCCCCCCCCCATAGCAGCAGCCACCTGCCCAGCTACTCTAATGTTCCATTATTTGGCTATTTCTCCCCAGTTACCTTAAACACAGTTAAAACCTATTAGTGTGAATACTGTTTTCTTATTTACTTCTACAATGATTACAGACATTGAAATAAACTAATACAAACACTGATAACCATTTCCTAAACAATACAGATTCACAATGAAAATAGACTTAGCATGAACAGTAAACTTCTCTGCCATTGAAGCTCACATTCATTGAAATGGCATAAATACTCACATTCAAAGAGAATGCATCTGGCCAGTGGAGGATTAAGTTTACCTTTGGGTTGTCTTCAAACTATAGGCTCTTTGCACATTTTTAGGGCCATGTATACATGCATATATTCTTTGATTCATCTTCCTGACTGTATTAAATTATATTCCTTGTATATTACAGTCACACTTGTTAGAATGTGTTTTAAATTTGTAGTTTTGAACATTCTTCCAGTAAACAATGAAACAAAATGAACCAATAATGAGAAAACTGCCAGTTTCAGAAAATTTCAACCATAAAAGGCCACTCAAACTTCTGCCTTTATAATCCATCATTATCAGTAAATAAGCATAATCTCTGCAGAAGTAAAAGCCATCTGAATAATTCCACATTAAAGAGATCTGTAACTAATGAAGAGGTTGCTACTAGCAAACAACTTTAAATTTCAGTGTTCCATCTACAAATTCAGCGTCTGCTGCCCTTGAGGAATTAATTACCTATATCGTACTGCATTGACAAACTGGTAAACTGGTAATATTGCAATAAGGAATGACTGACAAACCACCAAGTAATTACGCTACTAACACTGCTTTCAAATTCTACAGCACAAACAGTGACTGCTAATTGCTAAACAAAACAATTAGTTACACACTGAAAACAGACTTAGCATGAGCAACAGTAAACGTCTCTTCCCTTGAAACTCACAATTCCATGAAAATGCAGTGATGCTCAATCCCTTGATAAATGCACAGAAGCTCATAATTCCCTGAGAATGTACTGAATCTCAAACTTACAATTCCTTCAGCAGTTTTGTCGTTGGTGTAGGGGATTCATGCTCTTGTCTCCAGTGAAGTTCACAATTCCTTCATTAGTCTGGTAGTTGGTATAGAGGATTTAGGCTCTTGTCTCCTGTAACCAAGTTGCAGGATCAAACCTGATAAATTAATTAATTGGCTAACCTGTCCCCCCCAACTAGAACATTACATACCGTACCTCTCACACAGCAACAGACACACACACACACACACACACACACACACACACACACACACACACACACACACACACACACACACACACACACACCTGCTCTCTTTCTGACACAGCAACACACACACACACACACACACACACACACACACACACACACACACACACACACACACACACACACACACACACACACACACACACACACACACACACACACACACACACACACACACACACACACACACACACACACACACACACATTTTTGGAGTGTTCCTTGTAAAATTTGTGGTTTTCTGGCAAATCACTGGGAAGATCTGTGGATTGAAGTCACTAAGTAATGACATACACTTCAGTTTCAGACATATCCTTCAGAAAATGCTTGTTAACACAAATGTTATTATTCTAGCAACTCTCTAAGTTTATAAGCGCCGTATTTAAACACTGTCCCTATTTTTGTCCCACCATTATGACAGGCTTTGTCCAGATTTCTTGCATTTAAGAGGTTGAGAGGTATGCACAGACTCCTAATCTCTCTTACAGCAACATACACCCCCCCCACACACACACTTTATTTCACATACGAACAGAACAGCTAGTTTAAACTACATACACACACTTTTACTCTCACACAGAAACAATGGAACTAGTTTAAATTATATATATATGCACTCACCTACACTCTCACACAGCAACACAAATACACCTTCTCTCTCATACAGCAATACACACACACACACACACACACACACACACACACACACACACACACACACACACACACACACACACACACACACACACACACACACACACACACACACACACACACACACTATCTCACATACAAACTGAGCAGCTAGTTTAGCTTACATGCATACACAAGCATGCACATACTTTCTCTCTCATACAGAAACAAACAGAACCATTAGTTTAAATTATATACCCACACATACACATTCTCTCTCTCACTCACTCACTTTACACACACACACACACACACACACACACACACACACACACACACACACACACACACACACACACACACACACACACACACACCTTCTCGGAATGGCTAGTTTAAATTCTGTCCATTTTTACATCCGCATTGGCGCACGATGCATGCATGGTTCTCCTTAAAAGAGAAGACGCTGCTACCATGTCTGAGGTGCCTGTCCGTCGTACCAGCTTGTACTGCCATTAAAAAAGCCTTGCATATGCTTAAAAGTTAAAATGGAAGTAAAAACTTTAATGCGAAGCCAAAAACTTTAAATAGCATTTAATATTTACACTGTCAATAATACCTGGGTGACCATACAATTTTAAAATAATTGTCAACATAACTCCATGCTCTCTAAAATGTTATTAATATCCTTCCCCTTAGGCCTTGTTAAGTTTAATTCAGGTGCCATCAAAAAAGCAGTTACTAGAAAATGGAAATCAAAGTCTAAACCAACCTTATTTGATATAGTGAATATAGTAACAGAGATAAAAGAAATAGAAGTGGATCTTTAGAAAAGGGTAGGAGCAATATTATATAGAAAAAATGGGAATTGTGGGAACAATGCATGCAGAGTAATGTTTTCTAGGAGGAATGAAGTTTAAGTGAAGGAACCGAGTAAGCTATGTAATGTTGGATTGACAATTACTGTGCAGAAGATTATATGTGATGTATAATGTTTGCAACTGAGAATATGTCAATATAGTTTGCTTGCATTCATATAAATGTATAGCGGTCTATGTCATAAGTAATAATTCAATAAAGATGATTAAAAAAATATACACTCGCACATGTGCGTGCATACACACACACACACACATACTTTATATATATATATATATATATATATATATATATATATATATATATATATATAAAATATATATATGTGTGTGTGTGTATATATATATATATATATATATATATATATATATATATTGATTGTTAATCTCTAATACATATAACAAGAAGGCTTAGGGTTTCGTTCAGAAGCTTTAATACATACAAACACATCAGGATGGATAGCAGCATCTTTAAATACGAACAGATAGTTAAGAAACAGAGCTTTCATATATACATGCTTACATCGCAACAGCTAACTAACAAAATGGCAGTCAGGCTCGCACATGATCAGTATTTATATACTTGTGCAAGCCATTGGATAGCTTCTTAAAGGTATATACAACCATATTGATCTACATCCTCCCTCTTAAAAAGATTGCACTTTATACAAAACAATATCAGAGTTAGGCATGCATTACTATATACATTGGAAACAAAACACAATGTTCATGCCCAATTTGCTTCATATCTGCTACAGGGTTTAGAGATTCAACCATATCTCATAACATAACAGCTGGGACCAAATTTAGCAAGAGGGACAGTCTGTGGTGCACAACTCATATCAGGAACTTCTGGATTCATCATAGGAACAGGAATGTCCTCTGCAAATTCCTCTGGAATTGGAACACTGGACAACTCACTCTGAGACAGAGAGTCTTTCTCACAGGCTATCTGCTGTGGTAAAGACTCAGACACCATTCTCAAATGCTTCTGATTTTGCTGAAAAGTTGCCTCCTCTGATTCTATAATGTACATTCTCAGCTCTGGACCAATATTCTTCACGACACCAATCCGATCATAACCTTTGGACGTTTGCATCCTTACCCCTTACCTCTCTTGTAACAGACTGACTATTTTACTGGTCTTATCATAGTAGGACTTCTGGGTTAGGTGCTTCTTCAACAGATTGGCTTTTACTGATCTGTTGTTCTTGACACATGGAACCAGCAATTGACTACTGATTGGTAATGCGGTTCTGGTTTATCTCAACACAAGTCTCTGAGCAGGTGAAACAAGATGTTTATCACTAGGAACATTTCTGAGAGTCAAGAGGTGCAGGAAACATCACTATTATCTCATTTTGATTTCTCTAGTAACTGTTTTTCACTTTGAACTGCACGTTCTGCCAAACCATTTGACTGTGGGTACTCAGGACTACTTGTGATGTGAGTAAGTCCCATTCTTCAGCAAATCTTTTGAACTGTTGGTTTGTAAACTGCGTGCCATTGTCAGGAATAACTTTGTGCAGACTCCTATGAACAGCAAAATGATGTTTCATCTTAGTAATGACTGTACTGGATGCTAAGTTAGGAAGTAGGTCAATCTCGAACCAATTGGAGTAAGAGTCTACTAACACCAAATAATGCTGACCATTTCAATCAAAGATATCTGTGGCTACTGTCGACCAAGGTAGTTCTGGAATTTAGTTAAGCTGAAGTGGTTCCTTCTGTTAATGTGGCTTAGCGCTATTACATACTGAACAAGATAAAAGTGCTCTCTTAATGTCTTGTGACATAGCAGGCCAAAATACAAGTCCTCTTGCCCTTGTTTGGTAGATTGGGTTCCTGTGTTACCATGATGAAAGATAGTAATGTACTCTGGCTGTAAGGACTTACTTACAGATGTTTCATAATGTTACATTTGTCAGACAAAATCTCATCTCAGGAAAATAAGGTTGCACTTCTTGAGGCAAACTAGATTGCTTTGATGGCCATCCATGATTGATAAAGTGGTTGGGCTTTTGTAAAACTGGATCTGTGGTTGTGTGATCTGTCAGCTCATCAAGACGTGTGAAAGAAAAAATTCTCACTTCCATGACTTCAAAATCAAGGTTCTCATTCTCATGCTGTTCTGTAGTATTTCTGGATGATCTGGATAAGGTATCAGCAAGATAAAGAAGTTTGCCTTTCTTGTAGACAAGATTGAAACTGTACTTTTACAATCTCAGCATCATACATTGCAGTCTGGCTGGAGCTAAATGCATTGGTTTTCTCAGGATAGTGACTAAAGGTTGGTGGTCTGTTTTGATCTGGATAGGTCTACCATAAACATAATCATGGAACTTCGAACACGCAAACACAATTGCCAAAAGCTCTTTCTTGATCTGGACATACTACATCTCAGTTTGGGTAAGAGTTCTCGATGCCTAGGCAACAGGTTGACCTTCTTGTAGAATGACTACACCAAGAACAAATTTTGAAGCATTGCAGGAAAGTGCAACTGGTTTGTGAACATCATAGTATCTGAGAGTAGGTGGACTAGCAATTCTCTGTTTCAGGACATCAAATGCTCTTTGGTGTTGCTCTAACCAAGACCAGGATACATCTTTACATGTTAGCTCTCTGAGTGGTGCTGAAAGTTGGCTCAAGTCTGGAATGAACTTGCCTAGGTAGTTGACCATGCCAAGAAAACATTGCAGGGCTTGAACATTGTCCAGAGCTGGTATCTCGGGAATGGCTGTTTGTTTTGAAGGGCCTGGTCGTAAGCCTGTACTAGTAAATAAATGACCAACATAAGTAACTTCTTGTAGCCTGAATTTGCATTTGTGTGGGTTGAGCTTAAGATTTACTTGACATACCCTTTCTAGAACTTTTCTGAGGTTTCTGTCATGTTCTGCTTCATCATGACCTGCTACCAGTATGTCATCTACTATAATAGTGCAAGGATACCCCGAAAAACTTTTGCTACATTGCTCATTGAAAGACTTCACTTGCAGAATTTATCCCAAGTGGCATTCTCAAAAATCTGTACCTGCCAAACAGAGTATGAAATGTAGTGAGCAAGGATGATTTCTTGTCAAGCTGAATTTGCCAAAATAAACTCTTTGCATCTAAGACAGAAAAAAATAGTGGCATGTGGCATCAAGGCTGCAACTTCTTCGACTGTGCGCATTGGATGATGAGGTATTTTTAGTGCTTTGCTCAAATCTTGTGGATCAATATATATTCTGATGACATCTGAGATTTTCTTATCAGCTACCACCATGGAAGATACCCATTCAGTTGCAGTTTCAACTGGAGAAATCACACCTTCTCAGACCATTTTATCTAACTCGGCTTTCACTCTGTCCTGCATGGCTATTAGAACTTTACGTGCTGGCCTGATAACTGGACTGACCTCTGGGTCTATCTTCATGGAGTACACTACTGGAAGCTTGCTTAGTTTGTCTTGGAACAGATCAGCAAAGGTAGAAAAAATTTACTGGGCAAAATTAGAGTAGTGGTCTTTTAAGCTAACATGGTGGATTTCCTTATTAAATGAAAGTAGTCCCATTTTCAAACTGTCTCTGAGGCCTAATAATGAATGAACGTGCCTCTTGACCACATAAAATAATAAGTCATAGCTTCTCCCAGCAGAGTAATATGAAAGCACTACTGTGCCTTTGGTTTGAATTTCTTCATTTCCATAAGCAACAAGTTTTGCACACGTTGCCAAATCAAGCCTTTCACCTTTACATACTCTAGCAAATATTTCTGCTGACATAACATTGCATTTATAGGTTCATAGGTGTGCACTAGGCTAATGGCCCTGGAGCCTTTACAAGCCTAGACCATAGGATTACCCTGGCATTGTGCCACCTGACATTAGTTCCCAGTGTTGAGTAGAGCCACTGGAGTGATCTCCGGAGTGAATTTTCTATTTCCCATCCACTCATTAAGATTTCTCTTGAAGAGGGCCACTGAGGTGTTCTGTTTGACATGTATGGGAAGTCTATTCCATAGCATGGGCAGTCTCTGGGTTATGAACCTGTCCCTCCAGCATGTTCTCTTGATTGTGGTAATGAGGTGGAGGTCTCTGGAGCATGTGGTGTGGAGGGATTGGGATTTCTTTAGCTGTAGCATTTCTAACAGAGCTGGGTCAGACATGGCTTTGTAAGTCAATCAGAGATTGCCTTTAAGTAGGTGATATGAGACAGAGAATAGTTGGAGTTTTTTGAATCTGTCCATATAGGACAAGTGTTTAAGGCCTAGGATAACCTTTGTGAGGTACTTTTGCACCCTCTCCAGTTGTTGCAGGTGCCTAGTGAGGTACATGCAAAATGGGGCATTGTACTCAATGATTGGCCTATTGAGAGAAAAGTAGAGGGAGACAATGACCTCTTTCTTCCTGGATGCAATGTGTACACATTTACAACACAATAGTCAATTTTACATGATTGCCAGTCACCTCTCACTATGCCCACCACTCCCCTGGAACATTTCAGAAGCATAATACCTGTGTCATTGATGTGGTACATTACATTTCCCTGCAATAATATAGAAGACCATAAAATAACAATTTTAACAATAACACTTGTAATGAAAGTTAATAACCTGTCCATCTCAGAAATGTAAATTCCTGCCAAAAATGCCTATACCAACAGTGAACTATAAGATATGCCTACAGATAAAAAATCAATTTTCTACTGCATATATATAATTTGTTTCTTAACATGTTACAAAATCTAGAATGTACTTGAAAATACAATCATACCTTAGCAGCATTAGAAGCTTTCAGTGCAGAGAAATCAAAAGGAATAACAAATCTTATGTTTTGTCCAAATACACAAGTCTCCTCACCTTCAAGTTCCTAGCTACACGGTTGCATTTCTATAGTGTAGATTCAGGGCTTTGAGCACAGTGAAGATGCAAATGAGATGTGAACTCATTAGAATTGCTGAATACCAAACTTTTGACTTTGAGTATCAGATGTAAACGTAGTGTAGGCTCTAGAATACTATTAGTTGCTAATGGCTTGCAACTGTGAATGCTTAGTGGAGGGAAAAGAAAGTCACAACAGCAATTCAGACTATCTTCCCTGCTGTGTGTGTAACTTTAGCAAGCTTTTAAATGGAGCTAAACAGCACACATTTATCATTTTTGTTCACTAACAGCCAAACTCTCCTGACTTTGCTGAAAAATATATTTCACTGTTATGTATTTTTATGATACATTTAAAGGACAATAATACAAAATGCACTATAGACTGCATGTTTGAGAATACAGCAGAGGTAAGAGAAGAATGAACATGATACAAAGAGAAGACAGAGCTGTATTGGTGCAGATGTATTCATAACTGGTTGTGGGATCAGTCATTGCACTAAATATGCAAGCAACACATGTACAAACAAATGAGAGTGTACAAGTGTCTTGTATGCATATGATTTGTTTTTCTGCTGCCAAGTGTTTTCTGTGGCAAAGAAAGATAAGACACGCATAGTGTGGTTTGGAGGTTCATTAGTATGATAGTTCAAATCCAGAGTTGTGTAAAAATCTGTAATGTGAGTTAAAATGTATTTTGTAATGTTTTTTTTTTTAAATATTAATATTTGCATGGTATGCAGCTTAGCGCAAATACTGTGAAATGGATAGATATTTCAAAATTAATGGAAGTTGCTTCTGTGATAAGGACAGCATAAATTAGAGCTGTGAATCAACTGTGTTTGTAGTACACCTGGTAAACATGATGACATACACAGCACATAGGATATGTAGATTATGGTTCAAGTCCCACAATTTTCTTTTAATGATAAAAATTAATAAACACTGTTTACAATAATAATACATGTTATGGCTTACCTGTCTGATTTGCATTTTGCTCACCTATTCACAAACATGGCATAATGCCACAGACAATAAAGAGACACTGTCAATTTCAAAAAGATACATTATTACATCTTTTGCCTTTCATTGCACAATCATGCTAAGTTGGGTTGAGTGGAGGTTAGCATGCACACACAACACCTGCAGACAATAAAGAGACATTCTCAGTTTCTAAAAAAAATACATTGTAACATGTGTGGTCTCATCATGCAAATGCACTACACACCATTGTCAGGCAGAAAGCACTCATACACCATAATGAGTGTAAAAATCACACCTGCTGCCTAGCTCTACATACGGCAATGGCCACAATGCAGATGAGCCAGGTTTCTAATCTACACACTCACACTCCAAATTTTATTAATGCTGTTCCACTCAATTCTTAAAAATAAAAGACAATATAAAGATAATTATGCAAAACAACAACTATGTATAGCAATGGCTATCATATGAATTATATGTGGGACTGAGGATATACTGATAATTATGTTTCTGTAATTAAAAGTCTCATTTCTGCCCTGGGATTGACTTCATATTTCAATGATAGTCATATACACACAAGTGGGTAGACCAGGACTTGTCAGGTCATACACATACATGGTTAAGCACTCTGTCTTTAATGTGTCTATATAATTAGTAACATTGTCTTCTTCAGTTACCTGTGTTATAATTCTCCATCAATATATTTAGTTATGCTATTATTAGATAATATGCTATTATTAGATTGTTTTACTTGAGAAATACTTACTTTCTTCTAAACTTTACTTTTCTGTTATAGTTAGACCAAACATGCCCACATTTATTGCATTTTCTACACTTATTCCTACAATTTGTATTGATATGTCCCCATTCCCATCACTGACCACATTGCTTTTTTATTGCAGTCTTGTTCCCAAGTGGCTGCCATCCCCTCAAAATGCTTTAGGTTGACCCTAATACCTAACTGCTCCATTTTTCCCATTCACAATTATAACATTTGAAATATGCTGCATTTCTCCTCATGCACATCCAATGTTACCCATATCTCTCATTCCCTTGTGCAAACATTTCCTAAATTATACAATTTTTTCACTTCATGCACCTTATTACAAATAGGCACAAAAGTATTTAATACAAGTTCATCTGTGTCTGATATTCTGAATTGCACATTTATTTTCTTCCTGCAGTCCCAAATTGTGAAAAATATACCCATTCCTTGATGGGAATGAACTCTTTTTCTCCACTTCATTCATAAGTTTTTAAAATACAGTAAAAGTTTCAAATGTGACCTCACAAATGTCTTCTGTTATTAAATGTATTAATGCTCTTATATCCTATAGCAATAACCCCTGGCTGGGTGTGGGTAATGCTGGATTTACCCATGGTTGGTGTGGTTTGGTCAAGAGGGTGAAGTCTGAGTGACCACACAAAACCAGCTGTGGGTAAATCTACCATTACCCACACCCAGCCATGGGTTATTGCTATTATACAATGGCATTATTTGAGAAAAACATTACTTTTTTAAATAATGTCTTTGCATAATGGCGCCATGCTGTTTTTCCACTTTTTTCTCCTGTATCATGGGGCTTTTTTGATATACTGTGCATGTATATGGGAATTATGTTCCCATGTTTATGCAGTACATCAGTGCATTGGAAAGAAAGCAATGGAGAAAGGAATATCTTCATTGCAGAAATATGAGAGAGACAGGGCAGAGAAAATACAAGGATACTCAGGTACATTTCTTTAGTTTTGCATAATGCACCTGATTTTTCTTGTATTTTCTTTGTCCTGTCGCTCTCATACCTGTTTACATTTCAAAGTTTTTTAATTAAAAAAATAATTAAAAAAACTGGAAAGTTCCATAGCATATATTAATAAAAGGAAAGTCCAGGCAACCAGACTTTTTCCTTTTGGTATATGCTTGATTTTACAATGGGAATGCTGGTTGGGCTGACCAATTATCATGCATGTTTTTGAATGTTAATGGCCAGTCATTGCATAATATGATTTAAACTCCAAAGATAAAAAATTCATAACTTCATGCTTGTTAATATAGTCTCTGATCTTTGTTTTAATTTTTACCACCTGTCTTCTCTTCAGGTTTTGTTATTCCTGCATTGATCTGTGTCTTTTTTCAGCTTCAAACACAGAATCTTTCTTGCTTTCATTTATCATTTCTGCATATGTAAACGTTTTCTTCCTGTTCAGGATTTTAAAAGCAGTTAATTCACTGGCCAAGCATGTCCCCAGACTGCTAGTAATCCAGCTTCTTTTCCTGATTCATCTGCTACCGCTCCCGGCTCTTGATCCACCAAAGTGCTCCATCTTCCTTTTTCATCAGCATTTGTCTCAACTAGATCCATCATCTTCATCAACATAGTTGCCGGACCTGCTGCCTCCAACTATTTAGCAATAATCATCTCTCTTACAGAATCTGTTTGCAATAAGTAAGTTTTCTACATTATAGCACTCTTAGCCAGCTGTTTCCTTTCCTCCGCCATCTTGGAATGCTCCAAGCAGTAGTGACAGCCCTCTAGCATCACCTAGTGCTAAAAATGATAAGGACAATTTCCCCAGTGCTCTGGCCAACTGTCCAGTCATCAGTATGACTACCACCTTGGGTCTGCCCCAAAAAGAGGAGAGTGGTCTAGAGGGACTAATCCAGCTGAAATAGAGCAAAAAATAAATACAAATAAAAAAATCCTACGCCATGGACTGTAATATTTTTTTACCCATAACTTTGAGAATTGCTTTCTGCTTTCTTTAGAAAAAATAGTGTCTAATAAACAGATTAAGTGAAATGTCAGATTTCACAGGTTCTTAGGTTCATAGGTGTACACTAGGCTAATGACCACTGGGACTTTTCTAAGCCTAGCCAGAAGGTCTATATTATATGAACGAGCGAAAATGCCAGACTTTGAACCCTTTATTGTGGGGGGCTGTGCCCCTCCGCTAATTATATATACCAACTCCAAGATCGTACTATAGTCAGGAAAGGGCAAATTTCCCAATCTTCACTGTACCATGATCTCACAAAAAACACATCGATGAACTGCATTTTCACGTATACAGCTGTTCGATACTTTGGTTTTGTTCTTCTAATAGGAACCCTAGCCAGACAACATAAATGTATCCCACAAATTATTGTACCCAAGGGTGAATGTTAGTTAGGGCATTATTTAATGACTGTCTCTATCCATGAGAGGCATAGGTGTCATACCAGGGGTTAATTTCCAATTTCCCTTCCAATGGTCCAGGCTGTACTTGAATACAGTTAGTGAAGGGCTCTGCTTCACAGGAATGAGAAGCATATTCTCAAGAATGAGGATTCTTTGAGAAACATACTTGTCCCTCCAACATATTCTATTTAAGTTGCAAAGTTCAAATCCATAGATCTAGTAGTTCTGGTTCAGTTCATTTTGTGGACATGCAAAAGTACCATCAGAGTAGGATCCAAGGATGACTTGAATGCCAGGTATAAATGGCCTCTTAGCAGTCTGGAGGAAAAGAGTATAGTGATAGGAATTTGAGGCAGCGTATAGTGATAGGACTTTGAGGCAGAGTATAGTGATAGGACTTTGAGGCAGAGTATAGTGATAGGAATTTGAGGCAGCGTATAGTGATAGGACTTTGAGGCAGCGTATAGCGATAGGACTTTGAGGCAGAGTATAGTGATAGGACTTTGAGGCAGAGTATAGTGATAGGACTTTGAGGCAGAGTATAATGATAGGACTTTGAGGCAGCGTATAGTGATAGGACTTTGAGGCAGCGTATAGTGATAGGACTTTGAGGCAGAGTATAGTGATAGGACTTTGAGGCAGAGTATAGTGATAGGACTTTGAGGCAGAGTATAGTGATACCCTCTCTGTCCAACCAGTGCTTCGTGTCTCTGCCCATGTAGCTGACACACACAGTCTTTGAGGTTTGATTTACAGCACCCTCCTATGAGACCTATTGTTTCTGGGGGGCAATGGGTTACTACGGCCATTTCTAAGTATCTTGACCAACAACGTAAGACTTTGCTAAGGTTTAGTAGTGGCTATATTAGAGATATATGAGACTTTCTGAATTCTTTAGGATTGTTCTTAGAAACTAAAAATATTAATGAAGCTCTTTTAGTAACGATGGACATCAAATCATTATTTACTGTGATTCCTAATAATGTTGACATACAATATGTGAGAGAGTTTTTGGTAAAGCATAGTAACTATACGCAGAATAAAATGACCTTGATATGCTCCCTTTTAGAACTGGTTCTGGAGAACAACGTCTTTATGTTTAATGATACTATCTACCATCAGATATTAGGTGTGGCGATGGGGACTCCTGTGGTTAACAGCTATGCTAACCTTGTACTAGCTAGGTGGGAAGAGTTGTATATCTTTGATTCTACAATGACTGGTTTTAAGAACAACCAGCTAATATTCTACAAAGGATTTGTGGATGATGTTGTATTATTATGGCTGGGAACCGGTCATACTCTTGAATTATTTGTTCAAGAATTACATGAGACAACTGACTTTCTTCATTTTGATATGACTTATTCAGATAAAAAAGTAAATTTTTTGGATGTCACTTTATTTAAAGATGGTGGTACGTTACACACTTGTATACATAGGAAAAATGTCCAAACCACTAGGCATGTACATTGCAATAGTATGCACCCTACACACATATATAAAGGTGTTGTAAAAAGCCAGTTATTACGTGATAGTCAATTAAACACAACTGACCAAGGTTTTAGATCTGAAGTTGGGGACATGGTTAAAGATTTTGTGTCTATAGGTTATGATACAACCATGCTGGAGAGTAGTGTTCAGTATGTTCAATCAGAACGACATAAATCAGCCAGACCTTACCTGCAAAATAATGGTGCTTTACATAATGATGGTCCTGATCAAGATAAAGAAAAAAAGGAATATAGTTTGGGTTATGTAATAAAGTATAACAGATGTTTATGACAGATACAACATACTGTAGAAAGGAATTGCACCATCTTACAGTTTGATAATGAAATAAAAAAAGATAGTTGGAGCAAGACCATTTTTTGTATATAAGAATGAGAAGAATCTTAAATAACTATTATGTTTCAAAGATATGAAGTATAATGTACAAAGAACTCAAGTTCAAAAGAATATTACAGCTCCTTGTTATAATTGTACTTACTGTAAATTTAACACAAATATAGACTTTGAGCATCCTGTTCTTAAAACAAAATTTTTATTCAAGCCATTTGCTACATGTACAACTGAGAATGTTGTTTATCTTGTGAACTGCATAAAAGGCACCTGTTTTAATATAGGCAAGACTAACTGTAAGTTTAAGGAAAGAATATCTTCACATATCTCAGAAATTCGTAGAGGGATAGAGACCAATGCTTTGTCTAACCATATTATAGATAATGGGAATGAACACATGTTTAAATTTAGAGTATTGCAAAGGATTTATCCAAATAGAAGAGGGGATGTCATCATAAATAAGACTGAAACAGCTGAATATAAGTGGATACATTTTTTTAGAGCTGATATGCCACTGAGTCGTAATAAAATTAATAGCATTAAACCTATACTGAAAATGAAGTACTCCTATGTTTAATTGAGTTACTATGGTTTTAAAATCTAATCAGTGTCCAAATTAATCTTGTAATGTGATTGGCTGGCAAGAATTATTTAAAGAGTGAATTAAGCAAAGGTTTTTATGTATTGATAAATAGTTTTATGCTCGAAAGCTTTACACGTTTATTGTTTTATAATAAATTAGTATTATGTGGACGTTTGTACCTTGGTTCATTTGTTTTGTTTTAGGTTTGATTTATATACACACACACACACACACACACACACACACACACACACACACACACACACACACACACACACACACACACACACACACACACACACAGGAAAGGCTGGCACAGGTTTACTAGCTATGCCCCCTTTTGCTCAGACTATAATGTAGTTATCACTGCCACAAGCCAACTCCTTATCAGCTACTTTAAGGCCCTTAACAAAGGGTGTCCAATCTTACTGTGTAATATTAATATTAATACAAATGGTAGTTTGACCAAGAGCAAAGCTATTAGGAGTGGCCCACAGTGTCACCAAATAAGTATGCAAATACCCTCAAAACTTAAATATCTCTAGAAAGATAAGCCACAAGGAAAGGTTTAAATATATTTAATAATAAATAATAAAATAACAAGAAAATACTCTGTATATATTCACAGTGAGATCAGAGTTCAAAATCACAGGAAATATTTAAAACAACATTGCAGACAGTCTCAAATAATACAGAAAAATATCTAAACTAAGCATTGGTATACTCCTGATGATAGCTAAGAGAATAACTATACCCTAGTTAACTTACTTAAGAGCAAGGCAGATGTGGTGAATGGATCTTCTAGTTATTGTTTTCAGGTCCAAGGCAGAATACAGAATGATGTGTCTCTCTAAGAGACCTCTCAAATTAATATCTCAAATATTACTGCTGGGATACCTTGCAAAATGACATAATTTCTTGTCATCTGACTCTATCCCAGGTGAAACTTCCACTGCTGGAAGTTAGCAGTATTTAGCATCTACATAGTCCTCAGATCTTTGGCAGATGCTGGAAGTCATAAAACAATACAACACTTTCAAGACAATACAGAAAGTTCCCTAGTACAGACATTATATCTCTAGCCACCATAAAGTAATGTAATTTCAGCTATTTTGTCTGAAGTTTGCTAGACTGAAGTTAGCCTCCTGTGTTCCAGTTTCCACTATTAAAATATATACATTTAAACAGTTACAATAGTGCATGTACATTTCTCTTCTATTCCAGTAGGGCATGTTGTGGTTATATTTTAAGCACAAGCACTCTACAAAATATCTCTTAAACACGTCTGTACAAACTAGCTTATATGACATACAGTTCTAACACAAGCATCTTATATAGATCATGTTGATATTCACAAATGACATACAATTATCTACAAAATTCTAGCTAGCTGTGCTGGCAATATCTCCCTTTGTCACACTTCTTCCCTCTTGAAGACTCAAACTAGTTTTTCAAGTGACTCTTGAGAAATGTTGCTTGAGAGGAATATATTACCCCACTCCCTGTCTTGAGATTCCAGCTGCCTTTGCATTGCTGACCCCATTACAGTCTTCCACTGTCATATCGTATGCCTGCAACCCTACGCTCCATCATAGTAACTTGGGATTTTGCTGGCTGGCTTCCTGTAACCATAGATCCCCCTCTGACACCTCCTGCCTTCTATTGCAAATACTTAGCACAAGGCCCTCCCTATCATGGCAAGGTTTTATGGTGTTAACATAGTAGAATTTGTGCCCCTGCCCCCTGCCTAGCAGTTCTACCATGTAGTTAACAGCACTAACCTTCCTTACTACTTTAAATGGTCCCTCCCAAGCTGCCTACAGCTTGTTGTGTTTGACAGGAATGAGAATCATAACTTGCTGCCCCACAGCATACACTTTATCTCCAGAAGTCCTGTTATACCACACATTTTTCTGCTGTTGGGCTTCTGCCAGGCTCTCCTGGGCCAAGCCCATGAGTTCCCTGAGCATTGTCCTGAGATTTAGGACATATGCCACAAAAAAATCTCCTTGTGGAAGTCACACTCACCCTCCCACTCATCACAAATCAAATCTAGAGGTCCCCTCACCGTATGCCCATACAGCAACTCAAAAGGTGAAAAACCTGTGGATTCCTAGGGCACCTATCTATAAGCAAACAACAGATGGGGCAAATATTTGTTCCACTCTCTCTTGAACTGGTCTGCAAATGCCTGTAGCATGGTATTTAGTGTAGAGTTTAACCTCTCCACCAGACCATTAGTCTGGGGATGGTAGGGAGTGGTCTTTAGGTGCTTTACACCACAGTGCTTTAACTGACAAGCCAGCAGGCCTGACATGAAATTGGCACATCTGTCAGTCATTATTTCTTTTGGGAAACCTACCCTGCTGAAAATCTCTAACAAAGCATTTGCCACCTTTTCTGTCTCAATGGAGGAAAGAGCCACCACCTCAGGGTATCTGGTAGGATAATCTACTACCACTAGGATATACTTCTTCCTTGTGGAACAACTTGGGGTACTCAGAGGCCCCACAATATCCATAGCTACCTTCTGAAATGGCTCCTCAATCACAGACAAAGGCACAAAAGGAGCTTTCATCTTGTCTCCTGCCTTGCCTACCTTTTGACACTGCTCACAGGTCCTGCAGTATTCTGTTACATCTCTGGAAATCCCAGGCCAATAAAAGTTCTGCATAATATGTTTCTTGGTATGCTTTATGCCCATATGACCTGCAAATGGAAAATCATGGGCTATGGCTAGAAGTGCCACACTGTAGGCTCTGGGCACTACCAACTGTTGTATTCTTCCACCATCTAGCCCTCCCTCAGGGGTCCACTCTGTATACAGTAACCCTTTGTCCTAGTATGCACATTCCCCCTTTCCTTGAGAATCAGGTGCCTCCCTGGTGACCTCCTTCAAGCCTTGTAATGTAGGGTCTGACAGCTGAGCCTGTCTCAGCTCTCTCTCTTTGTAACCCTTCCCAGCTCCCCTTCCACAGGAAGTCTGGTATCCTCTGACCGTGGTGCCTCACTGTCAGCCTGGGTACTACTACTCACCTCTGCCCTTGCACTCTGTCCAAGGGAACATCAGTACTCACAAGTAGCTGTGGCTCACCTTCAGTCTCACTGCTACAAAGTAGCTCCCACTCTGAAATAGCCACCTCACCTGTCCTGGCTTCAAGTGTGAGGTCTGTCTGGGTCCACCCCAGGCTATCACACCAACATAGGTTCATAGGTTCATACTAGGCTATCTGCCCTAGGGCATTTATAAGCCTAGCCAGAGTGTGTTTGGTTTTCGCCACCCATTTTAAATAAATTTTGCTATGCTCTTTTTCGAGGTTAGTATACTGTGCCTCTGTCTAACAGTGACACAGAAGTGATACCCGGGGTAAACCTACAATCTCCCATCCACTCATCAAGATTCCTCTTGAAGAGAGTCAATGAGGGACTCTGCCTAATCTGGACTGGGATTTTATTCCAGAGTGAAGGGAGCCTCTGGGTTATGAATCTGTCCCTCCAGCATGTCCTATTTATTTCAGTGCTGAGGTTCAAGTCTCACGAGCGCGTAGCTTGATGGGATTTTGATTTTCTGAGGTGCAGCATGTCCATTAATTCCAGGTTGGACAGGCACAGATCGCCTCTGAGCAGGTGGTATGCCACTGAGTAGAGCTGGAGTTTCTTTAACCAGGCAGCATATGGCATCTGTTTGAGCCCTTTGATCCTCTTGGTGAGGTACTTTTGGGGTCTTTCCAGTTGCTGCAGGTGTCTGGTAAGGTACATCCCAAAAGGGGCACTGTACTCAATTATGGGTCTGATGAAGTATGAGTAAAGTGGCATGATGACCTTCCCTGATCTAGATGTGAATCCCTTCATGATTAGGTGGGCTATATAAAATGTTCTTCTAACCACTTTGGCCACGTGGTTGTCAAATGAGAGATTGCTATCAACTTGGGTCCCCAGGTCCCTAATTACTTCTTCTGTACTTAATGGATTACCATCTATGTGGTAATTTGTGGGCACTTTGTTTTTGCCAAAGGGGATGACCATACACTTTTTGGCGTTTAGCTTGAGGCCATGGCTCTGGCACCAGTTGTCTGTTTCTATGAGGCCCTTTTGGAGGATGCTTGTGTCGGCTGGAGAGTCGATTATGGCACCCAGTTTGCAGTCATCTGTGAACTTGGTCAGCCACAGTCCTACCGTGTTGGCCTGTACCTCCGAGAAATATATACCGAACAAGAGAGGTCTCAGGACTGAGCCTTGTGGAATGCCACTTGTAACTGGTTTGGAGTCTGACATGGCTCCAACAATTCTAACCATGTGGGTTCTGTCCTTGAGCCAGTTTACAACCAATCTAGTGACATAGGGGTTTATATTTAAGCTGGTGAGCTTATCTATAATGCCCGAGTGGGGTATTGTATCGAAGGCTTTTGCGAGGTCCAGGTAGGCTGTGTGGACCACCTTCCCCTCGTGGACCACCTTCCCCTCGTCAATGGCCTTGGTGACTGTTTCAAAGAAATCAACCAGGTTTAAGAGGCAGGATCTGCCCTTAACAAAGCCGAACTGAGTAGGATCCAGTCAGGCTTGTTCCCAAGCCTGACTACATGTAGCTGCAGGCACACATGGTACTGCATTAATAAAATCATTCCCTATCAGGACATTTGTAGGGATATCATCAAACATACCTACTTGCTTGCTTCCTTTTCCACCTTCATAGTCAAGGTAAACCCTAGCTAACAGTATTTGGAATGGGGTCTCTCCTAAAGCTCTGATTGAAGTAAACTGGCCAAGCAAGTAGTTCTCCTCTTTAACCATTGCAGGCTTCACAATGGTTATGCAAGAGGTTGTATCTCTCTTAGCAGTGTCCTGTTTTCCATCTGATAAGATAGGATATAACCTCTTGTGATAGTTTGCTACCCTTGTTCTCTTCAGACAACTTACTGCTGGCATTCTGGCATTCCCACTTACTGGCTCTCCTACTTTTTGTTCCCCACCTTGCTTCTGTGGACATCTATATGCTACATGGCCCCAATGGTTACATTTAAAACATTTAGCCCTTGCTCCTGACTATGTACCTGAACTAGCGGCTTCCTCTACTACTGGCGGACTCTATTGGGGTGGTTTAGGCTGCCCACCATGGGTTACCTTAGACCCATGTGCAGCACTGGGTATCCCTTTCCTGTGTAGTGATGCCCTGCTTGCTAGGTACAGGTCTTGCTTTTTTCCCAACTCATCTGCAGTATTACATTCCCTATCATTTAACCAGATTCTCATGTCCTCAGGCAAAGTGCTAAGGGCTTGTTTCCTCACCAAAAGGTCTGCCAGCCCTTAAAAAGTGGTGACCTGACACCCACTCACCCATCTATGAAAATAGGTGCTTAACTCAGCAGTATGTTCACACACTTTCATTTGCCTTGTTTCTATGCTCACAAAATCTTTTTCTATAAGCTTCAGGTGTTAACTTAGTTAATTCATTCACTCCAGAGCAGCTCAGAAAAAGCTGCCTGCTTAATTCCACCATAGGAACAACAGTGCAGCCTGAGCTCATTTTCAGAAAATCCATTTCTAATGCCATACAGAAAACAAATGTTCATAACTCTTTAACTATAAGAGCTAGACTAAAAATGTAAATGCAAAAGTTGTTCAGCAGACACTGAAATTTCCAATAGTGGAGATGTTGGTAGTGCGTATCAAAGTCATTATTAAATATTTGGCAAGGAATGTTGATATTGTGCATATTTTTTACCTTTTTGGAAAAGCAAAGCACATTATCTTGGTCACTGTACCATACAGACCCTAAAAATTTATATTTAATTTGTTTGTATGAATGTCAGCTTCAAAATGATACCTTAATCATTACTGTGTGATGCTCTGTTATGGAGATATTCACAGAAATATGATTAATATAATATTTCTCATAATTGATAAATAAACAAAGCATAATATCTTATCATCTGTAACATACAAAGGCTACATATCAGCATAGAAGTTGTGCATCTCAATGTCAGCTTCAAAATGATGCATCATTTCTGTCATCACCATGCTCCCTTGAAAGATATGGGCATAATAATGAGAAGTATTGGAAATATATAATTTTCATAATCCTACAAGACTAAACAAACTGTGATATCTGTACATGTGTACAGTGCACAAACACAGTTCTTTTACCATGTTGTAAGGAGTAACACTGTCTTCAGCATGAGGTATTGCTTGGCACACTGACATGCTCCCTTACAAAGTTTTTAACCAAAATATGAAAAAAAATCATAATTTCCATAACCTAAGTCCAAAACAAACTTTGATATCTGTACATGTGTACAACATACAGGCTTAGTTCTTTTACCATGTTAGAACTATGAATACTGTCTTCAAAATGAGGTATTAGCACATTCAGATGCTCCCTTACAAAGTTATTTACCAAAATATGAAAAAAAATCATAATTTCCATAACCTAAGTCAGAAACAAACTTTGATATCTGTACATGTGTACAATACACAGGCTTAGTTCTTTTACCATGTTAGAACTATGAATGATGTCTTCAAAATGAGGTATTAGCACATTCAGATGCTCCCTTGCAAAGTTATTTACCAAAATATGAAAAAGTCATAATTTCCATAACCATAAGTCTGAAACAAACTTTGATATATGTACATGCATACAACATAAAGACACAGTTCTTTTACCATGTTAGAACTATGAATACTGTCTTCAAAATGAGGTATTACTTACCACATTCAGATGCTCCCTTGCAAAGTTATTTACCAAATATGAAAATGATCATAATTTCCATAACCATAAGTCTGAAACAAACTTTGATATCTGTACATGTGTACAACATAAAGGCACAGTTCTTTTACCATGTTGGAACTATGAATACTGTCGTCAAAATGAGGTATTATTTACCACATTCAGATTCTCCCTTGCAAAGTTATTTACCAAAATATGACAAAAAAATAAGAATTTTCATAACCATAAGTCTGAAACAAACTGATATCTATACATGTGTACAACATAAAGGCACAGTTCTTTTACCATATTAGAATTATGAATACTGTCTTTAAAATGAGGTATTACTTAGCACATTCAGATGCTCCCTTGCAAAGTTATTTACCAAAATCTGAGGAAAAAGTCCTAAACAAATGGATATCTGCACATGTGTACAGCATTCAGACCCAGTTGTTTTACCATGTAGACAGATATTATTGTAAATATGCACTTTCTTGGTGTAGCCAACATACTGCTGAATGGGTACATGTAAAGAGAAAAAGAAAGGTAAGGACTGCCACTCCACTGATGAACCCAGGACAGGCATGGGATTTTAGTGGCATGCAAGGCCATCTGATCTGTCTAATACCTATGCAGGCTACCCATTCAGACAGCTGATACCACTACAGTCTTACGACCTCCTTCAGTGTCAGCAGTCTTCCTTACCTATGCCTTTTCTCTTTACGTGTGTCCATTCAGCAATGGACTTAAGGGATCAAGTTCTGTATTACCAAGCATTTCCTGGCATCTAAACTCTACACATGCCTGATAAAAGAATAAAAAAGAAGTATTGCAGGATGATTACTGACATATTCAATTGTACGTGGTAGCACTCTCCTGAAACAGTTGTTCTTTCTCAGCATCTTCACCAGCTCCTTACCACAGTTATTCGTCAAACTCAGAAAAATATCATATTTTACACAATACAATTCATAATAGAGTTTCTTACCATACTGATCCTACTTGGTCATGGGTGTTTTCCATTTTTCTCACAAGCTGCATGCTACCTGTCCTGCATAGCTCTCCTCACACCATTGTGGAGGTCAGTCAAGAACAAAGCAATGCTCACCTCAGTTAGGTGAATGCCATCCCTTCTGAACAGGTGAACATCTTCAGTGGTGATGCTGTCATGGCAGATTGTAGATCCACTGACCTTGTGCATCAAGCCATGCATAAACCCATTCTGTAAATATCTGGCTTTGTGAGCTGCCCATTGACTGTTTGCTGTTTTCCATATCTGTCAAGGAATTATATCAGACCACACAAAATGACAACGTGGTCACCAAGACTGCAGGTGTTCAAAAATTGCTGTGATTTGAAACTGTAGCCTCCTGAGTGGTTGACTAATGACATAATTCCCTCCAATGTGCAGCACAAGAATGTCAGGCTCAGGGTAGATGGAACACTTCTCTTCTAACAACTGTAGTACTCTGCTCCACTGCATACCTCTTCTTTCAATCCAGTATACCTTCACACTGGATGTGGGGAAGCTCAAGTTGTACTGGTTTTCAGTTTCTGAGGCATGGCTGGCAGCCCAGTGAATGTAGGAATGGCCACATACCCACACTCTCACTTGTTGTTCTCCTGGTCATGAAGCCATGTCAGTGTCAGAAGGTGGACAAACCTGCAGAGGAAAGAAAATGCAAACAGATTACTACTGATGTTTGACAGATGTATTGGAAGACTACATATATATGTATATCATATGCATTACCTGGTTAGCCCATCCAAATTTTCCATCCTATCCACAGGGGCAGTATTCTTTGCATTAGGTACATAAGTGGTGATGATGCTGCAGAGGTACATATCTACTACACGTGAAAACACCAAATTACACACAGTGACTGACAAGAGGGCACAAAAAGGGCACATTTAAATGGAAAAAGTAGGGAAAGGACTGCCACTCCACTAATATGCTGAGGACAAGCATGGGTCTTCAGGTTGTGGGCATCTGAAGTGTCCCATACCTGTGGTGGATACCCACTCAGACTGTGGTTGCAGCAATGACTCCTGATTGCATGCAATGCCAGCACAATGCCTTACCTCTGCCTTTTCCATGTACATGTGTCCTTTTGGCAATGGCCATAAGGACTGAAAGGGGGGAGGTAATGTAAACCCTCTTGCCCTGACCTACATACATTTAGTACACCTGAAGGGAGGGAGACTGAGTGGAGAGATACACCACTTTCCAGTGATTCCCAGAACAGCAGAAGATACAGTCTTACCTTACCTGAAATACTGCATGGGTGGACACTGACAAGGGGACACAGAAAGGGCACATGTAAAGAGAAAAAGCAGGGTAAGGACCGCCGCTCCAGTAATATGCCAAGGACAGGCATGGGGCTCCAGCTGGTGGTTATCTGAAGTGTCCCATACCTGTGCTGGCTGCCCACTCAGACTGCTGATACCACTACTGTCTCATGACGTCCTTCAGTGTCAGCAGTCTGCCTTACCTCTGCCTGTCCTATTTACATGTGCCCATTCAGCAATGTACCTAAGAATGAGGGAATGGAAGTAACTTACTAACTGCAGCCCTGACCTTCATACATTTACTACCCTGACCTTCATACATTTACTAACCAGACCTACATACATTTACTACACCTGAAGGGAGGGAGACTGAGTGCAGAGCTACAGCAAGACAACATGTAAAAAGACCAAGACTGACCCAGGCTTTGTCTTTTTGCATGTGTCCTTTCCTGGAGTGAAAAATTGCATCACAGTGGCACCCCTGACGCCATGCTTACCTAGGACTGCAGCACTATGGGACTGAGCTGAAGAGTCCCCAAGTTCCCAACTGCGATCCAGGTGGATCATAAGATCCATGGTGGCTGGGTATGCCCCCCATGATGCATCCACCAACACAAGAGCAGTTGACACAAAAGACTGAAGAGGGATCTTCCTGACCCTGGTGCATAAGGATTTGGCCGGTAACTGACGGGGGGGGGGGTGCAGAACGGGCACATCTAAATGGAAAAAGCAAAACTGACCATGACCTTGTCTTTTTGCATATGTCCTTTCCTGGAGGGAAACATTGCATCACAGTGGTACCCTCAAGGCCATGCTTATGTGGGACAGCAGCACTATGGGACTGAGCTGAAGAGTCTCTAAGTTCCCAACTGCGATCCAGGTGGATCATAAGATCCATGGTGGCTGGGTATGCCCCCTGTGATGCATCCACCAACACAAGAGCAGTTTGCCAAAAAGACTGAAGAAGGACTTTCCTGGCCTTGGTGCTGAAGGGCTTGGCTGGTAACTGACAAGGAGGCACAGAAAGGGCACATGTACATGGAAAAAAGCAGGGTAAGGCACTCTGCTTTACCTCTGCTTTTTCCATTTACATGTGTCATTTTGGCAATGGCCATAAGGAGTGGAAGGGAGGAACTAATGTAAACCTTGTTGCTCTGACCTGCATACATTGACTAAAGCTGAAGGAAGGGAGACTGACTGGAGAGCTAGATTGGGTGACTTATACATGTATAGACATGATCACTCTGAGGTTCCTGGATTTTGTTAATTCAAATGCCCTGGAACAGTTGGTCTACACCCCCACAAACTGCTCAAATGTCCTAGACCTAGTGCTGACCAACATGGGGGGATCACTGCACTACCCCGTGAGTGTTACCCTCCCTGGTAAGGTCAGATCATAAATCAGTTTAATTTGAAGTAAAGATCAGACCTGACACCTCCACAGGAGCAAAAAAAAAAAATTAAAAATTTCTCCAAAGCAGACTATAGCCTACTAAATGATGGCATAAAAAGTTTCAAAGCCCCTGCTAGCACAGCCAACAATGACTCTTATGCAGAAGAGTACACAGATGCCCTATATAGCCACTTAAACAAATGTATTGACTCAGCTGTACCTGACAAGACTAAAACCAGGTCCTCCAAAAAAAAAAAAAACAAGCCAATCTGGTGGACTGTAAGTATAAATAAGTTATATAACAAAAGAAAGAAAGAGACTGATATCTAAGAACAAGAGGGAACTTACTCAACAGAGGAAGAATACCCTCCACAGCTTGAATAAGCAAATCAGATATTTTGTAAAGTCTTCTAAGGCTAGTTATGAGATTAAATTAGCACCCCTCGCTAAAGACTATCAAAAGACATTGTTTAGCTATGTCCAAAGCCTAAAAGGGAATGCCCAGCTGTGTACTGAACTTATAGTGGATGGTACCACATACACTGATCGTGAGGAAATTGCCAACCTGCTAGCTTACAGATTTGGCAATAATGTCACCCCCATGTCAATCATCAGCCATATCCCAAAGCATTCTTGACACCAGTCTACTACTGAGTATCTCCAAAGAACAGGTCATACAAGCACTTTCTAAGGCCAAACACATGGCTTCCTATGGTCCCAGATAACATCTCAAGTTGCTTACTAAACAATCTAAAACAAGACCTAGTGGAACCACTTGGAACTCTCTTTAACCATAGCCTGAGCACTGGCTTTGTTCCTGTAGAGTGGAGAACAGCAACAGTAAACCCCCTGCACAAAGGGGGTCCATCAACCAACCCAGAAAACTATAGACCCATAATCCTAACCAGCCTTATCTGCAAGGCCAAGGAAATAATCATCATAGACCTTAATAACAAGGATACAGGCAACCTTGAAACTCTTGAGTCAAGCAAGTTTGTTTTCATCAGGGGTAGTTCTTGCTTATTAAACCTGGTGGACTTTTTTGAGAATGTCACCAAAGCTCTGGATGAGAACAAATCAGTAAATGCTGCCTAATTTGATTTAGCCAAGTGTTTGGACACAATCCCCCACTCAGGGATTATTAAGAAAGTCGCCCAGCTGAGGATTAACCCATACATCACTAGATGGGTAGCCAACTGGCTCACTGACAAAGCGCACACTGTCAAATTTGGGGAGTCCACCTCCATCAGTAGACCAGTTACTAGTTGGGTACCACAACGATCTGTGCTGGGCTCTCTACTGCAAAAGCAGATGGCCTGTGGTTTACCAAGTTTGCAAATGACTGCAAACTGGATGCAATCTTTGAGTCTCCCAGTGACGTAAACATATTACATAAAGGGCTGACTCAGACAAATGATTGGTGCCCAGGTCATGAACTAAAACTAAATGCAAAAAATGCCTCATTATCCCCTTTGGCAAAGAAGTAGCCCTGCTAATTATGATATAGATAGCACCCCTCTAAGCTCAAAACCAGTGGTGTGAGACTTGGAAACACAGGTTGATAGCAATCTAAACTTCAATCACCATGTGTCCATAGTGGTAAGAAAAGCCTTCCGCATTGTGCATCTCATAAATAAGGGCATCTCATCCAAGACTAAGGAGGCTATAACTCCACTGTACTCAACCCTTATCAGACCACTAATTGAGTATAATGCTGCATTCTGTATGTATCTCACCAGACATCTGCATTAACTGGCAAGACCACTTAAGTTTCTAAGCAAGAGAATCCAGGGCCTCCAAAATATGACTTACATGAAAAGATGGAAAGCCCTGTCATTGTACTCTGTATCACACAGGCTGCTGACAGATGATCTGTGCCTGGCCTATAATGCATCTCTTACTTTGCCCTAATGGAAATGCTTGCACATCTGCAAATCAAATAGGACAAGAGTTACTCACTCCTGGGATCTCAACCTAGCCAGAGACATTAACAGAACATGCTGGAGAGACAGATACATCTCTCAGAGGTTGCCACGTCTCTGGAACAAGCTCCCAATTCATGTGAAGTAGAGCTCCTCAATTACCCTTTTTAAATGCAACCTTGAAAATTGCTTGGGTGACTGTAAATTCACCCCTGAGGTGGCACCTATGTCCTACATGGACAGGGGTCATCAGTGCTGATCATAGAATTGCTCTGCTAACAATGATCATCTAACAATGGTCAATTAGGGTACTCAGTTTTTTACATGGCTAGGCTTGTAAAGGTCCTAGGCCCATTAGCCTAGTAACCTCTTATAAACCTATGTGTGTATGCTGTGTCATAATAGCAACCATGGGCACATACTATTTTTCACAAGAACCAGCACTGATTTTCCAGAGACTGCATGGTGGCTTACACTTGGATGACTACAATTTTTATGTAGGATAATAACAATACAATTTAACTTACCCCTGTGTTTATAGATACCTGTCAAAATTCTGATCATTTCAGCAGCCTACTGTTAAACTGTTTTTGGGGTGGAGGGATCACTCTTTCTCAGAATCTGGAGCTTCGTCAAGGGCCCACAAGTAATATAGAGTGTTGTCATGAGATAAACAGCTACTACTATACAGGCCATGTTTAGTTTACTTGGTTTGTAAAAGGATGCGTTAATGGCACTACACTGATTCCATGTTTGCCTGAAAATGGTCAAGACCTTATGCATAACCACAGATTGTAGAGCAGTTAATATGTTATTAGGGGTACTGGGGGTATTTAAACATAAGATGGCAGGAAAAAAAAACCTAATGGCTATAAAAATGAGTAGATGAGAAATAAGAACAAGTAAAACATTATAAACAGAAAGAGAATAAAGCAGTAGGATATACAATTACTACCAGGCTGGCTGGGTATGGCTTACTTGACTTAGTATATACATTCTACATAATATATTTTTTTTACCATTGCTAGTATTTGTTTACTGTTTTTAGATGTTATTGCTTTATTGTTTTAACTTTTGTTCTGACTATTTTGTCGGATAGTTTCTTAATAAAGTATGAAGTTGGAAGTATGTGTGTGTGTGTGTGTGTGTGTGTGTGTGTGTGTGTGTGTGTGTGTGTGTGTGTGTGTGTGTGTGTGTGTGTGTGTACTTGTGTGCATGTGTGTGTAGGGAGGGTCACCACAACTGTGAGCAGACCTCAACAAGGCTCTAGTAAACTATACACAAATAATAGAGATTATCATGTTCCAGCAACACAAGCAACATTTTTTACACCTGTAACCTCTCCATACTTCAAGTTACTGAAGTAATAAATTCTATGCAAACTATACACAAATAATAGAGATTATCATGTTCCAGCAACACAAGCAAAATTTTTTTACACCTGTAACCTCTCCATACTTCAAGTCACTGAAGTAATAAATTATATGCAAGTAGAAACAGATTTAAAACTATTGAAATCACTGACACTACAGCCTTTGCACTGTTGTGTTTTAATAAATGTGAGTCAGTCTTATAGTACTGCCAGTTCTATATGGTATTTATTTCTGTGAGTTGCTATTGTGGATTTCTTACATAGACATATTCCACAGAAAACTAAGATAAAAGTTAAGATTTAGGGATTGCATCTACTTTGCAAGTGAATAAAAAGAAAAACTAGATGTATAAGACTACTAAAGGTCACCAGTACTGAGGAATGGGCTGACTCCCATGATCAACACTGCAGGCTGCCCCCCTGAGCACATTCTATCGCAGATTCCACAGTAACCTCAAATAGCAAAAACAAGTAACTCATCAATGCATGACTTTTGCAAAACATATTATATTTTATCCAAAAATCATGCAATGATCATACATAGAAGGTTATAATGCATAGTTATTAAAAACCATACAATTAATCATTATCAGTGGTTTAAACTGACAATAGTGACAGTCAAATCTGTAGCGTTAGACAGCTCTATGCATTTAAATATTTGCATACTCTTTGCTAAACATCCCATGGCACTTGCTGACTAAATGCATAGAAACTCTTCTTGTATACCAATCGAAATTTCCCATGTCAAAAACGTCCCAGTCATAAATTCTACTCATGGCCTTATCACTTGCAAAAGGACATAGACCTCTTGGGATTTACTAAGCAAATGAATTAACTTATTGCACAAATTCATTATTACACAGCAACATTGTTACTTTGAAAAATTATCAGTGGCAGATATCAAATCTCTGAACATATTCTGTAATATAGGCTGCATCTCTCTCTTTTCTTTATTTTTAGTAGCAGTCTCTGAATAGTTAACTATTAGCAACAAATCATTTTCTGTGTGAATATTCAACAGGCTGGTACTAAACATTGAAGAATGTAAAATATCACACTGTGTAAGTGACTTAATTATGCTTATAAAATCAGGTGTAAAATCAAAAAATATTAGTCTAATTAAATTAAGAAAAATAAGAAAAGCTCCATAAAAAATTCAGGAAAGACATACATGTATATGCAGTTCTTAGAATTTCGATCATTTTCATGTTGGCTATAAGGAATTTAAAAAACAGAAGCACATATTTAAACATTTAAAAGCAAACATTTTAAAAGCCATTATAAAATGGTATCACAAAGCTGGGAGAAAATCTTGGGCAATATCTGGGGATAATGTAAATGAAGCAGTGATGAATGCTAAAAGAGACATCTTCAAAATGTAAGGAAAGCTATTAACATATAACGGGATGCAAAAGACATTTCATGATAGCTCTTTAGGAGCTATTATCAGAGTCTGAGAAAAAGTAAAATGCATTTAATGGCTCTCTCTTCGTTAAATAGGAAAAAGCGCTTTCAGGATGACTGGAGTACACAATACTTATGAAAAGTGATATTTATGTTGTACAGAGCATTAGAAAATGCTATAAACAATTTTTTACAGTATTATAATCTAAGCAATCAGTATCAGACAATTTAGAAATAGCAGTTATAGCTTTACCATGGATTAAGGGGGTCAGAATCCATACACAGAGCCCTTGGTCAGCATTATACTGTTTACATACCCTTTCAAACATATGAATAAAACTGTCAAAATTATCACCCTCTAAATTGTGGAAGAAATGTACTGATGTTTATTGCTTCTGGGGTTTGATTTCTCCCTTCCTGATTACCTCCACGACCCTGATGAAGAGTCAGAATCTCCTTTTCATGTTGCCTCTGCCTCTCATTTTGTGCAGCCTCAAATGTCTCAGTCTCTCATTTTCTTTGGCTTCCAGACATCTCAGTATCTCTGCTGATTCTAATGCCATCTGTTTCTCCTTTTCTTCAGCCTCCAAATTCCACAGGCTCTCTGCTGATTCTAGTTCCAGCCATTTGGCCTCCAGTTCAAGTATCTTTAACTCCAGATGGATTTTTAAGTCCTCTGAGGTAAAGCTGAACTGTCCATTTTCTGAGAGTAGTACATCCCCAAGGTCAGTCTGGTTGTCCTCCTGGTTGCTGGTCTGTGATGCAGCTGTGACAAAGGCTGCAATCATTTCTGCTTTAGTAAGGTTGGCATGCTCCAGTCCTTTGTTTTGGCACATCTCAGCCAACTGGTTCCTTGTAAGCTTGCCATACTCCTCTGCTGAAATCCTTGCCTGCTCTCCCTGACTAACTAAGCTAACAAAAAAATAATAAAACTATTGTGATATGAAAGTCTGAATGTCTACCATGTGGTTGCTTGAGAGTACAAACACTTTCTTTAGTGACCACTGTTTATAGGCTACAAGAGTTCAATATCCACACCATTGAATCCCAATATGTGATGTGGTGATCCCACCACTGCCAGCCAATAAATGTGATGCCCCACCACTGGACCAGTAATCAAGGAGCCTCAATCAATCAGTGGGGGATGTACACTGGGAGGATGACAGATATACACACACAGTATTTCCAGATGCAGCTTTCTTCATCAAGTGCAGATTCCCTTAATAGCACACAGAGACCACAGTCAGTCCGGGGCTGTTTTCTCCCTCTTTCTCCAGATCCCCAATAAGACACCCCACTGGCACAGCTATAGAGTGGTAACTGAATGGCCAAGCCAAGACCTTCAGCACCCTCTCTGTCCAACCAGTGCTTTGTGTCCCTGCCCAAGTAGCTGACACACACACATTCTTTGAGGTTTGATTTACACACACACACACACACACACACACACACACACACACACACACACACACACACACACACACACACACACACACACACACACACACACACACACACACAGGAAAAGCTTGTACAGGTTTACTAGCTATGCCCCTTTTGCCCAGACTATAAGGTAGTTATCACTGCCACCAGCCAACTCCTTGTCAGCTACTTTAAGGCTCTTAACAAAGGGTGTCAAATCTTACTGTGTAATATTAATATTAATACAAATGGCAGTTTGACCAAGAGCAAGGCTATTAGGAGTGGCCCATGGTGTCACCAAATAAGTATGCAAGTACTCTCTAAACTTAAATATCTCTAGAAAGATCAGTCACAATGAAAGGTTTAAATATATTTAATAATAAATAATAAAAGAACAAGGACATCAGAGTTCAAAATCACAGGAAATATTTAAAACAACATTGAAGGATAGTCTCAAATAAATACAGAAAAATATTTAAACTCAGCTTTGCTATATTCCTGACTATATCTAAGATAATTACTATATCCCAGTTAACTTATTTAAGAGCAAGGCAGATGTGGTGAATGGATATTCTAGTTGTTGTTGTCAGGTCCAAGACAGAATATAGAATGATGTGTCTCTCTAAGAGACTTCTCAAATTAATATCTCAAATATTACTGCTGGGATAGCTTGTAGAATTACATAATTTCTTGTCATCTGACTCTATCCCAGATGAAACCCCCACTGCTGGAAGCTAGCAGTATTTAGCATCTACCTGTGAAAATACATAGACCTCAGTTCTTGGCAGATGCTGCAAGTCATAAAACAATAAAACACTTCCAAAACAATACAGAAAGTTCTCTAGTACTAGCCACCATAAAGTAATATGACTTCAGCTATTTTTCTGAAGTTTGCTGGACTGAAGTTAACCTCCTGTGTTCTAGTTTCTTCTGTTAAAATATATATATCTAAACAGTTACAATAGTGCATGTACATTTCTGTTCTATTCCAGTAGGACATGCTGTGATTGCATTTTTAAGCACAAGTACTCTGCACAATATCTCTTCAGCACACGTCTGTACAAACCAGCTTATATGACATACAGTTTTAATGCATTTGTAACAGTAGCATCTTATATAGATCATGTTGATATTCACAAATGACATATAATTATTTACAAAATTCCATCTAGCTGGGCTGGCAGTATCTCCCTTTGTTACATGCCCTATATTCTTTTTGTGAGGAACCTCTGGTATTTAGATACCATTTATATATTAGTAGTAATAAAATATCACTTTTAATGCCGTTCACATTTAAATATAGGGTACTCGGATTGTCATTTACATTTAGTAGTATTTTATTTTATATATATATATATATATATATATATATATATATATATATATATATATATATATATATGGGTCTACTTTGATTCAATGAAAACTCATTTCACTGAATTTCAAAACACTCACACCAAATCGCAGAAAGCTCAAATCAATGAAAACTCATTTCACTGAATCACATTTCACTGAATGTAAGTACTGTTGGGCAAATAAAATGTATATGCCCTTTTCCCCACTTTAGTGTGATCCTGGAGTTAGCATATATAGTTAGGGGGGTGTGGGGGACTTTTGGTTTTATATTGTTAGGTTTCAGTGAAATGAGATTCGTAAATATAAAAGCTAAGTAGGTGGGGGGCTAAAATGAGTTTTCAGTGATTTGAGCATTCAGCAATTTTTTGGGGATGAACTGAAATTCAGTGAAATGAGTTTTCAGTGTATATATATATATATATATATATATATATATATATATATATATATATATATTTATATACATTTTGTCCTCCATCTCTTTTGTCCCCTTACACTGTTTTCTATAGTATCCTTTTTTCCTTTATCTCATCTTGCTCTGTTCTGACACTCTTAAAATCCTGTAATGACTCTTCTTTTACAACCTCATGTTACTAACAACTATTTACTTTGTACCAAACAACTGTAGCATTTCATTCAAATCAAGCTGCATTTGCATTAATATTCCTTTCTTCTGCCTCCCTACCTTCCATAAGACTTACATTTTCAAGAAGTTCTTTTTAGGTTGATTGCAGTAAAATCTCTCCCTCTGTTTTAATGTATCATACTAATATTGAATAAATGGTGTACTCTGTTATCTTTTAGCTCAGTGATGCATATGCTTGCCATTCCACAGTCCCTATGCTCCTCTCATCAGTCACTGTCTTTATCTCATGCAGTATTATATTTTTCTGAACAAGTTCCTATTTCAGTCTTAGTAATTTTGTCTGAATGAAATTAGATGTTCAGTTTCCTTCTTATCTATAAATTATAAAAATCCAAAGAAGCCAAAGAAGAAGTAAATGTCCACAGTGGTAAAATATACCATACACGATAAAAAGAAAACCCAATGGAGCCAGCACGACCAGTTAAAACTTTATTTAACACACATATAAGCGCTTTTGAGCATTGGCTCTTCATCAGATCTAAAACACAGTTAAAATCAACCATTTTTAAACAAATAGCAACCAATGAGAATCAATTGCAGAACCTACGCCCCTTCAATAAGGGTTTTAAAGGCATACAAACATTTAAACCAAGTTTATGGTTAGCTTGCAATTCAGCTATCCATCTTAACTCAGCTAATTCAGTACTGTGTACAATGTCACCCCCCCATACTCACATGTTGAATGTATAACACTATAAACTGAAATCTATGCTCTTTATTTATTTCAATATGTTGATGTAGAGCATTACTTCTCAATCAATACCTGATGTCACTCATATGTTGCAATATACATTGTTTTAACATTCTATTAGTCTTCCCAACATAGAATGCTTGGCATGATATGCACTCAGTTAAATACACCACATTTTAGTTCTGCAGTCTGCATATAATCTAGATATATACTCCCTACCTGACACAGGGTGTACAAAGATGTTATTTTCTTTAATATATTGACATGCCTTGCATTTCTTACATTTAAAAGTTCCCAACTTCTTCCTATGTGTTGTGGACTTGTTGGGAAGTATGTTCTTACACAAAATCTGCTTCAGATTTTGGCTGTTAGTATACACAAATCTGGGGTGGGCACCTATTAGTGCTTTCAGATTGTCATCAGAATGTAAACTCTTCCAGTTTTTTTTATCACCTGAGAAATGGCATCAATATCACTATTATAGTGTAAATGTATTCTCACAAATGGGTTATTTCTTAGCTTCTGTTCATTAACAATAGTCCCATTGTCAGAATTGCCCATATTACATTCAAACCATGGCTTGCCTCTACTCCTCCAACTTTTTGTCCTAGCTATTGTTCTCTTAACTCTTTGTGTTGGATAGCCATGACTAGCAATCATATACTGCATGTTATCTAGCTCACTTTCATATATACTATCTTCAGTGCATAGTCTAGAAATTCTTAGCCCCCTGCCCACTCATTACATTATTAAAAATGTGCCTTGGGTGCATACTGTGTCCTACATTAACATGTTATTTCTCCAACAACTTTCCTATACACTCTGGTGTGTAGTTTGCCAGTCAAATCTTTGTAAATCTTTACATCTAAAAAAATCTATTGATTCAGCAAAATAGCTCACAGTAAAACATAAGAAATCTGCTCTGTCTTCCAAATATCTAACAAACAGCAATAATTCTTCAGTTCTACCACTCCATAAAATAAATATGTCATCCACAAAACAATGGTATATTTTCAAACTTGCCTTCCATGGACAAGTACTAGATAGAACGTGAGTAGCCTCCTACTGTGCCAACACCAAGTTGGCATAGATGCTGGCACAAGAGGTACCCATGGCTACACCATCTCTCTGCCAATAATATTGATCATAAAACATGAATAAATTATCTCCCAAGATCAATTCAAAAAAGCACATATCTGTGTAACTTTCTTTTCATCAAATGTTGCATGAGTTGGAATAAAATCTTTAAACAGCTGAGATTCCTTAAGAATTCGGAATCACAGTAAATAAATTATTTACATCTAACGTCACAAATATGTAACTTTCATAACCAGTTATAAATTCATAAGAGTCACTCAGAGATCGTAAGAAACAGGAAGTATCATTTATCACTGCTGGTGCATAAGATAATGCCATTTTAAGTTTCTTCTCCACCCATATGGGGAGGAACTGAGTAACCCAACCTCTGCCAGATACTATTGGTCTGTAGGGAGGTTTGAGGAGATTCTAATGAATCTTAGTTAAACCTATCAATATAGGTATAACAGGTTGTTCAACTATCACAAATCTATATATGTCTTCAGTTATAACATTACATTGCAATAAATCATCTAAAATATGTTTTAGATGTGCAATAAAATCACTCACTTGGTTGCATGTTATATTCTGATAACTAACATTTTCTCTAAGCATTTTCAACATGTCTTGTAAGTAATCACCTCTATCAAGTATTACAATTCCACCCCCCTTATCAGCTGGCCTGATAGTAACATCAAAGTTGTTCTTCATATTGTTAAGAGCTTTCAGTTCACACTCAAATTATAATAGTCATGTCTCTTCTTTGTAACTAACATATCAGAAATTTCCATTGTGCATAAATTCAAAAAAGTGTCCATAACAGGATGTGCAGGCCATATAAATGTACTTGGTTTCAAGGGTATCTCAGTACTATCATTGTCCTGTTGGCCAAACAGTAGTTTATGGAGAATTTTTCTCCCAAATAAATGTAAGTCAGAAAAAACTTGATGTGTTCTGGCACTTTGTGCTGGTATAAAAAACATACCTCTGTTCAACAGGGTAAGCTCAGAGTCTGATAAAACATATTTAGAAAGATTATAAACAATACTTTCATCAGTATGAACTACAGTACCTTTTATCTCATCAGTTTTCTTCTTTTCCTGCCTCTGATGGGTGATCTTTCTTTCTGCTGTGTGTTTTTTATCCTCATAGAAGGGTAGAAAAAACAGAATCAATCAAAGGCATCACTTTTGTTCTGGCTCCCAATTCTTTGTGTGAGCTTTTGTCATTGTTTGTGGCTGCATCACATTGGAACTGCAGTATACAGCCATTTTTACTCAAATTTTCATTTTGTAACTCATTTTCATTCACCACTGTGTTGTTAGAAAATGCTAGTGCTTCTTGGACTGTTACCGCTAAACCGGAAGTACTAGATCTTTGCACTTCCGGTTGAGTCCTTCTCTCTAAATCTTCAACCACAATTGCATTTTCATTCATGTTTTTAGTACCAAAGTTAAATCTAGGCCAAACAAAGACATACCCTTAGAAAAACCAAAAAAAATATCTTTGAAACTTCTGTATTTTAGTATGCTGAAGCTTTTCATCATAAGTATTGAGGGAATGAAACAGAGTGTCTAGCCTTGCAAAATACATGTTTATCCAAGTTCTTTTCTATTTCATTCTGCATTTTCTCTATTTTTACAACCAGTTCATTTTCAATAGGTGAAAAAAGTCCAGCAACAACTGCATATACTTAAAGTTGGTATCTAAATTAAGGGCTTGCCATATGGCCAACAATTCAGGGTAAGCCTCCCCATAGGAAGGCATACATAAAACACACAGTCCTCTTGGAACTATTTTAAAATGGAGGCATGCTTCTAAGTTAAGTCTTTGCCATTGGATGTGCTTAAGTTTAAACAGTTCTTTTTCTAGTACCACAATTTTTTCATTGAGGCACTCATCCTCACACATATCAGGGTCACTGCTTTCTCCATTAGCATTCAGTTGAACAAATAATAGAGGGTTATTGTTCATATTTACCATTCTATTTGCTCTTTCCTTGAATGTTCCTGTACATGGTGTTACAGGGCAGTATTCAAGTTCAATAGATTCTGAGTCAGCACCAGCCATGTCTACTTTCTCAGCAGAATGTGAAGCAGCTGCAGCAGCAACAATGCCAACAGCAATAGAAATCCAAAGCGGCCAAGGAAGAAGTAAAAGTCCACAGTGGTACAATATACCATATGGGATAAAAAGAAAACCCACTGGAGCCACCACAACCATTTAACACACATCTTTGTATACCCTGTGTCAGGTAGGGATTATACATCTAGATTACATGTAGACTGCAGAACTAAAAATGTGGTGTACTTAGCTGAGTGCATATCATGCCAAGCACTGTATGTTGGGAAGACTAATAGAATGTTAAAACAATGTATATTGCAACATATGAGTGACATCAGATTATATTTGAGAAGTAATGCTCTATATCAACACACTGAAATAAATAAAGTGCATCAATTTCTGTTTATGGTGTTATACAGTCAACAAGTGAGTATGGGGGGGGTGACATTGTACACAGTACTGAATTAGCTGAGTTAAGATAGATAGCTGAATTGCAAGCTAACCATACACCTGGGTTAAATGCTTGTATGCCTTTAAAACCCTTATTGAAAAGGTATAGGTTCTGCTATTGATTCTAATTGGTTGCTATTTGTTTAAATATGGTTGATTTTAACTGGTTTTTAGATCTGATGAAGAACTAATGCCCAAAAGCGCTTATCTGTGTGTTAAATAAAGTTTTAACTGGTCATGGTGGCTCCAGTGGGTTTTCCTTTTACCCTGTATCTATAAATAATAATCACTAATCAGAAAGTCCTTCCATGCTGTTACTGCTTTTTTTCATAAACGAGTCCCAAATTCTGCTGCTAACCCAATGGTTTCAAAACCTATGTCCAAAAATAATTTTATTCCATTATGCATTACTGAATGAATCCCCATTACCACAAATACCAAAGGTTTGGTAACATTATCCCATACAAATGACTAGTCTAGCTTTACCTGAGTCTTTGCTTTCACCCATATTACCAGCCATTTGACAGAAATGCTAATTTCCTTAGTGCAACTTTATCTCTGTTTCACATCCAGTGAGTAACTCTGATCTTTGCCCTGTTCAGTTGCTCCTCTGGCTAACCCTTCCACATCCCTGTGTTCTACCTGTTATTCTCATGGTTCACTAAGTTGGAATGCTGCACTGCTTTCAGTCTGTGAGAAAGAGGCTACATCTCCATTCTCCACTTCTGCTAATTCATTACTACTTTCAGGAAACCTTTGATCCATGATATCTCACCACAACAACTCTTCTCCTTCTGCTGGTTCAGAGTCTGCAAGCATTTCTAATAATATTGTATTTTCCAACCTTCTGTAGGTCAGATGTAAAAGCATCATGTTGTTGCTTCATCTCACTTTATATTCATCAGGTTTGGCCTTTACAAAACACATCTGTCTTTGCCACCATTTTGGTTTCTTCACCCGTGTTTATTTATTTATTTATTACATTTGTTTACCAGGATAATGTGACTGGGCAGAAAATAAACATTTTCAGTGGAGGCCTGGGAAGAAACGCTTCAATATAAGAAGTTACAAATAGTTACAATAAAACATATTAGTAAAGTTACAATAATATTATATATAAAATATACAAGCAATGTAAAAAGTAATTTTCCCAACATGAAGTACTCTCCATTGCTTTCTCAAAAAAGGTGATTTTTTTTTGGTGATTCTGGTTGGTATGAATACTATTACGGGCCACAGGCCTAGTGGGATTAACATGGTCAAATGCATACATGCATGCATACGTAAATATATCTTATGTTGTTTATGCAGGTTAGCCTACTCTATGTGTTGATTGTTTTTATAGGATACAGTAGCCTAAACATATTTATAAATCATTTTTTCTTTGCTTTTAGCTTCTCTATGAAAATCTTTACTTCAGATTTTTCAGGACTTACCCATGTAGCTCACTCACTGCTAGCAGTTTATTCATAAATGTTGTAAATATTATAAATTTTCAATATTAGTTGACTTGATAACTTATCATATATCCATAGGCAATAGAAGGTAATAGCTTCTCCTGGATACTTGCACTTTAAGAAATGAGTTAACCTTTCTCATGCATCATTTCACTAAAAATAAAACTATTGTAAATAAATTCTATATCCAATCAACTATGAATATAATAGCTTCATGTGCAGTTTTATTTATTGAAAAAAAAAATCTGTTTAGCTTCTTTTGCAGTTTACTTTCAGCCATATGAATGTGATTTCATTTCAGAATGAGTCAGCACTGTGAGCAGATCTTTTCCCCGAGTCCTTAATTAACAGTGATAGTATGAGTGCAATGCAGCATACATCTATAAATACATTTAAAAAAATAAAATATCAGTACAAGGAAGTAAGACAAAGGCTGGCATTCATAGTCGTTGTATGAACATGTTACAGGTATCTGTGCTGTCCGCAAATGAGGGTAGCTAGGCTACAATTCATAGAGGCCATTTAGAGTAACTCGTAATGGCTGTGAATAAGCCTAAGCAAATTAACTGATAATGAGATGTAACTGAGACATTATGTAAAATGGTATAAGCTAATGAAGTGTTCTTTTGCCCACTTGCAATTTTTAATAAAATTTCCATGCCGTCTGCAGATTCATTGTAAAATGTGGGGTCATGCCTATTCTAGCTACTTTGCAATCTGTATAGATGATTGCTGTCTCAGTAAAAATAATTTCATTTGTCCTTTCTCTGCCTTGATTGTTTGTTCTATATTATTACTGCACATTACCACAGTCTCTATTTCACACACACACACACACACACACACACACACACACACACACACACACACACACACACACACACACACACACACACACACACACAAGCACACACACACAAAACTTATTAGTCAAAGAACACACTGAAACCATGCCTGCCATCCTCAGAAAAAAATGATGTGACACAATTCCCATAGTGATATACACCTGCAGTGTAGTAATGTTTGCACTAATATGAATATTATTCATCAGTAATACAGGAATCTCCAAGTAAAGACACATGTTGAGCCAACAAAACATCTTTTCCACATCAGTACTTCTAAATTAAATCGCTGCATTTTTACCAAATGTACACAATATCTAGAAGACACCAAAATAAATGATTTCTTACTGATCAATAATCATTTCCACTAATGCTGTAATGACTTCCAGTTTTACAAATGGCAGCTTACATTATTCACCAAAACCATTGTAATATGCCAATCATATAAATAAAAAGGTGAACTCAATAATCATATATCGGTTTCAACTATTTCAAATTAATTTAAAATATTTCCATTAGCTTTTTCTTACTTTAAAAAGCTTGCAGTTTCCATAACTAATTTGCTGCCTTACACGAGTGATCCCAGATATTAACCTTACTCACATATGTTCAGTCCTTTATGCACTTTGTATACAAATGAAGCCCTTTTACGTTTACCTCTATGAACAGTAATATTATGTCAACGTGCACAGAGCCTTATGCACGTAATTGTTCTCCCTGCTTCTCTTCACATTTAATGCATCTCCAGGTACTTACTCTTTTGACGTAAGTAGGTGTATTCATCAACATTCCAGCCCATTTACATAGTGAACATGAATAACATCTGCTGACTACATTTACATATTGATGTAGCACTAATATTTGTGGATTACTGGTACACACACATACGAAACCTAAGAATGTGAATAGTGCCCAAAGTGTATGAGATACCTAGACAGAGACAGAGACAGACAAGCAAAAAGCAGAGAGCTAGAGGGACAGAGGTGGCAGTGAAATTACAAAATAAATCCATATTATATTAAAACAGATTGCATTTATACAACTTTCCTAAATGTAGTAAAGATGCACAAAGGGAAATTAAAAAGATGATAAACATTGACACAAAGGATATAGTTATTTATTTACATATGTAGGGAATAACTTGAATGTTCTGCTTTTGGAATAGATAAATATGCCAATGGTGGGCAAAAGACATAAAATGAGCAAAGGATGTGAGGCTGTGAAGGAAAAGGCAGGTGGGAAAAAGTTGAGGCTGTTTACAATGATTATATTCTACATGTGTTAGTGAAGTCACCATTTATTCCAGTCACTGTAGTTTGCTTACTGAAGCAGAGTACCAAACTCAGTACAGCATAGCGTAACAGAATATCAGTTTATCTTTTGCTGGCAAGATGCAATATTAAAAGAAAGAGGCTGCAGATATTTGCAGTTAGTTCAGTTAGCTGCAGAGAAAGACAGTTATAGATCTGCTCCACATCTTTTATTACAAGTAACCTTAACCTGCCACCTTTTCTTTCTCTTTAGGTATGTGGTCCATTAATCTGAATTAAAATCTATTGGCAATATGCCTAGATTAATCTCTGAAAAGATTACTCAGAGCCTTGTGCATGTCTCCCACTCTCAATTCTTGCATCCTGCATTGCTCAGGTATGCTCATATTTTTAACTTTCCTGGCAGCTGTAAAATGGCTTTCCTTGTACAGTTATTATTGCTACCTTCTTACAGAGATATCCAACCTTGGGCATGTACTATAGATATATATATTTCTATTAGACAAAACAGCAGCAAACATAAACATCTGCCCTTGGTGACAGCCTTTTATACTGCAGATTAATTCCCTGAGCAACTACTCATTAGTTTTTTATTTATTAAAAAAGAGCATTGAAAATACAACAGACTGGGCATCTTAAGAAGTTCTGTTTTATTAAGAGCTCATAGACAGCTTGAATTTCAAATTTGTTACATCCACCAGCATTTTTCTAATATGTGGCTAAACAGATACTTTACCAAAAATTTCAGTTTCACAATACAAAAATGCAATTACCTTGAAGCTATCTGTAGTTAAATTAAAACAAATGTTCCTGTTGTAAACCATTTCTAAATTTAAATATAGGACCTGGTATCAAGGGAGCCTGCAGAATTTTTTGCAGGGGGGGTGCAAACCCAGAGCACTGCCCCAACCCCACCCCTTCAACACACACACACACACACACACACAGCCATTCCAGTATCCCATTACTTGGCTATTTCTCCCCAGTTGCCATAAACACTGTTCAAAACTCTGTATGCATACTGTTTTATGCATTACTTCTACAATAATTACAGATACTTGGTTTTAATTTACAACTTTTATTATTGGCCTCAGGGCCAATAGCCTAGTAACCTCCTATTTTATAGCACAAACACTGATAGACATTTGCTAAACTTAAACAAAGCAATAGTCTTACAATGAAAACAGACTTAGCATTAAAACTTCTCTACCTTTGAAACTAGCATGCACTGAAACAGCATTGAAACCCACATTCAAAGAAAATGCATCTGGCCAGTGGCAGGTTAAGTTTGCCTTTGGACTGTTTTCAAATCATAGGCCCCTTGCACACATTTCAGAACCATGCATAACTGCTTTGATTCACCTTCCTGATTGTATTAATTATAATATATAATAATTGACTTAGATCCCTTGTTAATACAGCACCACTTAGAGTGTGTTTTATAGTTTTGAACATTTTTCCAGTAAGCAATGAAACAAAACATATGAACCAATAATGACAAATTGCCCAATTCAGAACATTTCAACCATAAAAGGCCACTTAAATGTCTATCATTACACTCTACCAATATCAGTCAATTTGCACAATCTCTGCAGAAGTAAAAGTCATCTGAATAATTTCACATTAAATAGATCTGAAACTAATGGAGAGGTTGTTGCTAGAAAACAGCTTTTTATTTCAGTGTTTCATCTACAAATTCAGTGCCTACTGCCCTTAAACAATAAATTGCCTATGTTACATTTAAAAAAATGCTAAGCTTGTATATTGCAATAGGAATAAGTGGCAAGGGGAAACACAGGTTCTTAGTTACTAGGCATCTCATCCAAAGGAGGACATACTCAGGACTGCAGCACTCCACCCCCTTAAAATACAAATCTACATGTGGTGGAGTAGAACCTACAGCCCTCTACATCAAGATGCAAGTATGCTCCCTGCTGTGCTAAGATTGTTTTGAAATTCTGCACCACAACAGTGATACCATTTGCTAAACAAAGCAGTTGCACATTTTAAGCAGACTTAGCATGAGCAGTAGTAAACTTCTCTTCCTTTGAAGCTCACAATTCCTTGAAAATAAATTCCACCTGCTAACTCTAAATAGGGCATTTCACTCTCTCTCTCACACACACATACCTCAGCCTCTGTGAAAAATCCGTACAGTTGAGAGGTATGACACACACATACATCCCCCGACCTCCTTAGAAAGTGGATAGAACAAAATTGTTTGCATTAGTATGCATTTTCTGAGGATATGAAGTCTAAAACTCAACTTCAGTCTTCAAAGATTTGCCAGAAAAAACACAATTTTATGAAAAACAATCTGAAAATATGAGGCAAAAATCTGGATAATTGTGAGGTATGAACCCCCCATACACTCCTGCCTCCCTCTTACACACACACACACACACACACACACACACACACACACACACACACACACACACACACACACACACCCCTTTACCTACCTACTTCCTACATACACACAGTCTACTGTGTTAAATATTCACCTTTCAATCTACGTTTTCAAAATCTCATATGCTTAGTTCTTGATGTATTTATCAGCCTAACATAAGCAACCATCATGTACCTCATTAAGAGGAAGAGAACTGATGTCAATAGCCTCATTATGTTTACCATTGCAGTTAAACTGGGGAAATCGCATCCCATTAATGGATATTTAGGCCTATAGACAGGCATATAATGCTGTTGTTTGACAGAAATGAGTCTCTATAAGTCGTCTTGCCTGCTAACTGCTAGAAAGTGATCAAACATCTTACCTGCTGCTACAGTAAAGTGGCAGATGCAGTTCTGAAGTGCTTTTTGTGTTGTTCTATATTTCTAGAAGAGATGGAGCCACTGATTAACAATCAGCCTCTTGACTGTATTGTTTACATATAGTGTGGTAACACACCCCTACCTACCTACTTCTTACATCTACACACCACTGTCTACCTACTTCTTACATCCACACACCCCTACCTATTTCACACACACATTCCTCTTATACTTTTAAACACTTAAATGCACACGCACACACCTAGCTCTCGCTTGTACCTTTGTCCGCAGTCCAAACGTATTCTGAAATTCAAATTCTGCCCGGGAGCAGAAGATGAAGATGTAAAACCATCGGTTTTCTGCATCTGCGCAATGTGCGACTGGATGGAAAGGTCATTCTTAAACATAGGTGCCGGAAGCTGTTAAAGACTGGGGGCAGAGGGTGAGAGAGGCATTTAGTGATCTAAAAATGGCAATTTTATAACTGTTTAGTACCACAACATAGGTTCACTTGGAGGACATTTTAAGCTTAGCCAATTCTCTTTTGGTGCTTAAATTACCATTTTCTGATTGGTCTTACCTATCCCATGGCTGATAATTGTATATTAGCCCTAGTGAGAATAACTGTGATCATACCATAGATAATTTGAGGAGACCCATGTAAGGGATGCAGCATTTAGGAACTGCCTTTATCCATTAGTGGCAAGAGGGGCAATCCTGGAATACATTTTCTATTACCCACCCTTAGATCCAAGTTGCATTTGAATATGGATGATTGAGCTTTGTTTTATTTTTATGGATAGTCTGTTCTGGAACAGTGGTAGCCTCTGTGATATATAACCATCTCTCCACAACATTCAGTTTACATACCTGGACTGAGTAATTCTGATGCCATTTGACTTGCTGACATTCAGTAGGTTCATCTCTCTTAGGTCGGAGAATGCCTTGTATGCCAGACATGTCACCTCTAAGCACTCTGTAGGATACTGAGCATAGTAATAAATCTTTGAGGTGGTTCATGCAAGACCTTTTGTTTAGGACTTGTATCCTTTTAGTAAGGTATCTCTGAAGGTATTCCAGTTGTTTCATGGGGCTGGACAGGTACATGCCAAAGTGGGCATTATACAAAATGACTGACCTAATCAGAGCTTTGTAAAGTGAGACAACAACATCTCTAAATCTAGTCACAATCAATTTGTTTACAAGCTGTGCAATATAGAAAGGCTTTCTTATGACTCTGGGCACATGTTGGTCAAAAGTTAGGTCACTCTACACACAAGTTCCCAAATGCCAAACAATTGGGTCAGTTCTCAGAGGGCATTGTCATGATTTTGACACTAGTTATTATTTGGGACAAACCTTCCTGCATGATGGTCAAGCCATTCAGGTATTCAATAACTGCTCCTAGCTTGCAGTCATCTCAAACTTAGCCGGCCAAAGCTGTTTGGTATTTCCTTTTACTTTTGAGATGTATATGCCAAACAGAAAAAAGTCTCAGCACCGAACCCTGGGGGACTCCATTGGTGACTGGTCTCTTCTCCTATTTTGATATCCTGCATACTGTGAGCAAGTTGGTAATCCAGCTAGTGATGCAAGTGTTTGCTCCTGCATTATTCATCTTTTGTACTGCACCTGAGTAGGGGATTGTGTCAAAAGGCTTGGTCAGGTCAAGATAATGTGGTGCAAACTGTTTTACCTTCATCCATTGCTTTGATAACAAGAGTAAAGATTAAAATTTGCCCATGATTTTGAACCTTTCACACTTTCCTCCGGGCTGTTTTCAAACACATTTTTAGGGCCATGCATACATGTATGCATTCTTTGAGTCACCTTCCTGATTGTATTAAATTATATTCCTTGTATAATACAGCACCAGCTTTTAGACTGCATTTTAAATTTGTAGTTTTGAACAGTCTTCTAGTAAGCAATCAAACAAAATGTATGAACCAATAATGATAAAACTACCCATTTCAGAAATTTTTAACCATAAAAGGCCACTGAAACTTCTGTCATTACAATCCACCAATATCAGTAAATATGCAAAATGTCTGCAGACGTCAGTCATCTAAATAATTCCACATTAAAGGGATCTCTAACTAATGACGAGGTTGCTACCACAAAACAACTTTATATTTCATTGTTTCATCTGCAAATAATGTGGCTGTTGCCCTTGAAGAATAAATTGCCTACGTTATTAAAAAATGGTAAGCTAGTAATATTGCAATAAGGAATGGATGGCAAACTGATAACAGGTTCATAGTTACTAGGTAACTCCTCCGCTCCATCTGCAGGGAGTAGAACCCACAGTCTTCTGCATTAAAAGCAAGGCTATTACCTGTTGTGCTACTAACAATGCAAGCAGGCTTGGCGTAAGCAGCACTAAACTTCTCTTTCCCTGAAGCTCTCAGCTCCTTGTAAAATTCTTTTATCATTTGTTTACCAGGAAAGTCCAACTTGAAGCAAAGCCAATTTTCAGCAGAGTCCCAGGGAGACTCCAGATACATGCCTTTATAACATGGGAGGAAACCAGAGCAACCAAAGGAAACCCACACAAGCACAGGGAGGACATAGACTCCCCACAAAAAGCACCCTAGCCAAAAATTAAACCAGAGAACCTCTTGCAGTGAGACAGCAAATCTACCACTGCACCAGTGCACCATCCACTTGACACAACTAAATCTCTCAATTTCACAGCAGAAGAAATCTGGAGAAAGCCAAAATTTATTTGGGGGGCAAAGGGCCAAAACCAGGGACACATTTTAAATATTGCTTGTATAATCCTAGAAAGTTGCTGAAATAGTGTTTTGTGTTACCATGTGTTTCCAAAAAAGATAGGAAGTCTGAAACTTAAAGTGCTATCATTATTTATTGAACTCTGTTCTCAATGATTAATCTAGATGGCTGAGAGTTATGGGCTCATCTCCCTGAATCAGATGTAGTGGTGTGGGTAAATAAGGCAGGCTCTTGTACATAAGGCTCAGGGTTTGAGCCTATGTAATCCTGTCCACCAGGAATAAGTACCTGGGGCATTATACACAGTTTCAGCATAAAATGTACACAACCTGGCATAGAACTTTTTTTTTGTAAAAATATTATGACATCTTTCAGCATAAAATGTACACAGCCCAGCATAATTTTTTTTTTGTAAATATTATGACATCTTACTAAATTTCAACTGATGTTCTGCCATTTACAAAGATTGACCACTGTGGATTAGCCTTGGTATGGGTTTCTCTAACACCGGTTATACTATCTTAGCCAGTATTCTGAAGTCTATATTTAAGGCAGAGGTTAATGTAAATGGAGCCCAGCAGTTTCAGCATAAAATATAAACTTAGTCCAGCCGTTTCAGCATATAATGTAAACAGACCCCAGCAGAGACACACACACAGCAATTTCAGCATAAAATGTAATTAGAGCCCAGCAGTTTCAGCATAAAGAAAATAAAAAGTACTTTGTAAAGGGGGGCAATAACATCTCTAGATCTAGTCACAATTTGTTTATAAGCTGTGCATTACAGAAAGACTTTCTTATGACTCTGGGCTCATGGTCAAAATTTAGGTCACTGTAAACACAAATACTACTGTTTTAGAAGCAGGTTTGACTACTTATACTCACAGAATATATGGTACCTAGACCATCCCATGCTATCACCAGCAACACAGCTTCCGAATGCCCGTGACTTTTTCCTTTTTTTAAGGCTTAAAAAGATATTTCAAGTATATACCTGCAGTGTACTCTAGAGCTTAAATTGTCTCTACACAAAATAGCCACAGTTGAAAGGCTTAAAAATATTTAATATTATAATATTTAATGTTTTTAATAAATAATAAAAACACAAGACAAATCTCCTCAATTCAACACAGTGCTAGTCAAGAGTTGACATCACAGGAAAATGCTTAAAATAATATTGTAGAATAGTCTGACAAATATAGAAAACAGCTAGACTAAACTTACTATTTTCTATCTATTTCTAAGAGAATCAATGTTCTAAATAACTTGCATACATACAGAGCAAAGCAAATGCAAAGAGCTGTTGAGTTGATGTGTTCAAGTTCAGACAAAATCCAAAATGCTCTGATTCTCTCTCTCTGAGAAATTCTTAAATTGATGATGCATCACTGCTGACTCATTTTAGATTACATGATTCTTAACAGTTCTGTTTTAACTTCCCAGGCTAACAGAAACTCAAAATAAATTTGAATTTCTTTTTGTAATGTGCACCTACAGGAAGCCACAGCAATAAGAGACATTATATATGTAAAATCTAGCAATTAACTCTGGTCTCAAAACAATAGAAAGAATTTTCTGGTCCATACATCACGGCTCCAAGTTTGAGATCAAACAGTCATACAATGCTTGACTTATCAGCTTTCTTCCAGCAGAGTGCACTGTGGTTACATTTTTGAAGCTCAGTACAGCATATAGTTTAATCATAACATATAGTTCTCTTTTACATTTGTAAAACCAGCCTGTGGATTATATTAATATTTACAAATCACATAAAATTATTTACAAGATTCTATCTGGCTGAGCTGGCAGCCTTTCAGTTTTTCACGCCATCTTTAATGATTTTTCAAAAGGCAGCTATGGAGCCATGAAAAATCACATTACATCAATCAACTATGAATTTATACTAGACTCTCTTCATAACCCATTGGTGAGTCATTCATGGCCTTCTACAACATTTTAAATAACTGCATTAATAAATTCATCCCCATGAGGCACACACACAGTAAAAAATTATACAATAAGCCTAAACAATGGAGCGACAAAATCAACAAATGATTAAACCAAATAAAAGAGCATGAAAACCTTCAAACTTTATTTAACCCAATGCATCAACATTAAGGTAAACTATATCCATAAAGAACTCACAAAAACAATTAAAAGAAGCAGAGCTTAATCTGAGGCAAAATTTCCCAAACAGGCAGGCTACAATAACAAACCCATCTGCAACCACATGCAAAAAATAATAATAAATAAGGAGCAGAAACAAAATAGTATTTCCATAATGGAGCCAACAGATATAGCCAACACTCTAGCTTATATGCTTGGAGCAAGTTTCACTCCACTGTGGGGAACCCCATTCATTCTTCTTCCCTGCAAGAAGATCTCAAACAAGATCTGGCAGATGGTGCAAAGGGTTAAGGTAACAATCTGTTAATGAGCTACTACCTTTGGTACAGGGTTTGAGTCTATCAGCCTTCGTTTATTTATTGTGTGATCTTGAGTAAATTACTTAACCAGACAAGTGCTTTGTGGTAACTGGGAATTTGGGATGGGCTCTTTAATGGTCTCGTGGACTGCATGTCCAGTAACTACTAATAAACTTATAAGTTACTTCCAGTATGGTTACTTATGCCCTCAGTAAGTTAAGAAACACTAGCTCATGGGACTAGATGAGATACTAGGACTCCTTATTTGTGCAATCAAATATAACCCTCTGTATCCCTTACTTAGTGAAACCTTTTGCATGAAATACTCCACTGGTGCCATAAACACAAGAAGCTATTTAGCTTTAGAAAAAGAGTATTGAAAACTAGCTATAGCCCTCATATCTGGAAGCAGACTATTATGATCTCAATCCACAATGAACGTCCCCCTACAGACTCTGGTTATTACTGACTAATTAGCTTCACAAGTTAGTTTTGCAAGGTGTTGGAAAGAACCATCCTCTAATGTATACAGACAGGCACAAGAAACCACAGTCTACATGACCTGTGCCAGGACAGGTTTGTCGATACAATAAGGCAGTAAAAACTCCAAGAAAAACTCAACCAAACTGGAATTTCACACTCCTAACTCCTTACCTTACTGTGGGCGACTCACTGGCAGCAATGATGAGATTCCCTTCATGCACACGTTTGCATTTAAAATTCATGTGACGCACGCATGACTATTGGTTCCTAAAACAGGTCTTTGCTGCTGAAAAGTGCTATGGCTCCGGGCGGCGCCTATGCACAGAAGATGAAAACAGGTCGCAAACACCTGTTGTGTCTGTGCGACTGGACAGGATGCAAAGGGCATTTTTAAAGAGGAATGCCCTTTAAGTAAAAAAAACTTTTAAAATTAAAATAAAATCATCCAGTTCAAGGGGGTGCAAGTACACCCCCTTGCACCTGCCTGCGGGCGCCCTTGCCTGGTATGTATACGGCTACATAGAGCAAGTCACCTGACTGAAGTAAGCAGCAGTTGTATCTTGGCAATTATTTTGCAATGCTACTCCTCAAGTTAAGATCTACACCACATGGGTAATCCCAGAAACATTGTTATATAGTGGACTTTCTCCAGTTTTTCTCTGACCTGAACTGGAACTGGGCTTTGCAAATCTTATCACTTATAAAGCAGGAAACATTACTACACACTACAATTACATGGCTGTTTTCCATTCACTTCTTTCTAATTTTCAGGTCAGAAAATTCTTATTTATAAAGGTAAAAAAATAGAGATGAGTTGTTTGATAACAGAGCTAGAAGGTAGAAAACACAGTGGAGCCCTAAGAGAATCTCTCTGCGTGCACATATCTGTGTGTAACGGGGTATGCTTATGCTTTTATATCTGTGAGTGGGTGGCATGGCTCATGGGGCAAATTGATGTACCATTTTCTTTTTTCTTAAAATACATAGTGCTGAGTGGGATACAAAGTTACATCTTAATGCCTAATGAAAGTAAAGGCACTATATACAGTTCAAAACTTACTTTTGGACTCTTTTCTTTTCTTTTTACTTTGTTAACCACTCATATTTTGCAGTAAGTGACTCCAAGATGAGTTGTATTTTCAAACACTAGTCGTTAGACCTCTAATAACAAATATTTTGTTTTTTCCCTTAGTTTTATATTATAAAAGGGTGAATATAAAGTACATCAATATATGATATGGTAATATGAAAAAAAATAAACATGACCAATATATTTTTATTTTACTTATTTAACATTTCTTCACTGGGTAAGTGTTCTGACCCAAACACCCCTTTTCAGCTATAACCCAGACCACAGGGTCTGTATATACAAATGTATATGGGTAATTTAGTATGTCCAGCCAGATAGCTTGTTTTTAAAGATGAGAGGAAACTGGAGTTCCTGGTAAAACTTGAGTAGATGTAGGGAGAACATACAGACACCACACAGACAGTAACCTGAAATCAAAATTGGACCATGCACCTTCAGCTAACAATATTTAAAACCATTGCAAAAATAATTGCATTTTTGTTACTAATGCTTCTGTATCCCCTCCCCGCCTGCTATGATTTTGCTTAGTTATTTTATTTTAACACTTCTGCTGATTTATATACTACTGAGATACTTCTAAAATCACAGCCACCATTTGTGCACTGAAAAATGAAAATAACCTTAATTGTTCCACACTAAATATTCATCTCTTAGTCACAATTGTTGCTGAAGAAAGAATAATTACTTTGATAAGGTAAACAAGAAGACACATACACATATTTGATTAACCATTTATATACAACATTGAAGATCCTATTTGACTTCCAAGAACACTGATAAAAAGCATAACTTCACCTTGCTCTGTGTGAAAACAGAAATTGTGGAAAAGGAGTTCAATTGAAAATGTTTTTAGTACAGTTCAGTTACTGGCTAGTAAATACACTGCCTAGATGATGGCAAAGGAGAAATTTGGAAAACCTGAAAGGAAAGCAACCAGAAAAGGAGAAGAAAAAACACTGTCTGGGAAGGATTCTGCAGCTGTTCAGCAAAAAGCAGTTCAAGTTTCAGCTTTGGTTCAAGAGATGGCTTCTGGCAATTTAGAGGAAAATACAAATCAAATGTACTCAAAGGTGATTAAAATAAATGAAACAATGAAGGAATATACAAATTCAAACAACACTAGGCTGTACAAATGGAAGAAGCTTTAGTCATTCAGATACATTGATAACACTGCAAAAATCAGAGGTTGAGATGAAGAAAACACTGTCTGAATGAGGTTTTTCAAGAAGTGTTTAAAAATAGCAATGTTAGAGGACAGAGTGTGCTGAGAAAATCTCAGATTTTATGCTGTATTAGAGAAGCTGGAAGCAACAGACTGTATTAATTTTATAAAAGCACAAATAAGCAAATGGACTGGTATTCCACAGCATAATTTGTTAATTGAAAGGGCACAGTAAGTGTATGCTCCAAAGTTAGCCATGAGAAATCATCCAAGGCCTATATTAGTAAAGATGCAATCATAACAGTCGAAAGAGTTGATCCTGAGAAAATTGTGGCAGAAGGGCAGAGTATTAAAAATTCACTGTACACCACACAGAAGAGAAGCACATTTATCCCAGCAATCAGGGAATGTCAAAAGGCAGGTGTGAGATTCAAGCTGCTGTATCCAACTGTCTTCATATTGTTTTTTTCCCTGGAGAATCAGTCATTTTTTGATGCAGAACAGGCTGAGAAGGAAACCTGCAAGCAGAAGGGGACTCTGCTTCTCATTCTTCGGATGGTAGTGTTCATAGAGAGACTTTGCCAGTGAAACATTTTCCAATGTACCAAGGAAAATGCTTGAGAGAAAGAAAAAACACAGGAGTTGACTAGAAGAATCAACAGTAACTTTGACTTGAACTGGAGTCTGTTGTTGGGAGATGGAGATGAACAAGAAGAAGGCCATCAGCATTTGAACTTAGTGAATAAATGGAAAACTATGAAGTATCTTATCACATTTGTGAAGTATGGTTTTGCAAGAAAAAGTGGCTAAAAATCACTGGACTTTTACTGACTTTGTTAGACTGTAAAGCATATATCTCACTTTATATCATTAATGTTTAGAAAGACAATAAAAGGGAGAACTAACTGTAAGTAAAACAATTTTTGTTTTTATTAGTACGTATATAAAACATTTCATGATATAAACTGCATGTTTTATACAGTAAAATAGATTTGAGTAGTGTATAGACAGTGCTATATTAAATGTGGGGGAGTCTTTTTAGTTACTGTTGTATGTGTTAAACATATTAAAATAAACAAGTACTTCTTAGTTGTAAGAAATATAGATTTTACAGTATGACGAGAAAAAGGGCTGGACAAAGCAAATTTAATATTCATATGCTATGATCTTGGGCTGCTGGGATGAGGGTGGGTGCAAAAGTGCACTGATTATATTATATGTGGAATTAGGATATTGTCTATATATATTTTACAGGGTGAATATTTAGATAACTACCTTTGGCTTAAGCTGCAAACATGCACTTTTGTAACTAAAATAACCAAAAATGAAACAAACTAAGCCACCATGTACTGAATGGACAAACTTCCAAGATGCACTGAACATCCACTTTATTGAAGAAAAAAATACACAATCCTCTGTGAGCGCTTTCGTTTAGCCAATGCTAAAACTTCAGACAATTAAACAGTTGTTACATCACATCTTTTATACAAATCCTAATAAATTAATTGAACCAATTTACTAATTAACTGATGCACTAATACTACCTCATATCCTGCTCACTGCTCATATTACAAATAGTACTAAAGAAACACGTTAACTTAAACACATATATTTCCTAAACAAAACCTTATGATTCAAAGCTACATAAAATCTTAAAGACAAATTGTACTCATGAACAAGCTATACTCATGGCTAACATTTCAGATGCATATATATATATATATACATATATATGCACACACATATATATATATATATATATATATATATATATATATATATATATATATATATATATACACACACACATATATATGTTATATATGAGTAAAAAATGAGAAAAAATGTATTTTTGTATGTGTGAATGAATAAGGGGAGTATGCAATGTGATACAATAATACAAAATATCAATATATATTCACAACTCTAAAACCTTATTATTAAAATTGTCTTGTTTAAAAAAATTAATAAATAACAGTCATAAATATGTGCTTATTATGTGCAAAACAATGCATAAAAACTTTATAAAAAAGTAATACTTAACACCATACTAGACTTATATACATATATTAATGAAGCATTGTTGTGCATGAATGAAATTTTTAACTATGAAACTGTAGAATACATTCTAAATAAAAAGACAGATGAAATACATTGTAATATTGATGGATCATCTAATTTTATTTCTCTCTAATGCCTTTAGTTTTAATACCGGGGCTATTGAGCTCCGCTCATTAATTCCTGGCCAAGTATCTGCTTGTGTTCTTATTTGCCATTTTAATTCCTTCAGCTCTAAATGCAAGCCCCAGGGTTTTTTATCATTGATATCTACATGATCAATAGCCATAAAAGAAAATTGATGGTCTTTATATTCACTGACATGTTTTGCTAATGCATTATTGGATCTATTTTTCTTCATGGCATATTCATGCTCATATATTCTTTGGGCTAACTGTCTCTCTGTTTTCCCTATATAGAATATTGAGCATGAATTACATGTCGCTAAATATACAACCCCTTTTGATTTACAATTGTATCTACTATGTAAGTGAAACTTTCTCTTCCTTAAATGGAAAAATTCCCCTGTATTTATTTTGTGGCACCAGTGGCATGTGCCACACTTGCACATGCCTATATTATTATTTGCAGATGTATAATATGTGTCCTTTAAAATGTCTTTGAAACTTTTACCCTTCCTATAAACTATTTTGGGTTTCTGACTGATATGATTCCTGCAGTGAGGATCTTCAAGCAAAATCGTCCAATTATTCAGTATGATTTCTCTAATGATGTTATGGTCTTGTGAAAAAGTAAGTACTAACGCTCTAGAGAAATCATTGTCATTTGTTATAATATTAATTTCCTTATTATTGAAGCTCTCATTATTCAAACTGATAGAATCTCTGGACCCTTGTCCTAAGCAGTGTTTGCCTAAAATGGGTTTAAAATGCCCATTCATTCTTTTAATGGTGACTTCTTGTATTAATGTGTCAACCAAATTTTCAGGGTATTCCCTATTTAGGAACATGCTACGTAAAAAACTACATTCTTCTTTGAATTGATCTAAGTTAGTTACCATCTGGGCTGCCCTTACCAATTGCCCTTTGACAACGGACTTTTTTTGGTGCTCTGGGTGGCAACTACTATAGTGTAGAAAACAAATGGAATAAGATTATTTACGATGAATAACTGCTATGTAAGCTTGATCGATGGAATCTTTTATAAGGTGGACATCCAAGTAATTCATATATTCATTATTGATATCCCATGTGAATTTTAAAAAATCCATTGTCGTATTTATATATGTTAAAAAGTTGCCCTTATACTGTGGTATCATTCGCGGCAAAGGCAGGATGCTACTCAGGGCTAGGGTCATACCTGCATGGGCCACATGATCCGAGAGCTCTTCCATGTCTCTTTTCATGTAGTCCAGGGAGGTACATCTCAAGTCATTCACTCCAACATAGACAATGACAGAGTCATGTTTGTACTAGTTGTGGAGTGACTTGAGTGCATGCGTTATGTGATGGATCCTGGTACTCGATGTGGTGTATTCAATGGACTGAGTTGTCTTGCCTTAGCTAATGCTCTATGGGGGCGGGGAGGTGCATGACGTAAGGGCTGTGAGACAGGAAGGATGTTGATTGTATTGTACGTTGGCTTGTCAATAAAGTTTGGAGTTTGGTAGCAACAGCACACAGTTATCCCGCGTCTTCTTTCTTAAACAAAAGAACACGACATGGTGTCAGAAGTGCTGTGTGGCTGTGCCTGGGTTGCTGAACACTTGCTGAAGACCGTACGAGTGGCCTAGTGACGTGGGGAGCAGACATGTCGGACGAAGAGAATGGTCGGCAGCCGCGAGCCAGAATTAACATGGCGGCTAGCGCTCCCAATGCTACGTTTAGCATTCAGCCGCCGGAGCCCTTTGATTTCTCCAAACCTCATGAATGGACGCGATGGATACGGCGTTTTGAACGGTTCCGTCAGGCCAGCAATTTATCTTCAAACCCAGAAGGGAACCAGGTGAACACCCTGATATACTGCATGGGTGATGAGGCAGACGATGTCCTGAGAGGCCTCAAGCTAACCGATGCAGAGCATCAGGAGTATGCCAAAGTGAAAGACGGCTTCGAAAGATTTTTTATTGTCAAAAAGAACATTGTTTATGAACGGGCACGATTTAACATGCGAAAACAAGAACTGAATGAGACTGTTGATGCTTTTGTTACTGCTTTGCATGCCTTAGCTGAGCACTGCAATTATGGGACGCTGCACGATGAGCTCATAAGAGATAGAATTGTTGTGGGTTTGGCTGACACCAGACTGTCCGAGCGGATGCAGATGGAAAAAGAACTGGACTTGGAGAGAGCTGTAAACATGGCCAGACAGTCGGAGGAGGTTAAGAAGCAGCAGACGGCTTTGAGGTGCGATAGTAGTGCCCTGCAGTATAACGTGAACGCTGTGCAGACACCACTTGACACCAAGCGCCGGCTGGAGACCTCGAAAGGTTGGGGCAAGTCCTTGACACCGCTTTTCCAGCGACAGACGCAAAAGGGTAAGGACGCTCCGATTTCGCAGTGTTACAGGTGTGGGGGCCCATTTCATCATAAACTCCTATGCCCGGCGACGCTGCAAGATGTCGCACGTGTGGGAAGAAGGGCCACTACCAGCGAGTCTGCAGGCAGATTAAGGCGGTGCAGTGTATCGAGGAGGACGAGGAGCTTGGAGAGCGTGAAGAACAGGGCTTCTTCCTTGGTTCTGTCTCCTCCGGGAACCATTCCTGGATTGTGGAGGTTCAAATAGAGGCACATCTATGACTTTCAAGCTTGACACGGGCGGATGTTACTGTTATTTCCAAGTCAGACCTGGACAACTTGTTCAGTGGAAAGAATGCTCCTGTGCTCCAGCAGCCGGAGAAACCCTTGTTGGGTCCTGGAGGGACGCCACTGGAGGTTACAGGATCCTTGGAGCTTCAGCTTGGTTATGGACAAAGACAGACATGCGAGAAAGTGTATGTTGTTAAAGGACTCCATACGCTTTTAGGTCTTCCTGCTATTTTGGGGCTGGGTCTCCTGAAGCGGGTTGACACTATCACCATGGAGTCTTTGAAGACCTCATACCCTGAACTGTGCTCTGGGTTGGGGGTAGTGCAGCGGAAATACCACATAAAGCTTCAGCCAAATGCGGTGCCATACTCTCTGAAGACCCCCAGGAGGATTCCCCTACCATTGATGGGGAAAGTGAAGGAGGAGCTAATGCGGATGGAGACGCTGGGTGTCGTTACCAGAATGGAGGAACCTACTGACTGGTGTGCAGGCATGGTTGTCGTCCCAAAGAAAGACAGTAACAGACTGAGACTATGTGTAGACTACACTAAGTTAAATGAATACGTATGCAGGGAGAGGTTCGTGCTGCCCTCGGTTGAGCAGAGTCTTGGGATGCTTGCCGGGGCGAAGGTGTTTAGTAAACTGGATGCCAACATGGGATTTTGGCAAATTCCTTTGTCAGAGGAGTCGGCTGCGCTTACCACATTCATAACCCCCTTTGGGCGGTTTTGCTTCAATCGCCTTCCCTTTGGCATTAACTCTGCACCCGAACACTTTCAACGCATGATGGCAGAGGTCATTGAAGGACTAGAGGGTGTGATTTGCCACATGGACGACGTGTTGGTCTGGGGTCGTTGCCAGGAGGAACACGATGCCCGGCTTCACGCGGCATTAAAGAGACTGGAAGAGGCAGGCATTACGCTGAATGTGGGGAAATGTGACCTGTCGAGGAGCAAAGTGACCTTCTTGGGCCATGTCATTACAGATTCTGGCATAAGCCCAGACCCAAGGAGGACCGCGTCCATCACGGAGATGGAAGCACCTGCTACAGTAGGAGAACTCAGGAGTTTCCTGGGCATGGTGAATCAGGTGGGAAAGTTCATCCCCCATTTGGCTGAGAGGGATAGGGCTCTGAGAGACTTATTATCGAAAAAGAACAGCTGGTACTGGGGGGGGGATCAGGAAAAGGCATTCAATGACTTAAAAGGTGCGATCACCTCACCTCCAGTTTTGGCTGTATACGACCCGAATAGGGATACGAAGGTTTCTGCGGATGCATCATCCTTTGGGTTAGGGAGCGTGCTGCAGCAACAATGGGAGGACGGCTGGAGACCTGTGGCATACGCATCAAGGTCACTCTCACCTACAGAGCAAAGATATGCCCAGGTTGAGAAAGAGGCTCTAGCGTCTACCTGGGCATGTGAACGCTTCAGAGACTACCTATTAGGTAAATTGTTTTGTCTAGAAACTGATCACAAACCCCTGGTTTCATTGCTTGGAGGTCAGGCGCTGGATCTTCTACCGCCTAGAATCCAACGCTTCAGGATGAGACTGATGCAGTTCTCATACACTGTGCAGTACGCCCCAGGGAAATCACTGTGGGTGGCAGATGCCTTGTCACGTTCTCCACTTAAAACCAGGCTAACACTGGAGGAAACAAAGTTAATGGAGGACACGGATATCTACGTGAACAGCATTGTGGAAAACATGCAGGTGAAGCCATCCTTCCTCCAGACACTACGGGAGCAGCTGAAAGCAGACAGTGTGTGTGTGCGGGTTATGGACTTGTGCAGTCAGGGGTGGCCGCTGTATGCGAACCAGGAACCTTTACTGAAGAGCTACTGGCCAGATCGTTCTACACTAACAGTGAAAGATGGGTTGCTGTTAAAAGATTCACGCCTTGTTATCCCCTCTGCCATGCGTAATGAGGTGTTGTTGAAATTACATGAGGGACATCAAGGCATTGTGAAGTGCAAGGCCAGAGCCGGCCAGACTGTCTGGTGGCCTGGGCTCAGCCAACAGATAAATGACATGGTTTTGGGATGCAGGACGTGCATCTCAGAGAGAAGGAATCATCCTGAGCCCCTCATCCCAACTGAATGTCCTGACAGACCATGGCAAAGAGTGGGCACGGATTTATTTGAACTAAAAGGACATACTTACCTTCTTGCTGTGGATTACTTATCCAGGTTTCTGGAGATCGCATTGTTGAAACATAGCAAATCCAACGAGGTCATCACCCACCTAAAGTCTTTCTTCGCTCGCCATGGTATCCCAGAGGTCCTCGTGTCTGATAATGGGCCTCAGTTTTCAGGGCAGTCTTTTGCGGATTTCGCAACTGCTTATGGCTTCGAGCATGTCACAAGCAGCCCCAGGTTCCCGCAGAGTAACGGGGAGGCAGAACGGGCGGTTCAGACCGTGAAGAACCTGCTTAAAAAAAGTGTCGATCCGTACATGGCTCTTCTGGCGTACAGGACAATGCCACTGCAGAATGGTTATAGCCCTGCGGAACTTCTCATGGGACGTCGGTTGCGGACTTCTCTTCCGATTCATCCTTCACAGTTGGACCCCGTGCTGCCTGACTGGAGAAGGTCGTGGGGAGAGAGGAGGAGAAGAGGGTGTATAATGCGGCAAACTACAACAGACGCCATCGGGCAAGGCCGCTGGGTGATGTGTTGCCCGGTGACCAGGTGTGGGTGACAGATATGAAGACCCCAGGTACTGTAGATCAGAAACATTACTCGCCGAGGTCATTTAAGGTAGACGTGCCCCAAGGGACTGTGCGGAGGAACCGTGTGCATCTGATTCCCTTACCTGAGCCTGAGTGTAAATCTAACCCTGTGGGTCAGGAAAGTGTGTTAAGTAAGACCGTTGAGGCCTTGCCACCTTGCAATGGCCTTCCCCCGGAAACCCGGTACATAGCGATGTTGTGAGGACCAGATCAGGAAGAATTATTAACAAGCCGGACCGATTGGATCTGTAGAGATCAGTCTGTAAATAGCAATGTCATTTGTGTTATGGTAATCCGAACATGGCTAAGTGAGCATTTCGTGTCAATGTACCAAGTTCGTAGTGAAGACGGAGAAATTGAATAGATCTGGGTTTTGTAATAAGTGAAAAGGGTTTTTTTAGAAAAGGAGATGTGGTGTATTCAATGGACTGAGTTGTCTTGCCTTAGCTAATGCTCTATGGGGGCGGGGAGGTGCATGACGTAAGGGCTGTGAGACAGGAAGGATGTTGATTGTATTGTACGTTGGCTTGTCAATAAAGTTTGGAGTTTGGTAGCAACAGCACACAGTTGTCCCACGTCTTCTTTCTTAAACAAAAGAACACGACACTCGACAGGCAGCTGACTGTAATTTTTTCCTTGTTCAGCCTGGTGAGTGGGACATCAGTGTGCCTGACTATAGAGTCACCTATGACTAAAGTGTTAGGTACGTTGTCTTAGGGGCTGTTGCTGGGTGGAACACTGGTGTTGTGAGCTATGTGACACTTTGGTTGTGATTGGTGTTTGTTTGCATTTCAGCTTCGGAGGTTCTTGTTGCTTGGGCAGGTTACAGTTAAGGGCCTCCACATATGTGGATTCAGTGTTGCTATCAGTGGGTGTTGGTGGTGTGAGTTTAGAAGGGCTATGCTGCTTGAGGTGCAGTGTGGGTGTTAACCTTCTCCTCTTGACTGTCTAGCACAATCTTGGGTGGAGAGAACTTTGCTTCCAGCTTGGTTATGTAAGTCCATCTCTCACAGGTTGTATTGTTGGGTGGTAGGAGGAGAGGGTTTTCTGTGTACATGAGGCAATTGCTGCATTGCCCCAGTATGCCCATATTCACCAGGTGGACAGGTGAAATCACCGGAAGCTGACCCTTGGACATGCCTGGTTTGGTGCTTTTTTTTAAACGTACAGGAGCTGTTTTCCCTTCCCTTAGCAAGGTACTTTGCAGTTACAGGCTGTTTAGTGCCTGTAATAAATTTCTCCTTATTAATAAGGAGACTTGAGTGTTTGTATCAGTTTAAGGCTTCCTATTGCTTTCCAGCAGGTATTAGAGAAATTGCTAGTCACAGGGATGCTTAAAGGTAAGATGAAAAAAAAATGGTTTATCCTAAACACTGCATTGTGCACTAGAGAAGTTAGATGTGAAAGTAGGTAACTTAAGATTTACCTGTCTAAAAAGTTAAGTTTTAGTGGAGAGTCACTATTTTTAAAGCAGCAAGATAGATTGAAAGGGGGTGATCACTTTTGTATTCTGGTACTATGGAATACATTAGGATAGCCAATACATTTATATAGTTGAAGGGGAGTGATTTCACAAAATGATAATCTTGTGCTTACTCACACAAGCCAGTGAAAGCAGAGAGGAAATGAGATATATGGTCAAATTAGCATAAGAAGCAGGCAACTAGAAAGACAGTGGCATTTGAGAACAGAATAGTAACAGGGTGGGCGGGTGAGAAAAAAATTCTGCCTGACTCACAAGAGACAGAGCTGTGGTCTCTTTTGAAGTTTTAATATGCAGTTAAATGCAGAATACAAGTGAAATACAAGGTAAAGAAAACAAATCACAGTATTCAAAATATAAAAAGGCAGTAAACTAATACAAAATACAACAAATAAAAGACAAACTAACCTTTCCTTCAGAACAAAGTGTACCAGAGTCTGGGTAAGCCTTTCTAATAAAGCTCTGAAATGTTTTATTTTATCCCTTAAATAGAAGGTTTGGTGGATCAATCTGGTTTTGTGAAGGAAGCAGAATGTAAGAAAATAACTCTGTTGTTGGTGGGTCTTGGTGTAGATTGAGCATTTGACAAAGTAAGCTGGGATTTTATGAGTAGGGCAATGGAAGTATTTGCATTCCCTGATACAATACTAAGGTTAATTAGAAGGATATATGAAGGACGATGCAAGAATTCAAGTGAAATGGTTACTCTCAGATAAGCTGTGTTTGAAAAAAGGCACTAGGCAAGTATGTCCTCTTTCCCCTTTCTTATTTGCTTTATATTTAGAGCCACTGGCAAAGAAAATAAGGGTCTCAGAAATAGAAAGATATAATTGGTATGGTAATCAAGAAAAGTTGGCTTTATTTGAAAATAATATTATTTTCTACCTGATAAATCTAGAAAATGACATCTCAGTGTTGAAGATTTTGAGACAGTTTCAAGCCTTTTGGAATATAAAATTAATGAAGATAAAACAAAAAATATAGCCATAAATGATGTACCCACACATGAATTGGTTCAGCAATACCCACATTTATGGGGACATGATAAGATGAAGTATTTAGGGGTATGGATTAAAACGGCTTCTGTTATGACAGCTAAGGATATGTGGGAAGAGACTAAACAAAAGAGACACAAACACTGAGAAACTGGAAACTCTTATTTATGGATATGGATAGCAATATAGAAACAGTGACAATACTTTCAGTCCCTTTAGTGTAGTATATGGGTCGGGCATACTTTTATCAACCCAAAGAGAAGTTGTAGACAATAATTAGTAAAGAACCAAAGGAATTTATCTGGGATAGAAAGAGGTCAAGAGTTAAGTAGGATAAGTTGATCCTTCCAATAGAACAAGATGGTTTAGGTTTATCTGATTTGAAGGGATATTTCAGATCTACACAGTTAATGCTCATGTACATAACACAAGCAAACAGTTATAATTCAAAGTAGAATGAGAATATGATGATGAAGCAAGGGGGTAAGTACAATAAATAGAGAGAGAGTTGGATTTTGGATGCAGATCCTTAAGGAGAATTATAACAACCATGCAGAATATTATATTCATAAAGTAGCAGAAAGTATTTTAAGAACTAAGCCAGTACAAGAATGGAGAATAGAGATTTTGCCAATAGGGATGACTGCAAGTAGGGGTACAGAAAATAGACAAGAGGGGCTAGAATATACTGGAGAAACCCAACAAAGGAACAAAGATATTGCGGGCAATAACTTAAGCAGGATAGGTAATAGAGTGAGATAAGGCCGAGAAGACATTTGAATTGGAGGCTAGAGACTGCCTTACCTACCAGAGCTGGATCTCAGAGTGCAGGCAAAGATGAAGGGATAGGGAGATTTTAAGTGAATGACCTGCTCTGGTAGAATGCTTAGTTGAATCTGGAATGGAATCATCTGTTAAAAAATGGATAATTAGTGGGGCATATAAAATATTGCATAATAACTATCAGAATCAATCAGGGGAGGTTAGAAAAAATTGGGAAGTTAAGACTGGAAAAGCAATTTACAAGAGAATAATGGGACGACATATGTGTGGTTCCAAAGTATGCAATGAAGTCCAGAAGGTTTCGCATCTTTGCTTGGAAGTGTTTGCATAGATATTTTTATACCCCAAGCAGACTTCAAAGATTTTTTTTCAGGTAGATAGCAAATGCTGGAGGTGTGATGGAAAATAAGGAGGTAACTGGGAACATATGTTTTGGGAGTTTAATGAGTTGGCAGATTTAAAAAATTTCCTACAGAGTACTCTATCAGAAATATGGATGAGCAAATGCTGTACATTAGGAAAAGGTTCTTTAGAGCTGGGATGCAGGAGCTGAATTGCCTAGACATAGTAAGGCCTTATTAAGTTTAATTCTGTTGGCAGCCAAAAAACAGTTACTAGAAAATTGAAGTCAAAGTCTACAACAAATGTATTTGAGGTTCTGAATATTATAAATGAGATAAAAGAACTATAAGAGGGATGTTTATAAAAGGGAAGGCACAGATGTATAGTATTGGTTATTTTGTAAGTTTTTGATGGGTGCCAGTAACACAGCATTTGTTTTGCTTCAGTTAATGACTAAGTCCTTCTGTAGTAGCTAGTCTCACAATTCACTAAAGTTTTTTTTGCAAGCATTGTTGTATTTTTGATAGAGATGTGTTTGAACTGAGAATATAATGTCAGTTTATAATAAGTAATTCAAGTGGCAAATAGTTGATGAAGACAGACAATAGCAAAGTGCCTAGATAGATCCTTGTGGGTCTCCTACTGAAAAATGTCCATTACTTGTATTGGTGTTACCTTACTGAATCACAGAAGTTGAGTTTTGTAAGTAAGAAGAAAATAATCTCATAGATGCCTGAAGTTTATTTGTTTATTTATTGATATTTGCTTACAGGGAAAGTCTGACTGGATAATAAATATGCATTTTCAGCGAGGGCCTGGGGAGAAAAGTTTCAGTGAGTTAAATAACATCAAACAAAACACTAATGCAAATATAATTTAAAAACATATACACATACAGTTTGATAATGGAGTACATAGGCTACCATAGAGCATGGGGAGACACCAGTGATGCAAAACTAAAAATAATAAATAAAAATTATGATTAAATAAAAGAATCAGTATATACAAAAGTATTACTAGTGTAGTCTGCTATGCTATGAAATAAAAAAAAAAATAGATTCAAGTCCACCCAAAGAGTGGGGAGAGGGCAGGTGTTGATAGGATAGTATAATGAGAGGTTAGGTGAGTAAGAATGTAAAGTATTTGTTAATATAGATCATATAGGTGTGGTACATGGGCGTAACCATACACTAGTGAGAAATTCTTTGAAAGAGGACTTAAATATGTGGAGGCTAGATAGAGGCTAGAAGTTGCCAAAGTTGTCTAAAGATTTGATTAGTATGGAGAGGTTTACTGACTCAGATGCATGCTTTGACTCTATGATGAGGACTCCTGTCACTTTTCCTTTCTCTATTGTCTCATAGTTATAATTACTCTCTGCAAATATTGCATTTTGAGTACTGTAGCCTTTCTTAAAAGATTGTGCTGCTTGTTGGAAAGAAGGATGGGTAAAGTACATCCTCATCATCATCAATCCTCTTTTCCCTATTTTGCACATGGGGTTGGGGTGCCACATCGACTGTCACCATCTCTCTTGATTCAGTGCCACTCTCCTACCTTCTTTGACACTCATGCTTGATTGTTCCAGGTCTTCTTTCACAAAATCCATCCATCTCTTTGCTGGATGCCCTTGTTGCATCTTGCCTTCTTCCTGTCTGTCCCAAATCTTCTTCACCAGATTGTATCCTGCTTTCCTGCACATATCTAAAACACCATAATCTGTTCTCCTTGACCTATTCTGCAATCAGAACTACTTAGGCTTCTGCTCTTATATTATCATTTCATCACGTGTCCCACAGTGAGCTTCCTACCACCCATCTCAGGCACTTCATCTCCATTACCTCTAAATTCCTCAACTGCTCTTCCATCACTTTTGGGTTATGCTATGTTTTAGACAGGGAGAGCAATGCAACTTATTGTTGGATGTAGCTATCCAGTTCAAGCTGAAGTCCCTTGTAATGGCGAAGTTATTATGAGGGTGACAACCCACATCCTGGACTTCCTTAAAAAACTTAACTGATGAGGAGATGAGGTGTGTATCCAACTCCAGTAAAGAGTTTTATGTAGCCTCTTTACAATTGTTGTACCATAAGCCAGGTGTGGGGCCTACTTACTGTATACTAACTCTTTCACCTTCAGTATACTTCCACCACAACTTTATGGAAAACTTGATTCATTTTTTTACAAGGATACCGCCTGGATGTGTTCGAATTTGAGTAAAAACATACTCTAATCCTACATCATCTGTAATTCATTGTTCTTGAAAATATGGTAATTTGTCTTATGAGACTAAAGAGACAGAATTCACATTTTACCCTTTGCTCTGTGCTGTTCATGAATTAGCTATATTTTTAACTGGGTCAATTTATTTTAACTGTTTTCTCTTATAAATGCTTTTTCAGTTTTTTACCCTTATGCAGATTAGAGGTTGATAGGAATGGCAGATGTGGTCACACTAGTTTCTAAAAGATGTACTGAGGGGTTGGAATGAGAGGTGACCAACAGAATGACTAGGTTTGATATCACCAGCCCTGGATCAGCTTAAAGAATGATGTGTAATGATGCAAGAATCTTTTTATTTATAGGTTTCACTTCAAAGTATTATTTGTAAATAACTACAAACTCAACATAAACACAGCAAAAACAAAACTTATTCATTTATTTTTGATGCAAACATGATCCTAGAGGTCCCAGATGCTAATGTTTTAAAATTTCAACACATAGTACTACTATAGCTTTCATTTTGTATGATTTAGAATCCATACTCTTAGAGGGCCATACTCTTTCAGTAATAAAACTGACTGAATAGTTAATAATTTCACAGTATTTCACAGTTAATGCAGAAGATTAACATTATGAGTTGCTGATGAACTTCTTTCTGTAGTCCAGTGTTTGATTATCGTTAATCCTTTCACCTCAGTTTGCCTATTGTGTGACTGTGAGCAAGTCACTTAACTAGACAGTGCTCTGGGGTACTTGGGGAACTGGGACAGGCCCCTGAATTGTCTCCTTGACTACATGCCTAGTAACTACCTTTGACTGTGAATATATAATTAACTACATTGTAGTTCATTCACACTTTGCAGCTATAGAATATCAGGTATTTAGCAGCTTAAATACCTCATAAGGTTCCTGAGGAATTTCTGAAAAAAAAACAAAAACAAACTAAACAGCATAAGTCAAACAATTCTAAATAGCTTGTAATCAGTAAGCACTGTTAAAAAGTATATATAGCCAGTATCAATCCATCCAGCCATCTATCTAGCCATCAACGATCTCTTTTTCCCATTTTTGCACATGGGGTTGGGGTGCCACTTCTTCAGTCACAATCATCTGGAGACAAGGTTTACACAGCTGGGTGGCTAGCTTTGCCACAGTAGTTCTTACACCCCACACACTCGCATGCACACTAACACCTATGGCCATACATATAACAAGTATGTTCAGAAAAAAATATTCTTTAGAACTTTTGAAGATAACATATATAAAATATTTTCATGAAAACAGTAATATACGAGAATGTAAAGAAAAAAGACACATTTCACACATAAAAAAACTTTTCATGTCTTGGGAAGCATATCAACTAGACCCATATTATCAGCAAAACTTTATTCCACCAGTCTTGAGCTTTAATTGGTGGCAATCAGTTCATTTCTGGAGGCTTGGTTTTTAAGCTGTTAATAGAAATATGAAGAAAATATTTGTATTTGCATAATTAACAAAAAAAAAACAACGCTCAGTATCTCAAGCTGTACAGCTTACAGTGCAGGTACTAGTGGCAGTTTTCTTTAGCATCATTTAAAGTCTCAGCTGATACTGTGCAATATGTAACATATCACAGAATTTAGTATATCATTTTGTGTTGAAAGTGTTAATGTAAATATGAAAATATTGCATAGCTTCATAATGATCAATAAACAGCTACCTCCAGTGTAGTGCATTATATATGGAAGAAGGAAAAGTATTTTTGTGTCTTTCATCATGTCATTTCATACTATGTCTCTATAATGTAGCTCCCTCAGTTATGAATATATGAACAATAGCATACAAATATGCTATAACAGGGGAAGATTGTGGTTAATATCTCCATTGCAATGTTTCTTAGGCAAACAGTCTTAGCGCCATTTTGTTTCCATCATCCTGACATTTCACATGTTGCTGATCAATAAATGATAAGGTATTCAGATAAAAACAGCTCCAAACAATGTGATGATACCATAATAAGCTATGGTTGTCAAATGGGGATACAACAAAAAAGGTGATACAGTTAGGAATGAGATAACTGGTAGCTCCATGCAGGATGTTATCAATGTCTTCTTTCCACCAAAATCTTATTTATTTTACTACTCTACACAGCTATTTCAGCTTCTGTTATAAGCAAACAAAAAACAATAAAAAACAAAGGGCAGATAAATTCATTACCAAATTATTTTGTAGAAACCAGTATTATTTTGACCTATAAAAATGCTGGTTTTATTTATTTATTTCATTTAGTTAACTGGTGTAGAACTCTGATTCCCAAGGTCAGTTCAGGAGTACAGATCCAAGAAAACTGCAGCAATTTAGTGCACAACTGACTATAAAACATAAAAAGATCATACATCTATCTATCTGTACCTATATACATCTATATCTGTCTCTATCTATCTGTCGATCTATAGCTCTCGCTCTATATCTAAATCTATATCTATATATATATACATGTGTAGCAACACAATCTCAGTGGCAACAACACTAATTGACTAGATAAACGAAGAGAACCCTTGCTGATACACTTCAAAAACTGCTGGAGACCGCCAGAAACCAAAACCACAGGGGCTCAAAACTTAGTGGTTTTGATCCTTTTTATTACACCAATAGAACTTCATCAGAAAACACTATTAGTTCCTCTCATCTCATTTATACAAAACCACACCATAAAAAACAATCATCTTTAATATAACAAATTAATTAGTAAATTAATGAATAAGTATCATCAAATTCAGTTTAAAAAGACAGCACACAAAGAAACAGCTTAAGAACAACAAATAAACTGATTCCCTAAATAGTATCCTAAAATGGTTTCACTTCATAATCTCAAAATGCTGAAATACCGAATTTCTGCATTCCGAGATCATGAAGCCGAAAATTCAGATTGCTAAAAGTGCATAAGAGTGAATTCAAATATCTCGAATTCACACGTATGCATTTCCAGTACATTGTGTGTAGATTTATGGTGCCTGAAATTGCAGGTGAGTGAGTGTTTGTGTTTTTGCATGTTGTATGCATGGGTAAGGGTAGGGAGGTGTAAGTATGAGTGTGAGTGTTGGATTTGTTGGTGTTTGTGTATGTGTGGTGTGTATTTGTGTGGGAGCGAGTGAAGAATTCCATGGTGTGAGGTTTTTTTTATGTTATGTGCGATCTCGGAGCTGGCATATATAAGTAGGGGTGTGTGGGGGCGCAGCCCCCCACATGGCGGGTGTAGGAGGGCTTGCCCCCCCTGCTTATTAGTGCACGGTTGTTTGGTTTGTGTGCTGTGGGTGGAATGGTGTGTGTGTTATGTGGTGTATGGTGTATGTATGTTCATGACTGTGGGATTCGGAATTGTGAATGGTTCGGCTTCATGGTCTCGGAATGCTGAAATTCGGTATTTCATTATTTCGAGATTATGAAGTGAAACCCCTGAAATATATTCTGTGAAGATATGTAAAGGCTGCCAGCCTATCTAGATGGAATTTTGTAGATAATTCTGTCATTGTAAATATGAATATTATCCACAGGCTTGTCCTCTTAAAATGTAAGAAAACTGTATTAAATGTTGATCTTCAAAAATGTAACCACAGTGCACTCCGCTGTAAGAACGCTAAGTCAAGCATTGTATGACTGTTTGATCTCAATGCTCGGAGACATAATGTCTGGATTGAGGAATCCCTTCTATTGTTTTGAGACCAGAGTTAATTGCTAGATTTTACATATACAATATCTTTTATTGCTGTAGTTTCATGGCTAGGTACAAGATCAAAGAAATGTTAAAACTCTGAGTTTCTGTTAGCCTGGGAACCAGAGAAGAATGATGTAATCTAAAATGAGTCAGCAGTGATATATTATTTTTAAGAATTTCTCAGAGAAAGAGAGAATCACAGCATTTTGGATTTTGTCTGAAGAGCATCATTCACCAGTACTCTGCCTTTGTTTTATATGTGAGTTTATTTAGAACTGTGATTGCTCTTAGTTAGACAAGAATTTAGTCAGATTTAGTCTAGCTGTTTTCTATATTTATGTCAGACTATTCTACAGTATTATTTTAAGTATTTTCCTGTGATTTATGAACTCTTGACTAGCACTGTGTTGAATTGAGAAGATTTGTCTTGTGTTTTTCTTATTTATTATTAAATATTTTTAAACCTTTCAATTGTGGCTGTTTTGTGTAGAGATAATTTAAGCTCTAGAGTACTTGCATGTATTTGGTGATACTGTACAAGGCCGCTCGAATAATCCTTGCTGTTCATCCACTTACTATTTGGATAATAATATTGCACAGTATAAATTGGACAAGTTTTGGTAAGGGCCTTTGTAGTAGCTGATAAGAGCAGTTGGTGTTAGTGATTACTACCTTATAGCCAGGCAGGAGGGGGCATAGCTGGAAAATCTGTGCCAGCTTTCCCCAGGAGTGTCTGTGTGTTTGTATATAAACCAGATCTGAAAGTGTGTGTGTCAGCTGCTTGGGCAGGGGCACAAAGCACTGGTTGGACAGAGAGGGCACTGGATGTTTTGGCTTGACTACTCGGTTGAGATCTGTTCCCTACAGCTGTGCCAGTGGGGAGTCTTATTGAGGATCTGGAGAGAAAGGGAGAAACCAGCCCCAGACTGACTGTGATCTCTGTGTGCTCTTAAGGGAAATTGTTCTTTACTGTGTGTGTACTTGTTGTCTCTCCCAAAGTGGATGCCCCTCACTGGTGCTAGTGGTGAGGATTAAGGCTCCTTGATTACTGGGCCAGTGCACGGGTGTCACATATACATATATCTTAAAATGTATAACTACATATCAAAACTTTAAAACAATAAAAAAGTCATTATAAAATCCTGATTTTCAACAGACTTTTAATCTTGATTAGTTCATTTGTTCAAGGAAAAACATCGGCTCTTAATGTAACTTGCCATTTCATCTCCCTTACTTCAAGTATCATATTATACCCAGGGATAAAGTGCTTGTCATTAAGTTGCTCTAAAACTGAAAAATGAAATTTTCTAAACAATCCTTACTGTGTTTGGCTAAATAATTGGAATAATCACTTTCCCTAATAGCTTTATTGTGTTCCCTAATTCTAATTCTAAGCTTTCTAATACGTTTTCCTGTGTAAAAACAAGGGCAGCTGCTACACCTCGCAACATACATGCTGTTCTGGCTCTGACAATTTTAATAATTGTGAGCCTTAAAAGAATGATTTAAGTGTACAAAATGAAGTGCAGAAGAGTTACATCAATACATACATACATACATATAAATATTTCAAGCACAGACATAAATGCCCTTCTAGCTTGCCAATATACCAAAACACTTGTTCCCATAATGTGTCCAGGCTGTTCTTAAAAATATCTAAACTAGTGCTTACTTTAATGTAATTTGGTAGTCTGTTCCATGCATCAGCTACTCTGACAGACAACCAATTAGTACAATTCTCATTCCTATAGAATCTTCTACATATTTTGTCTGAAGATTCTCTAGTACTTTTTGATAACCCCACACATTCCCAGAGGTAGATGTCCCTAAATGCCCTATATACCTGAATAAGATCTCCTCTTAGATATCTGTAAGAGACACTGTACAAGTTCAGATATCTTAGGCTTTCATAATAATTTAGATTTTCACATCTATGAATGCCCTTTGTATGTTTCTGCTGTACTCTTTCCAGTTTACTTTTTAAGTTTACTTGCTTGTTTTCTTATAGGGTTTCCATATTGTTATTGCATATTCAAGTTTAGGTCTAATGTAACTAACAGACAATGACTTCATTATTTTTAATTTCCTAGACTTTATAAATCTTTTTATACAACCTATAGTTCTATAACTATCATTAACCAATTGGTTGATATGATTAGAAAAACTCATAGCTGCATCTACCTATATCTCCAGGTCCTTAAACGAGTCTATAGTTTCAAGCACTGTGTGCTGTATTAAATATTCACCTTTCAGTTTATGTCTCCCAGAGCTAGTATGCTTAGTTTTTGATGTATTTAGCAGCATAGTATTCTCCTGTGCCCAAATGGTCAGTTTAGTCAAGTTATTTTGCAGACATGCCTTATCTGTAACACTTTGTAATCACTTTACCTAATTTCAGGTCATCTGTGTATAGACTGTAGAACACCTCAGATGAAAAAGTTAGGTTTGAAAGATACAATCTAAACAAGTAAGGGCCTAGGACCGTGCCCTGTGGGACAACCTGACTGTAACCAAGAATTTCACCTGTCCAGTTGCTGTATGAGACTTGCCATGTCCTATTTGTGAGCCATGCAGCTATCTTATCAAGAGTACATCAATACCTAGTTATACTAATTTATTGATCAGTGTTTTGTGTATGACCCTGTCAGATGCTGAAGTTAAGTCTATATAAATTACATCACAGCATAATTTTTCATTCATAGCTGTTACTATATTGTTATAGAACATCATGTTGCAGGTGGTAATAGATTTATTTTCAACATATGCATGCTGATAAATGGTTTCTAGTCCCAACCTATCCAGTTCTGATAATAACTTATCTAATATTACCTTCTCCACTAATTTTCCACAACATGAAAGTAGACCTAAAGGTCTGTATGATTCTGGGTCTGTCCTACTCCCTTTCCCTTAAAGACAGGTTTAATAAGCACATGTCTCCAGTCTTGAGGAATCTCTCCATATTTATATTTACTTACAAACCTACATTGCGGGCAATTACCACAAGAAAAAGTACCTACTTTTGTTGCTAATGTTCTAGTGTGCTTAATTTTATTTTGTTCAAGCAAAAATAAAAAGGAACAAAAGCACCAAGTTTTTAGCCCCTGTGATTTTAGTTTCTGTCGGTCTCTATCATGTTTTGAAGTGTATCAGCAAGTTTCTGTTCTACCTGATATTAATGAAAGATGACTTACCTGAAATTTAAATCCATGAGATGAGATCTCTGAAACCTTATTTTAACAAATACCCGGATTACTGAAGTTGTACTCTGGGAAACTAACCACTGGGCGACCATGGCGAACGCTGTCTTTTTCCTCACTATAGTGCGCTCTCGGAGTTGGTATATTTAGTTAAGGGGGTGTGGTGCAACCCCCCACTTGGGTGGGTTTGATTTACTTTGGTTCATTTTTTGTTTTCGTGGTGGCCAAGTGGTTAGTCTAACAGAGTACAACTTCAGTAATCCAGGTGTTCATTAAAATAAGGTTTTGCCAATCTCATCTCATGGATTTCAGGTAAGTGATCTTTCGGCAATACAAAGGGGATCCATATGTATACATACATACACACACACACACACACACACACACACACACACACATATATATATATATATATATATATATATATATATATATATATATACATATATTTATGTATGCATGTATATGTATATACAATATATATCTATGTCTATATATGTATATCTATATATCTATATATATATATATATATATATATATATATATATAGATAGATAGATATATATATATACTGTATACACACACACACACATACAGATATATACAGATACACATGCTTTCAGAAGAAATTTCTATCTTCTCTAATAGATCCTGAATAAACTCCTCTACCCATCTGTAAATTCCTCTCTTTTCAACAGATAGGTGGGAAAGTGCCAGTGTCTCATTTTTGTTTTATTATCTTGTTTTGTTATTTTAGTTATTACTGGCACACAATCAGAAATAGTTATTGGGTGCACATAAAAACCTTCAATAAAAACACATGTTCCTGTGAAATGCGGATTCTGTCTAGCCTAGCCCAGTTTTTGTATATTGGGGAACAATATGTAAATTCACTCCAAACTCCTAGTACTGAATAATAATTCCATGCCAAGTATTTTCATAAATTTCTTCAAAAGTCTACCCTTCTTTTTTTAATACCCCACACACATCTTCACTGCTGCAAATCAAATTCCACTCCCCTACCTATAAGTAATATTTCTTGCTGAAAGCTGATTATTTCGTTCAGAATTTTCTTAAGCTCCATTATAGCACTTTTAGGTGGAATATAAATACATACCAGTGTAATCCTCCTCCTTTGCCAGCAGCCCTTTAGTACTACAAATCTACCATTAATATCTTTTTTATCCTCTTCAATTACTATTGTAGTTCCTCTTGCAATCAATACAAATACATTTCTTTTCATTTGCCCAACATATTCCTCCGAATAACCACCCTGAAAACCTTTCTTTATCAAATTCACATATTCAGTTCTTTCCAAGTGTGTCTCCTGTAGCATAACATTTTGGGCTCTACATTTTTGATATAGCTTACTACTCTTTTTTGTATTTATCTGTGAAACCATTGACATTTAAAGACATTACAGAAAGCATCCTTATATTAAAAAGTTATTATTCCCACCTTTTATGTATAGCAGCTATTTTGTTAAATGTCTAGTTCCAGCGTTTGTGTTACATGCATACAGTGTTTGGCAGGTTGAACTTTTATACAGTTTTTTCTTGTCTTATCCAGTTGAGCCTATGTCACATCTTACAACATTTTTTGTTTTATTGAAAGCCCTAAAAACAAACAAGCAAACAAACACACCCGTACCCCCTAAAACCAATTAACTTAATACTAACACACAAAACTAAGTACATCTTCAAATATTGAAGTTTTACCCTCCTAATAGGAACAAATGTCCCAAACTGATAGCCATACTGACAAACTTGAGTTAACCAAAAAGAAAGGTTATCTGTGCTAAGACACACAATGCAGCCTGTGCTTCTACTAAGTGTTGGGCAAATACATGAATGCTTTCAGAGAACATTATGTCCTAGCCAATATCTTCTTTTTTTATAGATGATTTCTCTTTATCAAATTGTAGCCAATTTCTCTTTATCAGGTTGTCTCCATGGAGACATGAGGACCAGATACAGAATTGATGCTAAGCATACATTTATTTGCTAAAAAAACTTATAATATATAATATTCAATATTCTTTTTCATTTTTCTTGATTTCTCTTAAAACTTATTACTAGATCAAGCTAAGGGCCTTAATCCAGTCAATCCACCATGATCTTTTAACCAGGCATTTTTGTTTACATTACAATGCCTACATGTCTTAACACTGAACAAGTTGAAAGCGAGAAGAATGGAGAAAGCAAAAAAAAAAAAAATAGAAAAAAAGGAGCACCTGTTTACAATAATGTCCCCATTACACTTAAAAACAACTGAGAAAACTTTACTTTATAGCATGCAAAGAAAATCCTACACTATAAAAATAGTACTCTTAAGAAAAAGATGTGTTTTACTTACAGTTAGCTCTCTCTGTCCTCTACCTCTACCCTAAGTATTTTTCTGAGCATTAATGATATGAAGTAGGACATCCACTTTAGAGTCCCCCACAACTCCAGAAACATCCAAAAAGTCCAATATTTTCAGATGTTCTTATTCTGTCATATTTTACAAATATAATTATTGTTTTGCAATCTCACATTTGTCACTTTCCAAGTTACTGGTTTTATTCATGTTCATCTCCATCTCCCAGATCCTGTCTCTGCTTCATTTACAACACACTCTCAATTCTTCTAGTCAACTCTCATACTTCCTTGCATCTCTCTGGCGTTTTTCATTGAAACATTGGAAAAGGTTTCACTAGCACAGTCTTTCTGTGGTCTTTATTGCCAGAAGAACAAAAAGCAGACTCTCCATCTGTTTCAAAGCTCATGTTTTGTTGGACATACTTTTGTATTTCCTCCTTAGCATGTACTTCATCAAAAAATTAATTGTCCCAACAGGTTAGAATATTTTGAAGATAGCTGGGTACAGCAGTTTGAATCTCATGCCTGCTTCTCGACGTTTCCTGAATAGTGGAATAAATTTACTCCTCTTCTGCCTGGTATACAATGAGTAATCATTCTCCACAAACACTCTGCTGTCTCCCACCTTTAGTACTTTGTCCTTCTGCCACAGTTTTGTTAAAATCATCTCCTACTGCTGGTAGGATTGCATCTTTACTATTAAAGGTCTAGGTTGCTTTCTCATAACCAGGTTTGGCGCATACACACTATGTGCCCTTTCAATTAACAACTCATATGGTGAAATACCAGTCTAGTTGCTTATTTGTAATTTCATAAAATTAATACAGTCTATTCCTTCCAGCTTCTCTGGTACAGCTGAAAATCTCAGGTTTTTCCTATGTGCTCTGTCCTGTAATTCTATTTTTTGAAACACCTCTTTTTGAGCAGTTTCTTATTCAGCCAGCCTTTTCTTCATTTTGATCTCTGATTTTTGTAGTTTTATCACCTCATCTGAATTTCTGTTTAAATCTTCTTCCATTTTTTTCCAGCCTTTTGTTGTCTGAGTTGATATACACCATCAGGATTTCATTTATTTTAATCATATCTGTGTGCAGTAGTTTTATGTTTTCCTCTAGATTACTAGAAGTCATGCATGGAGCTTGCACTGCTTTTTTCAGCTGCAGTACTTTTCCCAGTCAGTGTTTTTCCTTTGTAGGTGATTTTCCTTTAGGTCCTCTGTATTTCTTTTTTCCTGGCATCCAGACAGTACACTTACTAGCCAGTTACTGAAATTTACCCAGAAACACAAAAGTCTGCTGATTTTCTCTGCTAAGTTTCTGTTTTCACACTGGGAGAGCTAGAATAAGCTGCTACTCAATGTGCAGCCATCTTGTGGGATGTTCAAGTATATTGATGTAGTTTTAACATCCACATATTGAAAGACTATTACATTCTGCAAACAATATTGCCTAACAGGGTGAGCCACACAGTGGTGTTTTGTGGCCTGGCACTAGCAGAAGGCCTTATCACCCCTGGAAGGGCATTATTTGCCTGATAATACTAACCCTGGAGTGCATTATTATGCTTCAGAAATGGAGTGTGTGTAAAATTGTTTTGTACTTTTTTATTACTATATATTTTTTTATATTTTTGATGTTAAGTAGTTTTTCCACTTAGTGTTTTAACCTTGCTGTAGCATATATAATTGTTGTTGGAGGAAGTATTCTACATCCAAAATATAATTTATGTAATATTTTTAATGTCTACCCCCACATGCATGCAGAAGTACAGATAGACAATCTCTCTCTCTCTCTCTCTCTCTCTCACACACACACACACACACACACACAGATATATATATATATATATATATATATATATATATATATATATATATATATTTATTTAGTTATTGACATTTAGTGGCCTGAAAAGTCCGACTGGGTCGGAAACCCATTTTCAGCAGAGGCCTGGGGAGAAAAGCTCCAAACAGTAAATACAATAGTAGTAAATGTGTCATAAAAAAGTTAATATGTTAGGGGTTGTAGGGTGGCCTAATGGTTAAGGTGTTTGCCTTACAAACACAAAGTGCAGGGTTTGAGTCTCACAAGGGATAATTGGCTAGGCTTAAAATGGCTCACAAGGGCAGTTAGCTTAGTACTAATCTATGAACTTATGAATTTCAAGACAAAATAGTAAATATATCATCATATTGGTACATCAAATCCAAGACTTCATGTCATAGCTTTGTGTAGCAGCATTTGGTAGCAAAGAATGTACATGACAATTTTGACATAGTTGATACAAAAAGTTATGAAGAGGAAAGTGATACTAAGACTTTAAAGGTTTAGTGGGTAATAGTTCAGGTAAAGAGAAAGAGAAATAGAAAGGAGGGGTATGTTTATATATATATATATATATATATATATATATATATATATATATATATATATAAACACACACACACACACACACACACACACACACACACATGTACCAAGCAGTTACAGCCACTTTGTTGACTGAATACACCTCACGTCTCATTATTATCAAATGAATAAAAAAAACATACAATCCAAGGGACTGCAACCTTCCCTATTCCTCTTAACTATCTCTGATTTTGTAGAGCATCCCAAAATTTTCTACATAGCTTTGCTCTGTCTATCATACAGCATTTTTGATTTTCTGGTAAATCACTGAGGATTACAGTCTGTCAGTGATGTGAGACATTAGAGTTGACATCAGAGATGATTTGTAATAGAAACCATTTAGTGTTATTTTTAGTGTTATTTTTAAATATAATATCCAACAGAAATACCAGTGCAGTATTTTATGTTTGTGACAGAGGTTCCAGGTTAACATGTATAGACAGTGGAATGTTTGTATGTATTTATGTATGCATATATTTATTCATGTATGTAACTATGTGCAATAACTTCCCTTCTACAAAACAAAACTACTACCAATCCAGCTATCCCACTTCAATAACTGAAGCAACAAGAGACCCTCACACTCATGCCAGTGCCAACATCTAAAATTAAAATATTCCTATGCACCTTTAAGACAACAACCACTGCCCCTGACCAAACTCCATCTGGACACCTCAAACTTGGTGCAGATAGCATTGTATATCCTGCCTCGAGTCTAGTAAACTGCTCTATCTAAGAAAACTATGTCCCAGCCTTATGGAAGAAATACTATATAATAATCCTCTGTATAGGAGGATCATCATGCAAACTCACAAACTATAGACCAATCTCCATTCTCTTACCCTCATCTCAAATTTTGGAAGGAGGTATACACTCTCAACTTACTAAATATATTACTTCTCATAACCTCCTCTCTCTCCCATGACATGGTTTCAGACCCAGATGCTGTACAGCTGCTGCCCTTCTAAGGTTCACAGATATAATAAATCACAATAGACATTCAGGTCTTCTAACCTCAGCTCAGCTCTCTTTCAGGATATATATGCAAGGAATTCAGCACAGTCAATGAAGTCTCCCTGCTAAACTGTCTTCCTATGGGCTTTCACCCTCATCCCTTAACTGGTTTCTTAATTACCTCACTAATAGTTGACAAGTAGTGAAATGGCAGGAATATTTTTCCTCCTTCTTTCCTATAGCCATTGAAGTCCCACAAGACTCCACTCTAGGACCACTATTGTTTAACTTATAAATGACCCGAGCACAGCAGCCAAAGAGGTCACCACAGTACAATATGCCAATGACTCCACTCTAGTATGTGCTGCTTGGACATCAACAATACCCCAAATGCCTGCCAAGAAATCCTTCTCCTCCATGGAAGCTTGGCTCAACAACTCACAACTCCTCCTGAATTCCAAAAAAATTAAACCACTACTGTTCACTTCTGACACTCTCTCTCTCTTTCTCTCCTGTCAATATACTACATTTTAATATACCCAACAAGATCAGTATATAATTGGTATCCCACACCAAACTACTAGGTGTGATTATAGACGACCACCTGAAATGTGATCTTCACCTTCTGCAAGCCATAAGGAAGACAAACCAAAACCTAGGTTGCCTCTGTAAAGCAAAACATTACCTTACTGACTGCTAGACAAAACATATCCATGTCTTTTCTACTTCCCACTCTATCATATGCCACTTTTATCATAACCGATCTCAATTTCTCTAAACTAGAACAATGTACAATGAAGTAGCCAAATTCACAACCATCCAGCACTATATATCACATAACTGCATCTCTCTAAAAAAACTAAGCTGTTTGAAATTAAATAATTATGTATTGTACTCACAATTAATTGCAATTTTTAAAATACTACATAGCGTGAAGTTTTCCTATCCCATCTCATCACTTCATCATTTAGTCTTATACTACTAAGAGACCTCTACACTCCACTAACAAATTATTACTCTCGATATCTAAACCTAACAGTAGTGCAGGATTCTCCCTGTAGTCACACTGCATTGCTAATAGCTGGGATACCATCCCCTCTACTTAAAAACAGCCAGAAAGACTTTAAATGCTGACTGAAGCATCACCAGAGAAAAAATGGCTCAATACCTGCACCTGCCCTGGATAAATTGGTATTGATAAATGGCTCTATACCTGCACCACCCCTGGTTAAACTGGTACTGATAAATGGCTCTATACCTGCACCACCCCTGGTTAAACTGGTACTGATAAATGGCTTTATACCTGCACCACCCCTTAATAGACTGGTACTGATAAATGGCTCTGCACCTGATACTATGTGGCTCTATACCGGAACCACCCCTGGTTACACTGGTGCTGATAAATGGCTCTATACCTGCACCACACCAAAACTGGTACTGATTAATGGCTGTATACTTGCACTACCCCTGGTTAAACTGGTACTGATAAATGTCACTATACCTGCACCAACCCTGGTTAAACTGATAGATATAAATGGCTGTACACCTGCACCACCTCTGGTTAAACTAGTATCGATAAATGGCTTTATACCTGCACCACCCCTAAGTAAACTGGTACAGATAAATGGCTCTGCACCTGCACCACCCCTGGCTAAACTGGTACTGATAAATGGCTCTATACCTGCACCACCCTGGTTAAACAGATTCTGATAAATGGTTCTGCACTAACCAGGTTAAACTGGTACTGATAAATGTCTTTATACCTGCACCACCCCTGGTTAAACTGGTTCTGAAAAATGGCTCTATACCTGCACCACCCATTGTTAAACTGGTATGATAAATGGCTGTACACTTGCACCACTCCTAGTTAAACTGGTACTGATAAATGGCTCTGCATCTGCATGACCCCTGATTAAACTGGTACTGATAAATGGCTCTATACTTGCACCACCCCTGGTTAAATTGGTACTTAAAAATGGCTTCATACCTACACCACTCCTGGTAAACTGGTACAGATAAATGGCTCTGCACCTGCGCCACCCCTGGTTAAACTGATAGTGATACGTGGCTCTATACCTGCACCACTACTGGTTTAACTGGTACTGATAAATGGCTCTATACCTACACCACCCCTAGTGGACTGGTACAGATAAATGGCTCTGCACCTACACCACTTCTGGTTAAACTGATACTGATAAATGGCTGTATACTTGCACTACCCCTGGTTAAACTGGTACTGATAAATTTCTCTGTACCTGCACCACCTCCGGTTAAACTGGTACTGATAAGTGGCTCTATACCTGCACCACCCCTGGTTAAACTGATACAGATAAAAGGCTGTACACCTGCACCACCCCTGGTTAAACTGGTACAGATTAATGGCTCTTTACCTCCACCACCCTGGTTAAACTTGGTTCTGATAAATGGCTCTATACCTGCACCACCCCTGGTTAAACTGGTACAGATAAATGGCTCTATACCTGCACCACCCCTGGCTAAACTGGCATTGATAAATGGCCCTTTACCTGCACCACTCCTGGTTAAACTGGTACTGATAAATGGCTCTAAACCTGCACCACCCTGGTTAAACTGGTACAGATAAATGGCTGTACACCTGTACCACCCCTGGTTAAACTAGTATTGATAAATGGCTCTATACCCATACGACCCCTGGTTAAACTGGTACAGATAAATGGCTCTGCACCTGCACCAACCCTGGGTAAAATGGTACTGCTAAATGGCTCTATACCTGCACCACCCCTGGTTAAACAGGTACTGATAAATGGCTCTATACCAGCACCACCCCCTGGCTAAACTGGTATTGATAAATGGCCCTTTACCTGCATCACACATGGTTAAACTGGTACTGATAAGTGGCTCTAAACCTGCACCACCCCTGATTAAACTGGTACAGATAAATGGCTCTATACCTGCACCACCCCTGGTTAAACATATACAGATAAATGGCTGTACACCTGCACCACCCTTGGTTAAACTACTATTGATAAATGGTTGTATAACTGTACCACTCCTGGTTAAAATGGTACAGATAAATGGCCCTTTACCTGCACCACTCCTGGGTAAACTGGTACAGATAAATGGCTCTATACCTGCACCACCCCTGATTAAACTGGTACAGATAAATGGTTCTATACCTGCACCACCCCTGGTTAAACTGGTACAGATAAATGGCTGTACACCTGCACCACTCTTGGTTAAACTAGTATTGATAAATGGCTCTATAACTGTACCACTCCTGGTTAAACTGGTACAGATAAATGGCTCTGCACCTGCACCACCCTGGATAAACTGGTACTGATAAATGGCTCTATACCTGCACCACACCTGGTTAAACTGGTACTGATAAATGGCTGTATACTTGCACTACCCCTGGATAAACAGGTACTGATAAATGGCTCTATAATTGCACCACCCCTGGTTAAACTGGTACTGATAAACGGCTCTGCACCTGCACCACCCTGGTTAAACTGGTTCTGATAAATGGCACTGCACCTGCACCACCCCTGGGTAAACTGGTACTGATAAATGGTTCTATACCTGCACCACACCAGGTTAAACTGGTACTGACAAATGGATGTATACTTGCAATACCCCTGGTTAAACTGGTACTGATAAATGGCTGTATACTTGCACTACCCCTGGTTAAACTGGTATTGATAAATGGCTCTGCACCTGCACCACCCCTGATTAAACTGGTACAGATACATGACTCTATAAATGCACCACCCCTGGTTAAACTAGTATTGATAAATGGCTCTATACCTGTACCTCCCCTGGTTAAACTAGTATAGATAAATGACACTGCACCTGCACCACCCCTGAGTAAACTGGTACTGATAAATGGCTCTGCACCTGCACCACCCTTGGTTAACTGGTACTGATAAATGGCTCTACACCTGTACGACCCCTGGTTAAACTGGTACTTATAAATGGTTCTATACTTGTACCACCCCTGGTTAAACTGGTACTTAAAAATGGCTTTATACCTACACCACCCCTGGTAAACTGGTACAGATAAATGGCTCTGCACCTGCACCACCCCTGGTTAAACTGATAGTGATAAGTGGCTCTATATCTGCACCCCACCAGATTAAACTGGTACTGATAAATGGCTGTATAGTTGCACTACCCCTGGTTAAACTGGTACTGATAAATTTCTTTGCACCCGCACCACCTCTGGTTAAACTGGTACTGATAAGTGTCTCTATACCTGCACCACCACTGGTTAAACTGATGCAGATAAATGGCTGTACATCTGCACCACCCCTGGTTAAACTGGTACAGATAAATGTCTCTATACCTGCACCACCCCTTGCTAAACTGGTACTGATAAATGGCTCTACACCTGCAGCACTCCTGGTTACACTGGTACAGGTAAATGGCTCTATACCTGCACCACCCCTGGCTAAACTGGTACTGATAAATGGCTATATACCTGCAGCACCCCTGGTTAAACTGGTACAGATAAATGGCTCTATACCTGCACCACCCCTGGTTAAACTGATACAGATAAATGGCTGTACACCTGCACCACTCCTGGTTAAACTAATATTGATAAATGGCTCTATACCTGTACCACCCCTGGTTAAACTGGTAAAGATAAATGGCTCAGCACCTGCACCACCCTGGTTAAACTGGTACTGATAAATGTCTCTATACCCGCACCACTGCTGGTTAAACTGGTATAGATAAATAGCTGTACACCCGCACCACACCTTGTTAAACTGGATTTGATAAATGACCCTTTACCTGCATCACCCCTTTGATAAACGACCCTTTACCTGCACCACCCCTGGTTAAATTGGTACTGATAAATGGTTCTACACCTGCACCAACCCTGGTTAAACTGATACAGATAAATGGCTGTACACCTGCACCACCCCTGGTTAAACTAGTATTGATAAATGGCTCTATATCTGTACCACCCCTGGTTAAACTGGTACGGATAAATGGCACTGCACCTGCACCACCCCTGGGTAAACTGGTACTGATAAATGGCTCTATACCTGCACCACCCTTGCTTAAACAGGTACTGATAAATGGCTCTATACCTGCACCACCCCTGGTTAAACTGGTACTGATAAATGGCTCTATACCTGCACCACACCAGGTTAAACTGGTACTGACAAATGGCTGTATACTTGCACTACCCCTGGTTAAACTGGTACAGATAAATGGCTCTGCACCTGCACCACCCCTGGTTAAACTGGTACTGATAAATGTCTCTACACCTGCATGACCCCTGGTTAAACTGGTACTGATAAATGGCTCTATACTTGTACCACCCCTGGTTAAACTGGTACTTAAAAATGGCTTTATACCTACACCACCCCTGGTAAACTGGTACAGATAAATGGCTCTGCACCTGCACCACCCTGGTTAAACTGGTACTGATAAATGGCTCTATACCTGCACCACCCCTGGTTAAACTGGTACTGATAAATGGCTCTATACCTGCACCACCCCTGGTTAAACTGGTACTGATAAATGGCTCTATACCTGCACCACCTCTGGTGAAACTGGTACTGTTAAATGGCTCTGTACCTGCACCACCTCTGGTTAAACTGGTACTGATAAATGGCTCTATACCTGCACCACCCTGGTTAAACTGGTACTGATAAATGGCTCTATACCTGCATCATCCATGGCAAACTGGTACAGATAAATGGCTCTGCAGCTGCACCACCCCTGGTTAAACTGGTACCGATAAATGGCTCTATACCTGCACCACCTCTGGTGAAACTGGTACTGATAAATGGCTCTACACTTGCACCACCCTGGTTACACTGGTACTGATAAATGGCTCTATACCTGCACCACCCCTGGTTAAACTGGTACTGATAAATGGCTCTATACCTGCACCACCCCTGGTTAAACTGATACAGATAAATGGCTGTACACCTGCACCACTCCTGGTTAAACTAGTCTTGATAAATGGCTCTATACCTGTACCACTCCTGGTTAAACTGGTACAGATAAATGGCTCAGCGCCTACATCACCCCTGGGTAAACTGGTACTGATAAATGACTCTATACCTGCACTACCCCTGGTTAAACAGGTACTGATAAATAGCTCTATACCTGCACCACCCCTGGTTAAACTGGTACTGATAAATGGCTATACACCTGCACCACCCCTGGTTAAACTGGTACTGAAAAATGATTCTCCACCTGCACCACCCCTGGTTAAACTGGTACAGATAAATGGCTCTATACCTGTACCACCCCTGGATAAACTGGTACTGATAAATGGCTGTACACCTGCAACACCCCTGGTTAAACTGGTACTGATAAATAGCTCTATACCTGCACCAACCCTGGTTAAACTGGTACTGATAAATGGATCTCTCCTTGCATCACCCCTGGTTAAACTAGAATTGATAAATAGCTCATCACCTGCACCACCGCTGGTTAAACTGGTACAGATAAATGGCTGTAGACCTGCACCACCCCTGGTTAAACTAGTATTGATAAATGACTCTATATTTGTACCACCCCTGGTTAAACTGGTATGGATAAATGGCACTGCACCTGCACCACCCCTGGTTAAGCTGGTACTGGTAAATGTCTCCATACCTGCACCACCCCTGGTTAAACTGGTACTGATAAATAGTTCTGCACCTGCACCACCCCTGGTTAAACTGATAGTGATAAGTGGCTCTATATCTGCACCCCACCAGATTAAACTGGTACTGATAAATGGCTGTATAGTTGCACTACCCCTGGTTAAACTGGTACTGATAAATTTCTTTGCACCTGCACCACCTCTGGTTAAACTGGTACTGATAAGTGGCTCTATACCTGCACCACCCCTGGTTAAACTGATACAGATAAATGGCTGTACACCTGCACCACCCCTGGTTAAACTGGTACAGATAAATGGCTCTTTACCTGCACCACCCCTGGTTAAACTGGTACTGATAAATGGCTCTATACCTGCACCACCCCTGGTTAAACTGATACAGATAAATGGCTGTACACCTGCACCACCCCTGGTTAAACTGGTACAGATAAATGGCTCTTTACCTGCACCACCCCTGGTTAAACTGGTACTGATAAATGGCTCTGCACCTGCACCACCCCTGGTTAAACTGGTACTGATAAATGGCTCTGTACCTGCACCACCCCTGGTTAAACTGGTACTGATAAATGGCTCTACACCTGCACCACTCCTGGTTACACTGGTACAGATAAATGGCTCTATACCTGCACCACCCCTGGCTAAACTGGTACTGACAAATGGCTCTATACATGCACCACCCCTGGATAAAGTGATACAGATAAATGAAGGTACACCTGCACCACTCCTGGTTAAACTAGTATTGATAAATGGCTCTATACCTGTACCACTCCTGGTTAAACTGGTACAGATAAATGGCTCGGCACCTGCACCACCCCTGGGTAAACTGGTACTGATAAATGACTCTATACCTGCACTACCCCTGGTTAAGCAGGTATTGATAAATAGCTCTATACCTGCACTACCCCTGGTTAAACTGGTACTGATAAATGGCTCTGCACCTGCACCACCCTGGTTAAACTGCTACTGATAAATGTCTCTATACCTGCACTACTGCTGGTTAAACTGGTATAGATAAATGGCTGTACACCCACACCACACCTTGTTAAACTGGATTTGATAAACAACCCTTTACCTGCACCACCCATTTGATAAATGACCCTTTACCTGCATCACCCCTGGTTAAACTGGTACTGATAAATGGCTCTATACCTGCACCATCCCTGGTTAAACTGGTACTGAAAAATGGCTCGATACCTGCACCACCTCTGGTTAAACTAGTAATGATAAATTGCTGTATACTTGCACTACCCCTGGTTAAATTTGTACTGATAAATGTCTCTACACCTGCAAACCCCTGGATAAACTGGTACTGTTAAATGACTCTCCACCTGCATCACCCCTGGTTAAACTGGTACAGATAAATGGCTCTATACCTGTACCACCCCATGGTTAAACTGGTACTGATAAATGGATGTACACCTGCAACACCCCTGGCTAAACTGGTACTGATAAATGGCCATTTACCTGTACCATCCCTGGTTAAACTGGTACTGATAAATGGCTGTATAGCTGCAACACTCTTGGTTTAACTGGTACAGATAAATGGCTCTATACCTGCACCTCCCCAGGTTAAACTGATACAGATATATGGCTGTACACCTACACCACCCCTGGTTAAATCTGGCACTGATAAATGGCTCTATACCTGCACCACCCCTGGTTAAACTGGTACTGATAAATGGCTCTTTACCTCCACCAGTCCTGGTTAAACTGGTATTGATAAATGGCTCTATAAATGCACCACCCTGGTTAAACTGGTACTGATAAATATCTCTATACCTGCACCACTGCTGGTTAAACTGGTATAGATAAATGACTGTACACCAGCACCATCCTGGTTAAACTGGTACTGATAAATGGCTCTATACCTGAACCATCCCTGGTTAAACTGATACAGATAAATGGCTCTGCATCTGCACCACCGTTGGTTAAACAGGTACTGATAAATGGCTCTACACCTGCACCACCCTGGTTAAACTGTTACAGATAATTTATTCTATACCTGCACCACCCCTGGTTAAACTGGTACAGATAAATGGCTGTACACCTGCACCACCTGGTTAAACTTGATTTGATAAATGGATCTTTACCTGCACCACCCCTGCTTAAACTGGTACTGATCATTGGCTCTACACCTGCACAATCCCTGGTTAGATTGGTATTGATAAATGGCTCTGTACCTGCACTATCCCTGGTTAAACTGGTACTGATAAATGTCTGTATACTTGCACTACCACTGGTTAAACAGGTACTGATAAATGGCTCTGCATCTGCACCACCCCTAGTTAAACTGGTACTGAGAAATGGCTGTACACCTGCAACACCCTTGGTTAAACTGGTACTGATAAATAGCTCTATACCTGCACCAACCCTGGTTAAACTGGTACTGATAAATGGCTCTCTCCCTGCATCACCCCTGGTTAAACTAGCACTGATAAATAGCTCATCACCTGCACCACCGCTGGTTAAACTGGTACAGATAAATGTCTCTTCACCTGCACCACTCCTGTTTAAACTGGTACTGATAAATGGCTCCATACCTGCACCACCCCTGGTTAAACTGGTACAGATAAATGGCTCTATACCTGCACCACCCTGGTTAAACTGGTGTTAATAAATGGCTGTATACTTGCACTGCCCCTGGTTAAACTGGTACTGATAACATTTTCTGCACCTGCAACACCTCTGGTTAAATTGGTATTGATAAGTGTCTCTATACCTGCACCACCCCTGGTTAAACTGGTACTGATAAATGGCTCTTTACCTCCACCACCCCTGGTTAAACTTGTTGCTGATAATTGGCTTTATACCTGCACCACCCCTGGTTAAACTGGTACTGATAAATGACTCTACACCTGCACCACCACTGGTTAAACTGGTATTGATAAATCGCCCTTTACCTGCACCACCCCTGGTTAAATGGCTTTGCACCCGCAACAACCTGGTTAAACTGGTACTGATAAATGGCTGTATACTTGCACTACCCCTGGTTAAACTGGCACTGATAAATTTCTCTGCACCTGCACTACCTCTGGTTAAACTGGTACTGATAAGTGGCTCTATATCTGCACCACCCCTGGTTAAACTGATACAGATAAATGGCTGTACACTTGCAACACCCTTGGTTAACTGGTACTGATAAATGGCTCTTTACCTCCACCACCCCTGGTTAAACTGGTACAGATAAATAGCTCTATACCTGCACCCCCCTGGTTAAACTGGTACTGATAAATGGCTGTATACATGCACCACCCCAGGTTAAACTGGTACAGATAAATGGCTCTACACCTGCACTGCCCCTGGTTAAACTGGTATTGATAAATGGCCATTTACCTGTACCATCCCCGGTTAAACTGGTACTGATAAATGGCTATATAGCTGCAACACTCTTGGTTTAACTGGTACAGATAAATGGCTCTATACCTGCACCTCTCCAGGTTAAACTGATACAGATAAATGGCTCTGCACCTGCACCACCCCTGGTTAAACTGGTACTGATAAATGGCTCTATACCTGCACCACACCTGGTTAAACTGGTACTGATAAATGGCTCTATACCTGCAACACCCCTGGTTAAACTGGTATAGATAAATGGCTCTATACCTGCAACTCCCCAGGTTAAACTGATACAGATAAATGGCTGTACACATGCACCACCCCTGGTTAAACTGGTATTGATAAATGGCCATTTACCTGTACCATCCCCGGTTAAACTGGTACTGATAAATGGCTGTATAGCTGCAACACTCTTGGTTTAACTGGTACAGATAAATGGCTCTATACCTGCACCTCCCCAGGTTAAACTGATACAGATATATGGCTGTATGCCTGCACCACCCCTGGTTAAACTGGTACTGTTAAATGGCTCTATACCTGCACCACCCCTGGTTAAACTGGTACTGATAAATGGCTCTACACCTGCACCACCCCTGGTTAAACTGGTACAGATAAATGGCTCTATACCTGCACCACCCCTGGTTAAACTGGTACTGATAAATGGCTCTATACCTGCACCATCCCTGGTTAAACTGGTACTGATAAATGGCTCTATACCTGCACCACCCCTGGTTAAACTGGTACAGATAAATGGCTCTATACCTGCACCACCCCTGGTTAAACTGGTACAGATAAATGGCTCTATACCTGCACCATCCTGATTAAACTGGTACAGATAAATGTCTCTATACCTGCACCACCCCTGGTTAAACTGGTACTGATAAATGGCTCTATACCTGCACCATCCCTGGTTAAACTGGTACAGATAAATGGCTCTACACCTGCACCACCCCTGGTTAAACTGATACTGATAAATGGCTCTATACCTGCACCACTCCTAGATAAACTGGTACTGACAAATGGCTCTATACCTGCACCACCCTGGTTAAACTGGTACAGATAAATGGCTCTGCACCTGCACCACCCTGGTTAAACTGGTACTGATAAATGGCTCTATACCTGCACCACCCCTGGTTAAACTGGTACTGATAAATGGCTCTATACCTGCACCACCCTTGGTTAAACTGGTACTGATAAATGGCTTTGCACCTGCACCAACCTGGTTAAACTGGTACTGATAAATCGCTCTATACCTGCACCACCCCTGGTTAAAGTGGTATTGATAAATGACTCTATACCTCCACTATCCCTATTTAAACAGGTACTGATAAATGGCTCTCTACCTGCACCAACCTTGGGTAAACAGGTACTGATCAATGGCTCTATACCTGCACCACCCTTGATTAAACAGGTACTGATAAATGGCTCTACACCTGCACCACCCTGGTTAAACTGTTACAGATAATTTATTCTATACCTCCACCACCCCTGGTTAAACTGTACAGATATATGGCTGTATACCTGAACCATCCCTGATTTAATTGGTGCTGATAAATGGCTCTACACCTGCACTACCCTGGTTAAACTGTTACAGATAAATGATTCTATACCTGCACCACCCCTGGTTAAACTGGTACAGATAAATGTCTCTATACCTGCACCATCCCTGGTTAAACTGGTACTTATAAATTGCTGTATACTTGCACTACCCCTGGTTAAACTGGTACTGATAAATGGCTCTGCACCTGCACCACCCCTGGTTAAACTGGTACTGATAAATGGCTGTACACCTGCAACACCCTTGGTTAAACTGGTACTGATAAATGGCTCTATACCTGCGCCACCCCTGGTTAAACTGGTACTGATAAATGGCTTTGCACCCGCAGCAACCTGGTTAAACTGGTACTGATAAATGGCTGTATACTTGCACTACCCCTGGTTAAACTGGCACTGATAAATTTCTCTGCACCTGCACCACCTCTGGTTAAACTGGTACTGATAAGTGGCTCTATATCTGCACCACCCCTGGGTTAAACTGATACAGATAAATGGCTGCACACTTGCAACACCCTTGGTTAACTGGTACTGATAAATGGCTCTTTACCTCCACCACCCCTGGTTAAACTTGGTACTGATAAATGGCTCTATACCTGCACCACCCCTGGTTAAACTGGTACTGATAAATGGCTCTATACCTGCAACTCCCCAGGTTAAACTGATACAGATAAATGGCTGTACACATGCACCACCCCTGGTTAAACTGGTATTGATAAATGGCCATTTACCTGTACCATCCCTGGTTAAACTGGTACTGATAAATGGCTGTATAGCTGCAACACCCCTGGTTTAACTGGTACAGATAAATGGCTCTATACCTGCACCTCCCAGGTTAAACTGATACAGATATATGGCTGTACACCTACACCACCCCTGGTTAAACCTGGCACTGATAAATGGCTCTATACCTGCACCACCCCTGGTTAAACTGGTACTGATAAATGGCTCTATACCTGCACCACCCCTGGTTAAACTGGTACAGATAAATGGCTCTATACCTGCACCACCCCTGGTTAAACTGGTATTGATAAATGGCCCTTTACCTGCACCGCCCCTGTTTAAACTGGTTCTGATAAATGGCTCTATACCTGCAACATCCCTGGTTAAACTGGTACAGATAAATGGCTCTACACCTGCACCTCCCCAGGTTAAACCGATAGAGATAAATGGGTGTATACCTGCAGCACCCCTGGTTAAACTAGTATTGATAAATGGCTCTATACCTGCAGCCCCCCCTGTTTAAACTCATACAGATAAATGGCTCTGCACCTGCACCACCCCTGGGTAAACTGGTACTGATAAATGGCTCTATACCTGCACCACCCCTGGTTAAACTGGTACTGATAAATGGCTCTATACCTGCACCACCCCTGGTTAAACTGGTACTGATAAATGGCTTTGCACCTGTACCACCCTGGTTAAACTGGTACTGATAAATGTCTCTATACCTGCACCACTGCTGGTTAAACTGGTATAGATAAATGACTGTACACCAGCACCATCCTGGTTAAACTGGTACTGATAAATGGCTCTTTACCTCCACCAGCCCTGGTTAAACTGGTATTGATAAATGGCTCTATAAATGCACCACCCTTGGTTAAACTGGCACTGATAAATGGCTCTACACCTGCACCACCCCTGGTTATTCTGGTACAGATAAATGGCTTCATACCTGCACCACCCCTGGTTAAAGTGGTACAGATAAATGAGTGTACACCTGCTTCACACCTGGTTAAACTTGATTTGATAACCGACCCTTTACCTGCACCATCCCCGGTTAAACTGGTACAGATAAATGGCTCAATACGTGCACCATCCCTTATTAAACTGGTACAGATGAATGGCTCTATATGTGCACCATCCCAGGTTAAACTGGTACTGATAAATGACTGTATACTTGCACTACCACTGGTTAAACTGGTACTGATAAATGGCTCTGCATCTGCACCACCCCTGGTTAAACTGGTACTGATAAATGGCTCTGCACCTGCACCACCCCTGGTTAAACTGGTACTGATAAATGGCTCTGCACCTGCACCACCCCTGGTTAAACTGGTACTGATAAATGGCTCTTCACCTGCACCACCCTTGGTTAAACTGGTACTGATAAATGGCTCTGCACCTGCACCACCCCTGGTTAAACTGGTACTGATAAGTGGCTCTATATCTGCACCACCTCTAGTTAAACTGGTACTGAGAAATGGCTGTACACCTGCAACACCCTTGGTTAAACTGGTACTGATAAATGGCTCTATACCTGCACCACCCCTGGTTAAACTGGTACTGATAAATGGCTCTATACCTGCACCACCCCTGGTTAAACTTGTACTGATAAATGGCTCTATACCTGTAACACCCCTGGTTAAAGTGGTACAGATAAATGGCTCCACACCTGCACCGCTCCTGGTTAAACTGGTGCTTATATAGCTATATAAATTCATTCCATAGCTCTATACCCTCCTCTATCATTTCATTTTCTTTCACTTCATTGAGTCTGGTCCCCTCCTTACTTTCTTTTGGGCTGCTCTAACTCTTTATGTTATCTCCCTATGTCCTAAACTTACCAATACTCTTACGTAAAACTTCATAATCTATGCATACTGATGATATTGCACTGTATGTATCTCTGTATATTTAAAAAGATACTCATACACAACTCATGTAACTCTTATTTTTAATCAAAACTGTTTGTAAATGATGTAATTGATGTCAAAGATGTCTGAATAATGAAACTGTTGCTCATGAATGAAACTAACTGTACATGATGAAATAATGCAAATGATGTCCATAATGTCTCTATAATGGAAATTTTCTCCACTGAAAAAGGGCAATGGTCAGTCAAACTTTCCCAGCAAACAAATGACAATAAATAAATAAATATATGTACATACGTTTGTATTTATTGTAATGCTACTAGTGCTAAATTCAGTTCTGTGCTTTTTGAAACAATTACAGTACTACTCATCATTTGGATTCTCTGAAGGCACTGCAGTGCATGCACTGAAGTATTCCTTAAAATGGTTTGTGCTGTAATATGAGAGACATTTCCCTTAACTCCATTTCAGGAGGTTTTGAGTTGTCTTTCATTTTTAGTTATAGCAACATCAAACACTTAACAAGGAAAAGAACATGGTGGCAGTTGAAATTTCTTTCCTATGGCTATCAGAACTGCAGTATTAAAAAGTATCTGAGCCATAAGTTACGTATACATATTGTTTTATTCTTCTAGTTCATCCATTATTTTGTGATTGTGATTGGCTTATTCATTATTAGAAACTAACATGTTCATATGATATAGCTACAATACTTCACAGGCATGGGAATTTTGCATGGATTTATTCCCAGCTTGCCAGGTTTGATGCTGAGGATGCAGCCTAAGGGATCAAGCATGCAGGCAGAGAGAAGTAAATCCTGTGTATCTTCAACCTCTTGGTGGTACTATAGCTATTATATTTTGCCAAATTATTTTGGTTTTATATTTCAGTTTGTATTTTTTTTTTTGACATTCAACTTCAGTCTATGTGCACTTTATTACCTTTCAGTAATGGAACATCATTAAATAATGCTGCAAATTTTAGCTAAGTGTTTGGTGAACAATAAACTTTTGCACAGCAAAGTAGCAATTATATGTTGAATAGCTATACAAGTAAAATTCACGCATCTGAATGCACAATTTATCAGTTTGTTGACCTGCAAAGGTATATGTAACACTTAATAACCATCCTCCCTGCACATCCTTTTTTTATCCACGGGGTACAATCAGCACAGCAGGAGAGTTGTCCATTTTATAGGATGATTACTGCTTTAGGATACATGCATAATGATAATAAATTGTATAATATGTGGAAGACATTTTCATCAGTTATACATTTTGCCAGAAGCTAGATAGTTGCATTGCATGTATATATATCATTAACCACCAGCATCAGTTGCATTTTCTAAGCCTTTGATTGATTGCCTGACATCAACACCTAATGTGTGTTAACCAGTTATAACCAGTTATAAGCTAACCAGTTATAAGCTAGTGGACATCATCACCCATGGTAGTATAATATGTGTTAACCAGTTTTAAGCTAGTGGTTATCAACACCCAGGGTAGTATAATATGTGTTATCCAGTTATATGCTAGTGGGCATCAAAACCCAGGGTAGTATAATATGTGTTAACCAGTTATAGACTAGTGGACATTAAAACCCAGGGTAGTATAATATGTGTTAACCAGTTATAAGCTAGTGGTTATCAACACCCAGGGTAGTATAATATGTGTTATCCAGTTATATGCTAGTGGGCATCAAAACCCAGGGTAGTATAATATGTGTTAACCAGTTATAGACTAGTGGACATCGAAACCCAGGGTAGTATAATATGTGTTAACCAGTTATAAGCTAGTGGACATCAACAGCCACGGTAGTATAATATGTGTTAACCAGTTATAAGCTAGTGGACATCAACACCCAGCATAGTATAATATGGGTTAATTCCTTCAGCCTTCATTTGCCTACTGTGTAATTCTCAGCAAGTCACTTCTCAGTGCTTTGGGGAAATTTCATCAGGCTTCTCAATGGTCTCCTAGATAACATGCCTATTGACTGCACAGGAGAATATCTCTGGTTTGTTGAACCTCAGAGAAGTAAAGTATTTCTTAATATTTTCAGATACTATATTCTTAATGCCTCTTTAATAAGATTCTTGGAGCATATCTTAACCATTAAACAAAGTCACAGGTATAATTAATTTCTGAAATATTTTGTTTTAGTTTTTATTATAATTCATCTTAATACTTGTTTTATTTTGTAGGTTGGTGTGGCTTGTATATAACTAGAGTATGTATAATGCTTTTGACCTTTCATCTTAGAATGTTCATAAACCTACATAATTTGATTCTTTGAATGAAGGTGTTGAGAACCTTTCCAGTCATTCTGAATTACATTTAGTGTAGCACTGTTGACTGTTTTTCAAAATTACTCATAAATAAATAGTATATCCTACAAACACCAAGGAGGAACTATCTATGTATGATGATCTGTTTATTACAACTTGATAGATGCAGGGTTCTCAAAATAGTATGCTACTTGAATGTAATTTCATGTCAAAACATTTTATCTTCTTTTTAATTATGCAGTTATGTGCAGTTGACTTTCAGAGTTCTTTGGTTTAGATGTATAATAGTTTGTGCATTCTTTCTTGCAACCTAGATGCATAATAGTAAAAGCTAAAGTGGGAAATACCTGCCTGCTTTACTGGCATAGAGAGATAAAGCTGGGAGATGATATAGGTGACCTGAGTTTAGTAGGTGTGTCTCTTGCTATAGCTTGCAGGGAAAAATGAGGCATTGCCTCCTCACCTTTGTCCACGGGAAAGAATACGTATGACATGTGGTTGAAGAGGGGCTACTTCTGTTGCACTGGTGGAGGCTGGAGCTCAATATGGCTGCTAGACCAAAGTGAATGGGTAGGTGGGGTGGAGTTGGAGGAGTCATTGCCATCCAAGGGCCCTTTACATGGATGTACCAAAGACAAAGCCTCATAGCTTGCCTGGCCTACAAAAGAACGGCTGTAAATATGAGAGAGGTGGGGTAGGGCCAGCCACACAGCCAGCCTTCCTCCACAGGTAGCAGTGGAAGCTTTCTGGCCTAGTCAGCCGCATGAACATATCAGAACACGCTAGTTAAGGGGAGAGGCTGGCAGTCTCGATATGGGGGGGACTCAGCTACCAGGAGGGGCTTATAGTCTGTGCACTGCTTAATAAGAGCAGTTCAACTAACACAACCTTCCGCAAAAAAGAAAAAAGGGGAAGAAAAGGAGTGAATACCCACAAGGAAAAACTCTTGCTTCCATCTAGAGGTGTTGCTACTAGTAAAAGTTTATGTCCTCAGAACAATTCTGTTCTAGTTTGCTGGGGCTGAAATTCAGTTTGTCTTTAATCTAGGGACCAGAACTATAGTTTTCTACTAACCTGAATCACAATATTTCCCTGAAGATTTCTATTATCCCTAAGATACAGAAAGCTTTTCATGTGATGGCTGCATATAAGAGAAAGACTTGAAGATTTTGTAGTTTTATAGTTGCATCTTGCTTCTCCAAGCACCAAGCAAAGTATTCAAAAGAGAAGCAACAGATAACAGTGACTGTGCATCAGTACAAATGACAATAATAAAGAGAATTAAAAAACATTTACTCTAATCTAGCTTTCTTATTGTAAAATGTCTCAAATGTCTTGAAAATGGTCTTTTTTATTTTTATTGCCATACAGAAATAAAGGTTTGGATTCTGGCAGATCAGAACAGGGCTTCTCTTTCTCCTTCAACTAAAGTCACAAGCAGGATATAGCTCTGTAATTATCCTGTTTACAGTGGTTGATGATGCTAACAGTGTTGTGAATTGCAGACTTCCTGTTGGGCAGCCTCCTTGGACCTCAGTAAAGCATTTCACACTGTAGTACACCATCTGTTAGTGTTTAAACTGACTGAATTTACTTTGCTGACTACTGCATTCAGATATTTAATAATTATCTAATAGAGTAAAGAGATATTAGTTATGAAAACTGCTTTTAGACTCATTATATTTAGTGTGGTACAGGAAATCAGTATTGGGATTTTTTTATTTTCTGCTTGTGAAATTGAAATGCATTAACGGCAATGGAAGAATTCATAATGTCTTAAAGGGTCAATCCCAGTGTTTAAAATTTGGGTCCAAGTTCAAGATGACCAGAGTAACACCCACTGTGATGATGTCATGTAAATTCCAACCCACAGTGTCATTTTACTTTGAATATCCTGTTAAGTCTCCGGTTCCAGTTTAGTTTTAGCTCCCAGTGTGTACTCATCCTTCGGATTACAATGTTCCTCTCAGATTTCTTTACACTTAAGAATTTACTACTTTCCACCCTACCAGCAACCTTCTGCATAAACTGAAATATTGTGATCACCTAATTTTCTTGGTTTAAAAGGAGAGCATCAAAGGCACAGCTTACAGAACACTTTTTTTGCACCGATTCGTAGCTTAAGTTGTATACATGTCACCCACCATATTTTGCCTGCAACTCTCCAGTAAATGTTTGTATAAATTCCGTATTTCAGCTTGTTGAGTGTCCTTCTCTCAGTTTTACCAGGTTGTAACCCACAGTGTATTATCATCACACACACAAACCTTTCCCTGCCCTTTTCCTTTGACAATTTTTATTCCCAGTACAGAATAGCAGCAACGCTGCTTTGATTTCTGTCAAATTAGCATGTAAAAATAATTTTCCATATTCAATTAAAAAAAAAAAAACAGTTTCTAGAGTGAAAAAAAAGTTAATTGCCGAATTGTAGCTTTCTCCCGATTAATTCCTTGCCATACCTCTTTAATTCTTTGACAAGCTTTCATATTTTCTAACAAGAGAATCAAGAAAAGCCATTGAAGTAAATGCACTTATACCAAAACACTTTAACAATTATACACTTAAACTCCCTTATAACTCTGGTTCTGTGGCACAGAGAGATAGAACCCTGACTTTGACCCACAATACCCAAGTTTGATGAGCGGCAAGAACACTGGCGGAGCTAGGCTGAGAGGGGGGAAAGAAAAGTGCAGTTTTTTGCTGGACCCCCCCATATAAGCGGAAGGAATTTGGTCCTGTCGGCTAGGCTGCAGTTGTGGGAGGGACATGGCTGGGGTTGGGGATCTTGATCTAAAATCTCTTCAAGGCTACCTGCTTTTTGGCCATGCCATGGATTGCTCTCACTTGATTGGAGAATGAATAGGAGCTTGGGGGCTCTGGCCCTAGAGGAATGCGAATGGGCACAAAAACTCTCACCCCATCAGTGAATGAATAGATGGCCATGAGAACAGTTTGATGGTGGGCAGGCATGAACCATAAAAAGCATATAGAAAAAAAAATTCTCTCGTAACACTTCTTTGCTACAGGAGGCAGAAATTGAAATCATATAATTTGTTTAACTAGCCAGCAATAGGAAGTACCATAGCCTATCCGTTTATAAGGTTAATTGCTTATCTAACAGAGATAGTGCTACCTTTCTCTCTTTAGACTTCAAACTACTAACAGTTATTACCCAACTTTAGCAAATAAACTCTCTCTAAAACCAGATAAACATGAAGACAGCCTGTTACATAGATCCTCGTTTCATCTGGCAATAGGTAAAATATTTCTTCCAAAATTGACCCTGTTAGTTGCAGTACATTGCCATGTTACATTATAACCACTACTGACTATACTTCCATTTCAGAAATTTACCCAAAGATTATATATATATATATATATATATATATATATATATATATATATATATATATATATATATGGGTCTATATTAGATCATCGAAAAGGCAGAATTTTTAATGATCTAATATCGAGCCCAATATCGCAAATGCTGAAAACAGCGAAGCTGCACAAAACTGAATTCTTTCCTAGGGGAAAGAATTCGGTTGTCCGTTGTTATGGCTTTGCTGTTTTCAGTGATGCGGTGGAAAGTTACGGGTTGGGTTAAAGTGTGTGATTGTGCGGACGTTCGGGTTAGGGCGCGGGTTGGGTGAGTGTGCGATAGTGAGAATTTGGGGTTAGGGGCGGGTTAAGTGAGTTAGGGTTAAGGTGCGGGTGAGGTGAGTGTGCGATAGTGAGACTTTGGGGTTAGGGGCGGGTTAAGTGAGTTTGGGTTAGGGCGCAGGTGAGGTGAGTGTGCGATAGTGACGGACCTTAGGGTTAGGGTCTGGGTTAAGGTAAGTGGATAGATAGTAGTGTATGTGCAGTGTAGTGTAGGGTTAGATGTAACTTTTAAATGTATGTGTGTGGATTGCTGCTTTTTAGTGTGCTTGTGGTGTGTGTGTGTGTTTCTCGGAACAGCAAATTTTTCCCTGGGAAAAAATTCTCTGTTTTGAGGTTTCAATATTGTTAGGGTTCGGGTTTTGCAGTTCGATGTTACAGCATTCGATAATGAGCCATTTCGATGATCTGATATAGACCCTATATGTATGAATGACATATATATATATTATATATATATATATATATATATATATATATATATATATATATATAAATATATATTATATATTATATATTATATATATATATATATATATATATATATATATATATATATATACATATAGATCTAGGGCTTTTGATCAAAAGTCCAAATCCATTGTCTCCAAACATACTTTACCGAAAGCGCTTTCACCGAAAAAACTCTTACAGTAAAATATGTTTTAAAAAAAAAAAACATTAAACCTACTTCTATGCAGGGAGGCAAGCCCCTACACCCCCCTATTTTAATATTCTAACTCCGAGGTCACACTACAGTGGGGAAAAGGGAATTTTCCCTTATCTGCACTGTAGTACGACCTGCACAATGAGCATACTTATCCAAAAGTGCTGCTCTTTAACCTGTTCTTTAAACTTTCGGTTAAGTATGCTCAGTGATTTCTGCTTTGGTGGAAAGTGCATTCGGGGATCTGTATGGATCCCATATATCTACAAACATTTCAAGCACTGGCTTTAATGCCCTTTTAGCCTGCCAATATACTCAACAGTCGTTCCCATAATAAGTGTCTAGGCTGTTCTTAAAAATATCTAAACTAGTGTTTGCTTTAATGTAATTTGCTGGTCTATTCCATGCATCAGCTGCTCTGTCAGAGAACCAATTAGTAAACTTCTCATGCCTACAGAATCTGCTACATAGGTTGTCTGATGACTCGCTACTACTTTTTGATAAATCCAAACATTCCCAGAGGTAATTGCCTCTAAATGCCCAATATACCTGAATAAGGTCTCCGCTTAAATATTTATACGAGACACTGTACAAATTCAGGTAGTTTAATCTTTCATAATAACTTAAATTTCACATTCATGGATGCCTTTGGTATATTTATGCTGTACTCTTTCCACTTTACTCATGTTTGTTTTCTTATAAGGTTTCCATATTGTTATTCCTTACTCAAGTTTGGGTCTAACGTAATAAATAATGACTTTATCATTTCTGATTTCCTACACTTTATAAATCTTTTTTATACAACTTATAGTTCTGTAACTCTCATTAACCAATTGGCTGATGTGATTAGAAAAACTCATAGCCGAATCTACCCATATACCCAGGTCCTTAAATAAGTCTACAGTTTCAATCACTGTGTGCTGTATTAAATATTTACATTTCAATGTATGTTTTACAAATCTCATATGCTTAGTTTTTTTATGTATTTATCAGTATATTATTCTCCTCTGACCAAATGGTCAAGTTAGCCAAGTTCATTTGCTGACATGCCTTTCTGTAATACATGTGATCAGTTTCCCCAGTTTCAAGTCATCCACACACAGACTGTAGAGCACCTCAGATAAAAAAGCTAGATCTGAAAGATACAATCAAACCAAGTAAGGGCCTAGGACAGAGCCTTGTGGGGCACCCTGACTGTAACCAAGAATTTCACCTGTCCAGTTTTTGTATGATACTTGCCATGTCCTGTTTGTAAGTCATGCAGCTATCCATCTTATCAAGAGTACACCAATACCTAGTTGTTCTAATTTATTGATAGGTGTTTTGTGTATGACCCTATCAAATGCTGAAGTTAAATCTTTATAAATTACATCACAACTCAATAATTTTGCATTCATAGCTGTTATTATATCATTAAAAACATCATGTTACAGGTGGTAATAGATCTATTTTCAACATAAGCATGCTGATATATGGTTTAAAATCCTAACCTTCCAATTCTGACAATAACTTATCCAATGTTACCTTATCCATTGTTTGTCCACAACATGAAAGTAGACTTAAGGGTCTATATGAGTCTAGGTTTGTCCTACTCCCCTTTCCCTTAAAGACAGGTTTAATAAGTGCATGTCTCCAATCTTGATGACTCTCCCCATATTTATATGACTTATTAAATAATAGATGTAATGGTACTGTAAGTTCTTGCTGAAGTGTTCTCAGGTCATTATTACTAATTCTGTCTCCTGCCTGTGCTTTGTTTGGATCCAGTTAGTCTAGTTCTTTTTCAATATAATCTAACTTGATTTCAGTATCTGAGGTTATCTGGATGTCACTAGGGCATGGAGGCACACTATTTTGCATATGATTTTGTAACTATATCTGTAATCTGTCGTCCCTGAGAATAAATTTTACAATCTACACACATTTTATTAATTTGTATGTTTTTACTCCTTCCATGTCTGTGTATCTATTAAATGATTTCCTATTATGCTCCATATCTTTAGATAAATTTTCTTCAAATTTTTTCTTGATTTTGTCTCACACTAAGCTTAATTTATATGTCCATTTGTTTATTTCAGTTTTCAAAGTTGTACTTCAACCTGTTTTCCATTTCTTATATTTTTTTGTCTCTCACCTTACCAAGCACCTTCTCCTGATGTTGTGTGCCTAGATTCTGATGTTAAACTTTTTAAATGTTTTTATATTCAAATAATTTCTCTTTCAAAACTTTCCAAATTCATTTTGTAGTTTTTTCACTAAACACCTCACACCAATTAGTTTTATATAGTGACTGTTTTGCTTGCATATAATCTGTAATTAACCTTCTGTGCCTTGGCTTAGATTTCAGTTTGGCAGAATTATCTAGCAACAAATTAACCTTTATAACCCCATGATCACTGCACATCAATGGTGGTAAAACTTGACTTGAAGTCACAGTAATTTCTCTGGAACACAAGCAATGTCTAGTATGCTTTATTCCCTGGCAGTTTTTTTTAACAATCTGAAGCAATTGTTATTCCTGAATATATGTTGTGAATATTTTCCTTACTACTGTTGTGAATCAATATTACTCTAGTCTGTTTCTGGTAAATTTAAGTCCCCAGCCACTGTTAGTCTTCCCTCCTGTGTTTCATGCAAGAAATGTATGAATTCCTCTAGATCATCAGCACTTGACTTGAGTGGTCTATACACTCCAACAATTGTTATATGTTCCAGAGACAAGATGGAAGGGCACTATAGCAAAGCCACTTGGATTGGGATCCAGAGTCTACTACTCAGGAGGGGACAGGCTAGAAATGGTGTGGGTATTGTGGTGAGAGAGAGAGATGCTTCAGATGCCAGTGAGGGATATCATCAGAATTAATGACAAACTCATGGCAATCAGACTCCAGTGTAATGATAGGGCAGCATTCATCATCTCAGTCTATGCCGCACAGCAGGGTTGTGATAGTGAGGAAAAGAGTGCATTCAGACAGCAGTTGCATGACTACTAAATAAAGCAGGACAACATGAATTGGTGTTGATGATGGATGACTTGAATGCACATATTGGGACAGACAGAACAGGACACAAGGACTGCCTGGGTCCACTTGGGTGGGGAGACTGGAATAAAGAAGGAGAAGCCATTCTACACTTCTGTCTGGCAAATGGCCTGATAGCAGCCAACACATGGTTCAGAAAGACAGACAGTCACAAGATCACATACAAGAGTAGCCAACATGCAACTCAGGTAGATTTCCTCCTTGTAAGGAAAAGGCACTGGGGTAGAATCCATGATTGCAAAGTCATCCATAATAGCCTCACATCAGGCTTTGTGCCCACTGAATGGTGCACAGCAACAGTTATCCCACTACACAAAGGGGGAGCCACCACTGATCCCGGGAACTATCGACCTATTAGCCTGACAAGCCTGGTCTGCAAGGCCATGGAATGTATCATCGTGGAACTCATAAACAAAGACATTGGTAACCTCCAAACTCTGGATCCCACCCAGTTCAGGTTTGTGAAAGGCAGATCACACCTCCTGAACCTGATCAACTTCTTTGAGGCAGTCACCAAAGCCGTAGATGTGGGTAAGATGGTTCACACAGCCTATCTTGACCTCGTCAAGGCTTTTGACACCATCCCCCATTCTGGAATTATAGCTAAACTCACTAAACTAGGTATAAATCCCTATGTCACAAGATGGGTTGCCAACTGGCTCACTGACAGAACCCACACTGTAAAAGTTGCAGACTCCAAATCTGACCTCAAACCAGTGACAAGTGGGATACCACAGGGTTCAGTCCTGGGACCTCTCCTGTTTGGTATCTACTTCTCTGAAGTACAGACTAACACAGAAGACCTCTGGCTAATGAAGTTTGCAGATGACTGCAAACTAGGAGCCATAGTCAAGTCCCCAAATGATCTGGACATCCTACAGAAGGGCCTCGCTGAGACAGATGCCTAGTGTCAGAGCCATGGCCTCAAGCTCAATGCCAAAACGTGCAGTGTCATCCCCTTTGGTAAAAACTCTGTACCCATGGAATACCACATAGGCAGCAATCTACTTAACACTGAATGTGTGATAAGAGACCTTGGGATCCAGGTGGACAATAGTCTCTCCTTTGTTAGTCACATCGCCACAGTAGTCAGGAAGTCCTTCTACATTGCACACCTCATCATAAAAGGGTTCTCATCCAGGAAAAAAGAGGTCATTGTTCCCCTCTACTCGACACTCATTAGACCCATTATAGAGTACAATGCCCCTTTTGGAATGTACCTCACAAGACATCTGCAGCAGCTGGAAAGGCCACAGAAGTACCTCACAAAGAGGATTACTGGCCTCAAACAAATGCCCTACACTGGCTGTCTCAAAAAACTCCAGCTTTACTCCATAGCATACCGCCTACTCTGAGATGATCTCTGCCTAACATATAAAGCTATGTCAAACCCAGAGCTGATGGACATGCTACACCTAAAGAAATCCGAATCCCTCCGAGCTACATGCTCTAGGGACCTAAACCTTGTCACCACAATAAACAGGACATGCTGGAGGGATAGATTCCTGTCCCAGAGACTTCCCATACTCTGGAACAGACTACCTATCTATGTCAAGCAAAGTTCTTCATTAGCACTCTTCAAGAAAAATCTTGATGAGTGGATGGGAAATAAGGAAATACACCCCGGGGATCACTTCTGTGTCTCTGCTCGACAGTTGCACAGGAAAATAAGTTTCTTGGGTAAAGTAAGCCAGGGAACCTTGTTGGCTAGTCTTACGTAGGCCCTTGGGCCGATAGCCTAGTATCTACCTATTAACTTAAGAACCTACGAACCTATCCCCAGTGGAACAGTCACCCCCACAGCATAAACCAATAGTTGCCATAATCAGCTGCAAGCAGTGGTCAGAGAAGGCTCTAAGGTCAACAGAGACCAGACTGAAGACCTGGAAGCTGACCGGAGAGAAAGTATAACAGTTCATGGAATTGCTCAGGGGTCTAGCACCCCAAGAAGAGGAGGAAATAGGTGGAGTTGAAGAAGAATGTGGCAGCATCTCAAACCAGCATGCGTTAGGACTACAGAAAAGATATGTGGCTGAGTCAGGTATGAAAATAAGGTGCATAACAAAAGCTGGTGGTAGACTGCACAAGTCCAGGAAGTGATCAAAAGAAAGAAGGAGTGCAGGAAGAAATGGGAGATAGAAAAGACTGACCAGGCTAGGAAGGAATACTGGTTGGCTAACAAAGAAGCTAAGAAAGGAGTTGTCATACCAAAGAATAGGGCATCGGAGGCACTCTACCAACTTCTGGAAAGTGACTCAGTAGGTGGTGCAAAGAAACTATATCAGGTTGCAAGGTAGACAGACAGATAAAGAAGATACTGACACCCTTCATAAGGGATACTAGCAACAACCTACTCACCAGTCCACAGGACATCAAAGGCAGATGAAGGAGTATTTCCAGCAGCTTCTGAATGAAGAAACCCCACAGAAGCTGTACTGCCCCAGAAACAGCCAACATTCACAAGTTATTGAAGGTGAAGGATTTCTCTCAGATGACAAAGTGTCATTAAAATATAAATAGTTAACAAGTCTGATGGAATGTTGGATACTGAATTTATGCACTTGTAATTGCATACTGCAGTGTTACATTCTCTTCCATGTTATTAGCACTGTGACTATCCATTCCACAAAACTAACTTTCTGTGTAAGCCTGCTTTTGAACTTAACCACAGTGATAAGTACTCCACAGTCTTCTAACAATAATTTACTTTAGTTTCACCTGTAAGTAGAAAATTGCCTCACTGTTTCCTGCCTTAGCTCTACAGTGGAATATTTTACACATATGCTACATACCTGCTTTTTACCATGATGTACTAAAACATCTATTATCTTTTGAATGGCTTCTTAATTGCTAAAATTCTAAAAATCAGCTGTATTGTATTGTATTATGTTGTACATGCTCACTAAATGAATTGTGTTTTGTCACCGGTGAATATCAGTTGCTCAGACTGTCACTCAATCGTCTGTAATCAAGCAGCATGACTTAAACATGAGTTTTACAGTTTTACATGGAAAACAAAATGTTCAATTAAGCCACAGACATACAATTTTGTGTAATTTGTAATCTCTCTTTTCACATCTGAGAATAAACAACAATGCCATTTACAATTCATGTGGCCTGGGAGAGTACAATGCACACCACACAAAAACAGTATCCACTAAAAAACAGCAATGTTATGCACTTAGTATATTAAGCAAAATACAGCAGTGAACAATAAAGCAAAAATATTCAAGAAGACAGGCACTGCAGCACATCACAACAAATAATACAGAGAAAAGCACAACTGCAAAGCATTTTTACAGTAAGTAACATAATATGAACCATCGTTATTAATTGTGTACTCAGTGGTGGTAGTGTGCACTCATTCTAAATGCAGTAGCAGCCAACAGGAATGAGTTACCAGTGTACATAACGATTAAGGGAAAAAAATGGAGATACAGGGACAGAGAACCACCACTTATCATTGAAAAAAATGAAGGAGTATGTGTAAACAGATCCAACTAGAGCCAGCCTACTGTTGAAGAATTTCTTAGCGTTGAATATGCTGTACACACTGGGTAGAAGTGTAGAAGGGGGGGGGGTGGTCATTGTATCTGCTGTTCACAATTGTGGGGCTGGGGAAATAGCAAGAAAAGTAAATGTAGCTAATAATGGCAATTTGCTGGGCCATACATGTATTTGGTTCAGATGTTTAAGCATTTCATAGAAGAGAAGAGAATTGCTCTAATGTCAAAGCTCGCACACACAGCCCTTCTGTGCAAGTATCAAACAATCTGCATGTACAACAACCCTATACATCCCTTCTCTAGATTATATGCACTTCATAGTAATTTTACATGAATTCCTTTAAATGATATGACAGTTAAGTGCCTTTTAGAATTTTGACTTGTTTATTATGATTTAGAAACCAGATGGAAAACTTTAGGTTTGCAGAACAGATTTGGCAAATCATCTTATATTATTGTGCCTGAGATGTTTTCACTCTTAAAGCAGCACAACATTACCAACATTTTAATTCAAAGAAAACATTCCGGGCAGTGGCTATAAAAGTGGAATAAGGCCATTAATATTTATTACTATTGATTAACGAATTCAGAATGCTTCATGTGCTGAAAATGTATGTTGTCTTCTGAGTTCTACCTTCTTTGTTTTGTACAGATACCACAGAACTATATTCTTATTATAAAAGTGTCTTATTTTAAATATTTAAAAGTTTTAGTATAAATGCTTGCTTTGTGCACCTAATGTATTTTAGATGTTGTAGACAGCAAAGTTCATCACTGCAAGGAAGAAACGATGTATTTGTCATAATTAACTAAATTCATGCAACCATTAACAAGATGCTTATTAATGAAAAAGTACTCTGAGTTGATATACTCCACAGCATTAGCAAGTATGAAGATGGTAAAGATAAGCAAGATCGATAAAATGTGAGACGACTACTCCTGCAAGGAAAAGATAAAATGGAAGTTGTGCAATTGCGAGAAAATTAGAAATAGAAAGGTTAAGGGTAGAACATTTGATTAGAATCATTCACAAGTTGGTTTGGAGATGTCTGTTTATAATCTTAAGTGATATCGGCCTCCTTTCCTACAATTCTGAAGACTTTTGCAGATAAGAGGTTTCAGCTCAGTATACCACACTCACTGCTCCACAGTTGTGGCAAACAGCAACTTATGAATGATTCAGCCTTCATTGTCACAAGAGCAAAGTAAGGTACATTTGCATAGTATAGTAATGAGGGGACCAGCTTTGCTGCAGCTTCCATTTGCTGGGACTGTGCAAGGCAATTTTTATGGATCACACTGGAATGTGGTTATTTCTCACACTCATTTGCTTTACCTCATACACCTGACAGAAGAGATAATGATTATATGTATATTTCTGTACGTTTATGGTCCCTATATTACATATATTCTCATACTACTGCTCAGTCCGGGGCTGCTGAATGCAACTATTTTTTAGGTATGTTTAATCTGGGCCTGTAACCACATACATTTTGGCAAAAGCTTCAGCATATGTGAATCATGGAACATCCTGTGGATCTTCATTGCATAAATTAATCCAGGTACACAGTTTTATTTGTGCATCTTATTGTATAACTAGACATTTAGAAATTTTGTATAGCATTATGATATAATTTTACAGTTATCACATTTATGAATATCATTACAGCTCTTCATTTCAAAGTCTGTAAGCTGTTCGTGGAAAATCTTTTAGTCAGTATCTACAGCTTGTTCCTTGTTCTAAGAGACTCTAGTATAAGAACAGGTAACCTGCCGACTAATAAAAAGAGATTCTAAGAATTATTGTTTAACTATCGATGAAGTACATAACCAAAGCAAAAAACCAAAACAATGAGTTTCTCTGTGGGCAGCGTTTGCGCGTGAACCCTTGCTGCTAGTACCAACCCCTAGCTTCAGTGTCCGCTGTCTACCAGAGGTTCATAGTTCATAGGTTGGTACTAGGCTATTGGCCCTAGGGCCTATACAAGACTAACCATAACAATTCCCTGGCTATTTCTTCCCACACTATTTACTTCCCTGGACCCCTGTCTAGCAGGGCCACTGATGTGATCCCCGGGATGAATTTCCTTTCTCCCATCCAGTCATCAAGGTTCCTTTTGAAGAGGGCCAAAGAGGCACTCTGCTTGACATGTATGGGTAGTCTATTCCAGAGTTTGGGGAGTTAACCTATCCCTCCAGCATGTTTTGTTTATTGTGATGACAAGATTTAAATCCCTGGAGTGTGTGGCTCTGACGGATTGGGATTTCTTTAAGTGTAGCATGTCCAACAGCTCTGGGTCTGAGATCGCCTCGGAGTAGACGATATGTGAGTATAGCTGGAGTTTTTTAAGGTAGTCAGCATAGGGCATCTGCTTTAGGTCTGTGATTCTTTTAGTGAGGTATTTCTGCGGCCTTTCCAGTTGTTGCAGATGTCTTGAGAGGTACATACCAAATGGGGCATTGTATTCTATAATGGGTCTAATGATGGATGAGTACAGTGGGGAAGTGACCTCCTTTTTCTGGATGAAAAGCCCTTAGTGATGAGGTGTGCCACATAGAAGGATTTCCTGACTGTTGTGGCGATGTGGTTATAGAAGGTGAGACCACTGTCCACCTGTGTCCCTAAGTCTCTTATCACACTTTCAGTGTTTAGTGTACTGCCACCCATGTGATAATTCATGGGTACATGTTTTTTTCCCAAAGGGGATAACTAAACATTTCTTGGCATTGAGCTTGAGCCCATGGCTCTGGCACCAAGCATCTGTTTCTGTAAGGCCCTTTTGTAGAGTATCCACGTCATTTGGGGATTCAATAATGGCTCCCAATTTGCAGTCATCTGCGAACTTTGCTAGCCAGAGTCCCTTAGTGTTGGCCTGTACTTCAGAGAAGTAGATGCCAAACAAGAGAGGTCCCAGGACTGAACCCTGAGGTACTCCACTTGTTACTTGTCTGGAGCTGGATTTGGAGTCAGCTACTTTTACAGTGTGGGTTCTGTCAGTAAGCCAGTTGGCAGCCCATCGAGTGATGTAGGGATTAATGCCCAGCTTAGTAAGTTTATCTATGATTCCAGCATGGGGGATGGTGTCAAAGGCCTTGGTGAGGTCCAGATAGGCTGTGTGGACTGCCTTACCCTCGTCCACATCTTTAGAGACTGATTCAAAGAAGTCAATAAGGTTCAGGAGACAAGATCGGCCCTTCATGAACTCAAACTGGGTGGGGTCCAGTGTTTTAAGGCTGCCAATGTCTTTGTTTATAAGTTCCGTGATAATACATTCCATGGCCTTGCAGATCAGGCTCGTCAGACTGATGGGGCATTTCTTCCTGGGATCCAAGGTGGATCCCCCCTTGTGGAATGGGATAACTGTAGCTGTGTGCCACTTAGTGGGCATGAAGACTGAGGTGAGAGTATGATTAAACATGACACTTAGATGAGGTGCCAATTCATTTTGTAGTTCATGTAGTACATAGCCCGGGATTTCATCTGGTCCCACAGATGCTGTATTCTTAGCTTTGGAGAGTGTGTTTTTTACCTGTGTGGCCGTTATTACCAGAATGTGGCAATCTTCCAGTATTGAGATGGGCCATTTAGGGGGTGAGAGGGGGTGAAGTTGGCACTGAATCAATCTGCCAGGATATTGGCAATATCCTTGGGATCAGTATATTTAATGCCATTGTGTTGTAGCTCAGAGCAGATCTGAGCATTGCCATTTAGATTCTTGACATAGTTATAGAATGCCTTGTGGTTGTCTTTGGAATCTTTGGCAATTTTATTTTTATAACTAGCTCTGGAGGATTTTATGAGGGATCTCAGCTTCTTACTGAGGCTGGTAAGGGAGTTTTTTGCATCCTGGGATTTTCCTCTTTTCTGCAACAGTTTTTTCCTTTTGTTGTAAAGTTTGTTTATGGCAGGGGACCACCAGATTGGCTTCCTTTTTTTGGAGGAGAGCATCTTGGTTCTATTTGGGACGGCACGATTCATGCATGAGTGGATGTGCTTGTACAGTGCCTTAGTATAGGACTCAGCAGTCAAACTTTCAGTTCCTGTCTACATGGGTGTCATGAAGTTTGTAACTTCTGACTTGAGTAGCATGAAGTTGGCCTTGGAGAAGTTTTTTATGGAGGTTTCCTTACTGGGGGGTGGGGGTGGGATGTGGATGTTAAGGGTGATTAGCTTATGGTCTGACCTGATCAATGAGGGGGTGACCATAGGTGTGGAGCATTGATTTCCCATGTTGGTAATGACCAGGTCTAAGATATTGGAGACCCTGGTAGGACTATGGATTAGTTGATCCAGGGCATTGGAATTTATGAATTCCAAGAATCGTTGGGCAAAGGTGTTGGTGCACAAGTAGTTTTCCCAGTTAATGGCAGAGTAGTTGAAATCACACAGTATTAGGGTGTTTGATTGTATATTAATATTTTCCAATATGTTTAGAAAGGTGTATTGAGAATCTTGTGGCATGGTGGGGGATCTGTAGCAAGCTACAATTTGGATTGCAGTCTTACCTAGTGTTAGTTGCACCTGGAGAATTTCAGATGCATTGTGTTGGGCAACTAGCCTGGTGGTGTGAATATCCTTGGTGAATATGGACACTCTTCCACCTTTAGTGTTTCGATCCTGGTTTGGTAGTCGAAAAGTGTGGTAAGAGTTGTAGCCTGGTATTGCAGGGGTGCTGTCTGGAGCCTTGAACCAGGTCTCAGTTACTGCACAGATATCAATGTTCTCCATTTTTAGGAGTGCCTGGAGAGAGTGCATTTTGAGGTTTAGACTTCTAGCATTGCGTAGCATTAACTTCAGATTTTGCATGCTTGTACCTGTTATAGTGGTGGTTTTGTCCTTTGAACTTTGCCTAAAAAAGGCACTATAGGGGTGGCAAGAGCCTTAGCCAGTAACCTGAATCACAGGGGCAACAGGTGCAGACAATCTCTGGCAAAGCATTGTAGTCTGTCAATCATGTCATCCCAGGCAAACAGATACTGAATCCCCGTTGAATGACACCAGAAGCTTAACCAGTTGTTGAAGTCAGTCATTTTGTCCTGATATTGTGGTATCATTCTGGGCAAAGGCAGGATGCTACTCAGGGCCAGGGTCATACCTGCCTGGGCCACATGATCCGAGAGCTTTTCAATGTCTCTTTTCATGTAGTCCAGGGAGGTACGTCTCAAGTCATTCACTCCAACATGGACAAGGACAGAGTCATATTTGTACTTGTTGTGGAGTGACTTGAGTGCATGAGTTATGTGGCAGATCCTGGCACCCAACAGGCAGCTCACTGTAATTTTCTCCTAGATAATTCCCAAAGATAATTCTTCAACAACGTTATCTGATACCTCATCCCAGTATAGGAAAAAGTGACTTGTCCTCCTATGCTGTACTGCATTTGAAACTCAGGAATCATACCTTTTAGAAGTATGTGTCTAATACTGCTCACTTCTTAATCGAGTTATAACCTGCCTCATATTTATTTTATTTTCAGTGAATGCTCCATGTCAGGGTAGCCAGCAGCAACAGTCTCCCAATTATATACCCCTACTGAGTCCCCCTGGAGAACCCCCCCCCCGGATCTACCTATTTATTTTATTTTATTCTCTCCTATTATCTGCCTCTTTACTTTATCTTCTCTCATTCTCCTAATTCCCTACTCTTTTGCTTCCTCTATCTACATGGGGTATGCCTTATTACACAGTACCTATGGTGACCACTAGAGGGCAGCAGTGCCACGTTTGTCTCCCATTATTTTACCTGCTTTATGCTGTAGAATTTACACTAGGTTTTATCTCTATTTTTGTCTCTGTACTCCCATACCCTTTCTTTTATTTCTGTAGTTATCTCTATCTGGTCTCTACCTACTCTTCCATCCCAGATGGAACTCACCTTCATCCCTCACTGATTGCTTTTTTCTCCTCTGCACTGGTCCTCTTTGCCACATTATTGTGCTCTGACCCATACCTCTCTACTACCAATCTCTTGCCTACATTTTCCCTTACCTTTCCCTTCCCCACCCCCTCTTGGTACCTACTTTTGCACACCTCTCTAACCCCACCTCTCTATCTATCTCACTGTCCCTGCCCCTAAACTTATATATCCATCCCACCCTACATCGTGCCATTTTTCCCCCAGCCCAACTCCTGGCTGCTGAGTTTCCCTGTGGGCAGCGTTTGTGTTAAGTTACTGCTGTGGAGTGTTTTATGGTGATTAAAGATTAATTTGTGCTTGAGACATTTGTATATGTATTTTGTCCTGTGTAACAACTGCTGTTTGAAACCGTACTGCCTCCTTGTAATAGGTATATGTGAATTAATTAGTGTTGGTGTAGTCTTTTGTGCACTTTATCTTTACTCTGTATGGGTATGCACATACTTAGTGCTGTGGATAGTACTACAATCTCCCTAGCTAGTTTAGGTACTCCTTTCAAACTCATATTTGTTATATGCATCGCCTGCAGTTATTGTGCATGTATGCTTATTCTAGCCAGTATAATACGAGTGTTGGTCGTGAACCTCGTTTTGCTGCAAATCCCCTAGATTCCCTTTCACTACTCTCTGTTCCTGTTCTAGTATAACTTTTGTGTTCGTATAGCCTCTACAAGAACACAGAGACAGCTATGAACAGGTTTTTAATGTTTTTCTGCTGTTTATCCTGTTCTTAGCGCTTTCATTGCACACTATTCCTGTTCTAGCACAATTGTTTTGCTCGCACAGGCTCTCCAGGAGCATAGAGGAAGCCACGAACAGGTTTTATCTGTTTAGCCTATTTTCTCTTTAGAAAAACTACAAACAGGTTTTTAACTGTTTACCCTGTTCGTAGCGTTTCTGTTCATTGTGCGTGTACTCCAGTATGCAGAGACACCCACCAACCAGATTTTAATAAGTGCCCACCTCCTACATATTCCTGACCTTATGTCTGGATATTAATAGCCTCCCACTCTTTCTCAGGTTAGTTTGTGTGCTTTTCTGTCTCTGGATATATAGCTTACATACGCTAAGCAATCTCCCCTAACTATAGTTAATACACAGCGTCCATGCTAAAGAACCTAGCCTGTTTTCCTTTCTAACTATGAGTCAGTACTTTATCCTGCTTAAGGATTGGTAACACTTTCTCCCCTCTAGTAGCTTTATATCGCTAGCTTGCGCTAGCGTACAAAAAGACTACACGTAGGTTTTAAAAGATAGACTGCAATTTCTGTGGTTGCTACCTTGCTATGCTACCTGCCACTGTTATCTTGAGATAGTATTGAACTTTTTACAGTATTCTTTCATTTATTGCTGCATACCTAACTCAGTAACTTTGTATGATTGAACCTGTATGCTACTATTCCTGAACTGTCTCTAGTTTTGCAAACACTGTGTAACATGATATGTGTTGTTTACTTGCCAAAGGTTTTACTTGTATATCTGCTTAAATGTGCTTTGTTTCCTTAACCCTCTTTTTTTCTCTCTATTTTCCCTTTAAGCGTGAACCCTTGCTGCTAGTACGAACCCGTAGCTTCAGTGTCTGCTGTCTACCAGAGGCCCAAAGATAATTCTTCAACAATGTTATCTGATACCTCATCCCAGTATAGGGAAAAGTGACTTGTCCTCCTATGCTGTACTGCATTTGAAAAGCAGGAATCATACCTTTTGGAAGTATGTGTCTAATACTGCTCACTTCTTAATCGAGTTATAACTTGCCTCATATTTATTTTATTTTCAGTTAACGCTCCCTGTCAGGGTAGCCAGCAGCAACAGTCTCCCGATTCTTTACACCTATACTCCCTATTGAATCCCCCTGCAGAAACACCCCCTTCCTAGGATCTACCTATTTATTTTATTCTCTCCTATTATCTACCTATTTACTTTGTCTTCTCTCATTCTCCTAATTCCCTAATCTTTTGCTTCCTCTATCTACATGGGGTACGCCTTATTACACAGTACCTAGGGTGACCACTAGAGGGAAGTAGTGCCACTTTTGTCTTCCATTACTTTACCTGCTTTACGCTGTCGAATTTACACTAGGTTTTAACTCTATTTTTGCCTCTGTACTCCCATACCTTTTCCTTTATTTCTGTAGTTATCTCTAGCTGCACTCTACCTACTCTTCCATCCCAGATACCTTACTAGGAACTCACCTCCATACTGCACTGATTGTTTTTTCTCCTCTGCACTGATCCTCTTGGCTCTGGCCCGCTCTGTTCGCCCTGCGGGCTCACTCTGCTCTTTTAACCTACCCCCATATCCCACCCACCCCCAGTAGCCCTAGCCGTATACTTCCCTAGCCACACCCTCTCCCCACCTTCTTGTCCTTTACTCTAATCAGTCTACACATCCTAACCACTCCCCTTCATTTTTCACCTATCTCCTTACTCACTTTCTCCAACTCCCTTACCCTGAGCACTGTCCCTACTTCCTTTTCCTTTCCATTACTTCCAAAAAACTCTGCCTTCCTTCATTTTCTTCAATTCCTTTATCCCTGCCCAAACCTCTTTTGTAGTTGCACAAGTTACCTAATTGAACTTGCACAGCTAACCTTAGCAAGATGCTCACAAAAAAGAAAGCTCTCCCAACTAAGTTACTACTTATAGCCATTCTTATACCAGTCCTCGCTTCTGCCTACCTCCTCACCTCCTTTGAAAATATGAACTATGTTCACTTCAACTACTCTCCAAAACAAACAGCTATACAAACTTCTACCCTTACCCATTTTCAAATATATTATACATCTACCCCCTGCTACCTACTAGCCAAATACCATCGCCTCACCCATATTAAAGTCCATAACTCCTCCATAAGGAAACTAAAAAAATCAATCTAGTGACTTTTATAACCCTATGTCAAGACTAAAACCTCCCACCTTAAAAGATGGTGATATCCACCCCAACCCTGGCCCAACAAATGTTTCCACAGTCACAACTCACAGCACCACTTCCTCTACCCTAACTACCTTAACCAGTCTCCCAAACTCCTTGCTAATAGGACATCTAAATATCCGTAGTGTCTACAACAAAGTTGCCCAACTCCATGCCCTTCTTGACATTCATTCCTTTGATATCTTCTGTCTTACAGAAACTTGGTTAAAACTAAGAACTAAGGACAATGAGATTATTCCCCCAGTTTATAATATTTTGAGACTTGACCACACTAAACGGAAGGGTGGAGGAGTAGCCATTCTGTTTAGAACTGGTTTACAGATCTCCGCCATTCCTTTCACCCCCCCCCCAAGATAGTAAAGCAGAAGTCCTTATCACTAAACTTAAACTAAATACTAGCAAATCCCTAAACATCATCTGTACCTACCTTCCTCCTGGTAACAACAACACTATAATAGAGGATATTCTAAGCTGTGTTTCCACTAACTATCCACAAGAAACTATTATACTGGGTGACTTCAATACTGACTGGAACTGCATCAACACTGAAAACCCTTCCTCACATATTAACCTACATTGTTTCAGTCAATCAATTGCCACCAATACTAGAATTAACAAACCAAATAAAAAGAGAGCATCTTAGATTGGATTCTCATAAAAGACAACAACAAACTTATAAAGTTGGAACCTTGCCTGATGATGTAAGTGATCATACTTTGACTTACATTGTTAGGCAAAAGAATGACATTCCAAACTCCCCCATGTCCAGGATCTTAAGGTCAAATAAGTATTTTAACCAGATGTCTTTCCAAAATGAACTTAACGCCTGTGACTGGAACCCTCTAAAAACTCTCCCACTTGAAGAGGCTGTTAAATATTTCAACTCAAAATTCCTAACAATTCTAGGTGAACATGCACCCAAACTAACTATTAGAATGAAGACCAAGATAGCCCCCTGGATGTCAAAAGATACTAGACAAAAGATACTGCTAAGGAACAAATCTTGGGTTAAATGGAGATCTACCAGAACTATCTCTGAGAATCAAACCTTTAGACAGTTGAGAAATATTACAAAAAAGAGTCACTCTTATTGATAAAAAGAACTACTATTGTAAACTACAGCAAACTCACCATAATAATCCACAGATTCTAGCATAAATAGACTTCTACATCCTGGGCACTCTACCACACCAACCCCACTAGGATCTGATAATAATACCCCCCAGCAAACAGCCAATGCCTTTAACACCTTTTTTTACGGACACTATACAATCCTTAGCCTGTCATCTATCTACAGACAATGCTAGCCCCCCTATATCTTTACCTGACAGTCTACCTACCTTCCAACTTCAACCTATCTCTACTACCTACATCCAAAAAATCATTCAAAAGCTTAAGCCATGTACCCCCTCCGCAGACCAGTTACCATCAGAATATCTGCAAAGAGCAGCTAAATCAGTTGCCTACCCTATATCCATCCTTATAAATAAAACCATTAATGAAGGAATCATCCCAGAAATCTGGAAAATCTCACACATCATTCATTTACATAAAGATGGCAACTCTAATGATTATTCCAATTACAGACCTATAGCTCTCTTATCACCCCTAGCTAAGGTCATGGAAAATGTATTCACCATCAGTTAATGGCCCACTTAACCCAACACAGTATCTTAGCTAACTGCCAACATGGTTTCAGGCCTTACCATAGTACCACCACAGCTCTCCGTTCTTTCACCGACTCCATCAATTGTAACTGTAATAACAATAGTCTCTCTTCAGCACTCTTTATTGATTTATCTAAAGCATTCGATATGGTAAACCATTCCCTACCCATAAAGACCCTCAAATCCCTCTCTCTAGATAACAAAGCTATCCTCTGGTTTAAGTCCTATCTTAACAATAGGCAACAGGCAGTTCTCTGGGACAATAAACTATCCTCCCACCTGCCCATCTCCCTTGGAGTCCCACAAGGCTCCATTCTAGGACCTCTCCTTTTCCCTTTGTTCATCAATGACCTTCATGTTGCAATCCTTCAAGCAACCTGTATACAATATGCTGATGATTCTACACTCATATGTACTGCCAAAACTTCACCTGAACTTCATGCTCTAACCCAGAAAGTATTTAGCACAGTAGAGGCTTGGTTCTTGAAATGCTGCCTCCTGTTGAACGCTAAAAAAACCAAGCTCTTGCTTTTCACACCTAACACTAAATCGTCTCCCATAGATTTCTCAATTAAATCCAATAATGGCACCCTTATATCCCCCTCCACTACCAAACTGCTAGGAATCACAATCGATAACAATCTCACCTTTAATAACCATATCAATAAGACCATTAAAACAGTAAATAGAAAAATAGGCTGCTTAACTCCATCATCCAGAATTAGAATCACTCATTCCCATTTAATCTCATCTCTTCTGTATGTTTCACCCATATATACTAACCTAAAACAAACTAATCTTGTCAAACTAGCCAACTCCTATAATAATATAGCCAGATTTGCCACTGGGAACCCTTTTAGAACTCACCAATGTCAGAACCTACAGCAACTAGATTATCTAGAACTAAAAAACATTTTGACATATTCCCAACTAACCATTGTTCATAAGATATTTTACCAACCAAACAACACCCCTATTCTTTCTAACCTCATTACCCCATACTGGAATTTCAACTCCTTACGATCTTCCGGTAAACTTCTTGCTAGCATAAGCAAGTCTAATAATCTGGCAGGTGACTCCTTGTTCACCAATACTGCTGGAAAAAACTGGAATACGCTGCCACAGGATATAACTATACTCCCCTTGCTGCCACTCTTTAAACAAAGGCTCAAGAAATACCTAAAGACACACTGTTTATGCCCCTGTAGCTACCCTGACTAATGCTCTGATTTCTCTACTTCTACCACCAGCCTGTATCCTCTCACTAATCTATTATACTACAGCCCTATGGAAGTAGTTACGATCTCTAGTAATTTACATGACGTCATGAATGTTATTATCAGTTGTTCTGTACATCTCACCATTGATAACATACTGTAAAATTACCTATCTTTCTTGTACAATTTTTGGAAAGTAATGTAATCATTCCTATTAATTAGCTGATTTAGTATCTCTACTTCTTTGTAGAATTGTTCCATGATATATATATATGTGTGACACAATCACATGTAATATTTTATTGTATGATACATTTTTTTCTTTACTATATCTCTTGTTACTACTGCAGCTTTTCTCCCTGGGCCTCCACTGAAAATGGACATATATCCAGCTGAACTAGCCCAGTTAACAAATGTAAAATAAAATAAAATAAAATAAATAAATAAATATACTTCACCAGGCAACTTACAAGAAATGTTTTTTTCCCAGTTTCAGCAAGCAGTAACCTTCTGCTATAATACATCCAAAGAACTGCAAAGGAGTTTCTGATTTCTTATATATAATAACCTTTATGCCATAAATTCTGTTTAGGACAGTAGATTATTCTTATCATTAGTGCTGTACAACATTCTTTAGTGCATCTACTTCCTACTTCATTTTTAAATGTTCCCCAAAAGGAAGGAATGGAGTATGCATGCTGATAATTGTAAACTTTGTAACATAATTACTTGAATAACACAGGACAAAAATCTCCAAGATGGTCTAAATACACACCTGGTGAAACGGTAATGACCTCACCATTGATGCCAGTAAATGCAGTATCACAAAATACGATAAAAATGACACAAATTATGATTACAAAAATAAATGGTCAAATCACAAAAAGCGGCATCATTGCCCCATCAGAGAATATCTAGGGAAGGTAGTAAACAACAATTTCAACATTAACAAATGCAGAAAAATCATATTCTGTAGCCCATCTATTTCTAAATAGCATCATACCAAACCATAACCTCTTTAATGCAAACCGTGATTAAATACGGTGCTGCATTTTGTAGCCTTTGAACAAGCCACCTGAAATGAACTTAAAAATGTATAGAGATTCCTTTTTGTAACCTTTCTTTCTTTCTGAAAGAACTTGAAATGGCACAGTAATTCATTACTAGAAAAATAATAGGATTAGAAAGCAGTGTACTCAGAAAGGCTTTAGAAGTTGCCATTGTCTTCTGTTTCTTATATGTTGCCTGGCTTAGAAGAGAATGTTTAGTCTGGCACTGTTGGAATGTTAATGCCTTAAACACACCACATTTGGAAGCTAACACCAGATTGTAGAACTCCACACTAAAAATAAATATAAATAAAAGACAAAATGTGACAAATATATAGTACATCTTCCTAGGTTATGGGATAAGTTTTACATTCAGAAGAATTTGTTTATTAACTTCCTTCAAAAATAATCATGATTTGTATATGAATTACAAAGTATCAATATGGGGCTACAGCAGTGAAGCTTTTTGAAGACCATCAAGTTGTAAGCTTGACAGTCAAACCTATGTACTAAATGAATAGCAGGTTAATGTCTACATTTCCTTATAAATGTCATAAAATAGACACATTTAGATATGTAACACTAATAGCAGTACAAAGTGCCCTGTTACTCCTATTGCACAGCAGTGGCTGTCTCAGAGAAACCTCACTCTGTGCTGACGTACACCTCCCTTCCTTAAAATAACATACTTGCTATGTCACGTATCCATAGTTTTGACAGAAAATAGCAGAAAACAGCAGATGCCATCCCAGTCTTTAATTCTATTAGATGTCTTAGTAGGTAACATGGTTATTTGAGCTTCCTACTTTTCATTTACTACTACACTGTTGAACAGCATATCGGCAAGCAAAACCTATCAGATGTCCTACTCAGGGAACATTTAAGATATCACCTAAAGAGCATTGATAGTAAAATGTAGTAACATGAAAGACAGCAAGGTGACATCAGAGAATCGATATGTTAGTGCTGGTTAAGAAAAACATTAGCAGAAATTCTTTGTGAGCTGCTCGTTGGTAAAGCAGTTTCCATCACAACTTACAAATGTTGTTCATGGCTCAAATCTCTTGAAACATAGATGTACAGATTAATCACTGCTGCAGGAGCCTTAGCTATATGGGTTATATCCTGCTAAGGATATAACAGCCAGGCATCTTCCAAAGCTTCAGGGCACCTTCCACGAGCCCACATTTTCAAACAGCTCAAGGTGACTAAAAGACAAGTTTGGGCACAAAGCCCTTCAGAGCTTTACTGCCACGGAACGGTACACTCCTGTGAAGCTTTTGACGATTGATGGTTGGTGTGTGCTTTCCTTAGCTGGGCAGATAAGTTCCCTTTGAGGAAAAAACTTACATTTTCTTACTTTTTTAATGATGTTTTATTACTCTCCTCTTCAGGAAAGTTTTTTTAAAGCTAAGAGTTTTGTGTTTTAACGGATTGTCTTGAGACTGTAACATACTTTTAAATGGAGTGCTCATAGTTTTTGTCAGTTTAAAAGTAATGTTATCTAACTAATAAACTTTTTTTTCTGTGGAGAAATTATGTTCATTTTAAGGCTGTGGGGATGCTATAGTGTTTGAAAGTGCTTTTTACAGAGCTTTTTTCTGTCAAAAACGTTACTTTTGTGCACTGGTAGTTTTACTGGCATTGCTATTTGGTTTTCCCCAGGATAGAGGCAACATTTTCAGCTTGACCATGCAACAGATTGTCATTCCCATGGTCTATTCTTCTTCCAACCACAAAAAGAAAATGTTAAGTAAACAATCTTTTCCACCACAGCAGGCTTGCAATATGCCTCAGTCACAGGTGGGTGACTCTGCTGGGTGACTCTGTTGTGATCATTTGTTGTACCTCACACCACTCATCTTTTCTGGATCCTTCTGGTGTAGCATCTATGGCCACTATAGACCAGGGATTAGCCATGTTCTCTGCAGCTGCTGAGTCCATTCAGTGAGCAAGGGAGAACCACTCTTGTTTATGTGATAATGAACAAGGAAAATTTCCTTGCTGTGTCAGAATGCTGTGCCCATCCCTAGGGAAGTAATGGATGCCATTAGTAACACAGTTCCCTCAATTTGTTCTGTTATAAAGAAACAGAAAACCGAGGATGTATCTACTGCTCCTCAACTTTTATTGGGTAGAAGTAGTTTACTGGGATTGGCTCAGGGTCTGATTTGGCAATTGAGCCTTCTTGTAGAGCATTTTTTGATAAAAGAAAGAGTGATGCCACCTTACCTGAATAGGTTCAAGTTTCTGAATCTGAACAGAAAGATGCAGGGTTTTGTCCTCAGATTTCTGATTCAGACTCAGAGGAGAGCTCTCTTTCTGATTCTCCTTGTGGGGGTTTCTCTTTCTGTGAAAGTATTGCTAGAATGTCCCAATTTGTTTCAGTGGGAGAACACCGAGATTTCTTAGTCCCTTAAAAAAATACTAAGAGTTGTTACAGAAGGAGTGTCCAGAACCTATAGCCATTCTTCCTGTCCTATCTGCTTTAGAGGATGTGTCTTACTGCCTGCAATTTTCCTGCTTGTCAGCCAGCTGTCCCTAAAATGGCAGATAGGATGTGAAAAGTTCCTCAGTCTTTTAAATGTTTATGTACCATTCCCAAAAATGACCCAACAGCTATAGCCTTAGTTGACTCCTCTGCTTCTAAGCACTTAGTTAATTCTAATCGTAGTCGTTCTAATAAGGATAGGAAAATTATTGCTAGTATGGGGCAAAAGTGTATACTTCTGCAACTGTGAATGTCAGAATCTTAAATTGTCAGGCTCATATATTAAAATGTATTCTGAAATATTGTAAAAGTATGAGTAATGTTTTATCTACAGTTCCTTCTTGTGAAGAAAATCTGCTTTAAATAACTTAATTTATTTTACTACACAGATCACCACTCATTGTTTGCAGTGCATGCGTGTGTATGACTCTGTTGATACTTTTTCCAGGGATATGGCCACTGGTATGGTGGTTATAAGGAAGTTTGCTTGGCTGCATTATCAGAACTTCCAGATGATGTTAAAAATGAGATTTTAAATTCTCCATTAGATAGAGCTTTAGTGTTTGGCCCCTCTGCTGAAGAGGTGATAAAAACGTTTGATGAAAGGTGCAAGCTGATCCAGGGAATCTAAGATTTTCAGTCCTCCTTTTAGAAATTGTCGAAGGAATATTCATTTTTTATTCAATTTCAGCAAAAAGTAGAATAAACAGTCCCAGCAGATTTCAGGTAAACAGACATTTAAGAGAAAGTGGCAATGATGTTCCAAAAAGAAGTCTCAAACCTCCCAAAACCAAGGACACTCCAACAAGTCTGAATGACTACTCAAAAGATCTAATGACCCCTTCCCACCCTGGCCCTCTTTCTCTTCCAGAAAGCCTGCATTTCCATTTTTCTCTTTGGCAACAGACTATTTCAGATAAATGGATTCTGAAAATCACTTGTCAGGGTCACAGATAGCAGTTCTTCCTTTTCAGGGGTCATTCCCCATCTTGCAGATCAGACTGTTTTGTTTCCTCCTCCTCTTCATCACATGCTATCCAAAGGAGTGATAGAACCAGTTCCTCCTTCCCATGTGGGGAAGGGGTTTTATTCAAGGACGTTCCTAGTCCCAAAGAAAGAAAATGCTTGAAAACCAGGAGACTAGTTCTGGATCATTCTCTCCTACACCTGTTTTTGATAGTGCCCACTTCACAACCTGTTGCCTCTTCTTCTTCTTTCATGTTTTCTGATAAAACTAGACTTTAAAGATGCTTATCACTTTTTTATTCATCCAGACTTCAGGTGTTTCTTAAGGTTTTGTGTGCCTGGATCACATCATCAGTTTTCTGCCTTACCCTTTGGATTATCTACTGCACTAAGAAAAACAAAAAAACGGAAGGCAAAGAACCGAGCTGAAACCTAAAACACTTTTTATTATACAAAGGTTAAGCACTTTCATCCTCGGTACAGTAGGACTTCACCAGAGCACTACATCACAGAGAAAAAAAATATTTATACCCTTATCCCTCAATTAAAATGGTCATTCATTAAGCAATCAATCACTATGTTGACAGACAGACTAATGAGCTTTACAAACCGCTTAAAAACATCCAACCCATAAATGCTTACTTTTCAAATAATATATATATATATATATATATATATATATATATATATATATATATATATATATATATATATATATATATATATCTCACAGCAGTTTTTTAAAGCATAAATAATGCTAGAATAAAATAAGTTAAGATAAAAACCACACAAAAACATTCTCAAAAAAGATCATCATAGAAAAAAAGCAACTCTCAGCTTTAAAACACTAGACAGTGAAGTGGTTTCATTCAAGCCAAGGTATACAGTGGCAATGGTTTTCAATTTCCATCTGAATTCCAGAAATTCTAAAAAAATCATCCACTGGCCCCCTTGTCTGCCCTAAATCAACCTGATCAATGATCATATATTTAAATCCACGAGACGTGTTTTTCACCAAATGTTTGTACAGTGCATTTCCTACTTCTTTCTTCTTTATATCATAAAGGTGCTGGTGTTAAAACCCTTTTTCTAAGACCAAGTTTAGTCCTACCCATGAAGAAGGCACTGCAACCCCACATAATAATTCACATAAATTAATAAGCTTGCTGACAATATTGACAGTGATTTACTGTTTGAGTCTAAGATTGGTTTTATTAATGGTTTGTTGTCTAAACTTGAGTGTGACATTGAGTAGTTACATAATAAAAAGGCAAAGAAATTGTTTAGAGGTAGGACTGCTTATGAAAAATGTACTACCTCCCCCCTCCCCCTGTTGTGCATGATTTGGCTCAAGAATCTGTGGACAGTAGCGGTATTGAGGATGAATCTGTGGTTGTAATAACAACAATGAGGACTATGGTTTGGATAATGAGGTAGGGGGAGATGTACTTTTAGAGACACCCACTTTGAGGTAGTCTCACAAGTTGATCAATCAGAGGGAGAGATACCAGCATCAGTGGTCTGAATCCAATTTCTGTCCACACAGCCACCCTCTTCCACAGAGAGGGAGGGAGGGAGAGGGAGAATGAGAACAACTCCTTGATTGAACAAAACTACTGCATGTTCTGTTGTTCAGAACCACCATGGTGACTTTAAGTTACACAATTACAGTGGCTTTGAAGTTAATATGATGTGGGCTAATTTGTTTGAAAGGGTCTTAACTTTTCTCCCAGACAGGAATGCTATTGTGGATAATGTTTTATTGCAACTTAAATTGTTTGCAAGGAAATTGAATTGTGCATTTTATTTTAGGAATGTTAACAATGAGAAGAGTGTTGTGAAATCTGTTCTTAAAAGGCGTAGTGTATTCAAACCCCAATCCCACCCTATAGTTGTATTGTTTGAAAAATTGTGTGAAATTGATCATACAAACTATTTTAAAAGTGGCTCTAGGACAGAGGTTCACCATTACCTGACCCTTGAAGAGAGGACCTTACTGAAAGAAATTATTTAGAAAAAACTACTAAGCTTAATGAAACTAGACAAAGGTGTGGGCCTGGTGGTTTTGGACACCAATGATTATATTAATAGAATGTTTAGTATACTGTACTCAGATATGTATGAAGAGGTTTTGGTCAACAAAGTGAATATGGCTTATAGAAACATTGACCTGACATTAGAAGAAATGTTACTTGAGAATTTGATTTCTTTTGATGAATATGAGTTTTTGATGGTCCATAACCCTAGGACCACCAATCATGTTTGGAATCCCTAAAATCCATAAAAATCTATTAGATCCATCAATATGCCCTACTATGGATGGTAAAGCATCTAAAACCTTTTGCCTGGATACATATATTGATTTTCATACAAAAAACATTTTTGAGAATAATGGTTGTCATCTAAAAAACTCATGAGATTTTTTGATGAAAATTTCAAATGACATGTATAGTGATGGTTTGATTTTTGTGATGATAGACATTCAAGATTTATATTTTGTCATTCCCCATGAGCTAGGGGTTGAATGGTTTTATGAATATTTGAGTTTTTTTACCAATCTTGATAATACGTTGATTAGTTACCTGAGGGCATTTATGAATATGGTCCTAGAAAGTAACTTTTTGGTATTCAAAAACTAATTGTTTAGACAAAAGATGGGTGTAGCTATGGAGGTCATTTGTGCCCCCATGTTTGCTAATGCGGTGCTATCTTATTTGGAGGCTAAGCTTGTACTGAATTCTGAGTTCACAGAGAGCTGGGTATATTATGGACATTTTTTGGATAACATGATTTTATTTTGGATTGATGTGATAGATAGATTGCAGGAATTTTATGACTACCTATACTCTACTACTGACCTTTTGAGGTTTACGATGGATATTCAGGTGAATATGGTTAATTTCATGGACATCACTATTAGGAAAAATAAGGTGAAAAAAAAGTTTTGATTCAACTATTGTAAGTCCACAAACTCTGATTCTTTTTTTTTTTTGCATTTTGATAGTATGCATCCTTGAATGGCCAGTATGTAAGACTGGCCAGGATGATAACGGATGATTGTAATTTCCAGCTGAAATGTGATAAACTGGTGAACATGTTTAGCTTAAGAGGCTACCCAGAGCCCTTTTTATTGCATATTTTAACTAAAACTAAACAAAAGAGAATGAGTAGTCATTTTTTACATTTATTAGGTTCTAGGGGTATGGGTGCTCCTGGCCTTACACGAGTAACCACTAATCCTGAAATGTACAGTAGGGTCCTTACTGTGACTTATAATAATGATTTCTTTGGTGCTAAAGGTATTATCCAAAGAAACTGGAGAGTATTTGAGCTCGAGCAGGAACACATAGAAATTGTGGGGGAAAAACCTGCCATTGTCTATAAAAAGGATCTATGTGTTAAGACATTATTGGAAAGTCAATAGGCTGGTTGGGTAATGGACGTATGACTAAATGTGGTCATTGTGCTCAAAAGACATTATTGGAAAGTCAATAGGCTGGTTGGGTAATGGACGTATGACTAAATGTGGTCATTGTGCTCAATGCCCTTATATTATGGAGGGGGCGTCGGTGGTGCTACAAGGCTTTGGGCAGATTAACAATGCTAAGAAATTTTATTGTGGGAGTAAGGGAGTTGTTTTCCTGGCCTTATGTGAGGTTTGCAGTGCATTCCACATAGGTAAGACTAAACATAGTCTTACAAAAAGGGTTTACCAGCCTCTTTATGATATAAAGATGAAAGAACTAGGAAATGCACTGAACAAATATTTGGAGGAAAAAAAATGTCTCATGGATTTAAATTTATAATCATTGATCAAGGTTAATTTAGGGCAGAGAGGTGGCCAGTGGTTGATTTTCTAGAATTTCTGGAACTCAGATTGCAAATGAAAACCACTGTCACTGTATACTCTGGCTTGAATGAGACCACCTCACTGTCTAGCGTTTTAAAGCTAAGAGCAGCTTTTTTCTATGATGATCTTTTCTGGGATGTTTTTGTGTGTTTTTTATGTTAACATCTCATTTTATTCTAGCGTTATTTATTTATGTTTTAACAAAGTACTGTGATATATATATATATATGTATATATATATATATATATATATATATATATATATATATATATATTGTTAACTTTTACCTTAAAATAAGACAAGACAACGTTTCCTCTCTTTCAGTGGTATTTAATACACACACGTGTGGGAGCCTCATGGAAAGCACCAGGGAGACTCCCAGAACAAAAGAATGCAGAAGCTTACATACTGTTAATACTGCTGACAGTACAAAAATATCAATTGGACCAATTAGGTCATTACATAAGAACAATTAACCAATCAATGGTTTACCCATAGGCTTATAGCAGTTCATAGTACTACATCTTTAGGTAGAGAAAGAAAATCGGAAGCACTTCCATAAAAGGACATTTCCTGTTTTTAAGCAGGCTCTTGTTCTTCTGTATTTTTCCACTATTCACAGTTTACTCAGAGTTCACAGTACAACGTACATGCACACAGATTATCATGTACCCAATTTCCTTAAACACATGCTTTTGGCCATTCATATTCTACAATCCCCCATTTGATGCTGTGTAATCATCACCATTTAGTCTATCATACACTATCATACATTTGCCCTAAGTCTAATATAACCATGTTGCTGATTCCTTCAACATTGCCACATATTTTTAGCTAATCATTCACATTTATAGCTGCAGGCATATAAAACTTTGGTACCCTTTTAATAGTTTTGGAAGACATTAATTTTAAAATTAATATTTTAATCAGAAACACAACAAGAAAGGCAACAATAGCTAACACTGCAATTAATAAAATTCACTTCAACAGTCCACCTCCCCAACCTGAAAACAGGTTGGTTAACCATGCTCATGTTGAGTTATCGGCCTCCTTGGCCTTAGAGAGTTTGGAGATTCTCTGAATCAGTTCAAGATGGCTTTCAGTTTCGTGCTGATTATCAGGAATAAATGTACAGCACTTAAAGCACAAGTTCCACCTTTCGCCGCTAGGGTGAAGTCGAGAGCCATACAATTTTGGAGGACTACAGCTCTCATGGCAGTCAGTTCATCAGTCACTTGTTCTAAAACAGAAAATTTGGCATTGCTTAGTATTTCAAGCAACTTAGACAGCTTTCTTAGTTCCCAAATTGATTTTACCGCTCCGTATGCTGGAATTATTCCAGCCCACGATATGACGTCATCACCCAAGTCCATATGAGATAGTCCTTTAGTGCCAGCATGAGCCAAATTTATGATGATAAATCCATGAAGCATCAACTTGGCCTACCGGATTGGTAGGCTTCTTGACCTCTCGGACATTTTGAATTTTTCCTTGAGGTAAAACAGATACATGTCGGATGGCTGGAACTAAATAACCTAAGAAACAGCTACCAGACCAGTTTCCCAGTAGCCATTTTTATAGGCTATTCTACCACACACAAAGTAGCAATTTTCCACCTTAGTGGTGATATTACTATCTATGTAACTTTGTTCAGAATGAAACACCTTTTTATCGATTAATCCCAGCTGTTGGTATAGGACGGAATTATTTATTTTCTCTTCATATGTTTTATGCACCAGTTCACAAAATGAATCATAGGTTGTGTTACAGTAGAAGGAGTCATTATTACACCTGTAGGGAACTGTCACATTGCAAAAACTCCATCCTACCTTGACTTTACCAAATTTCTGAAAACACACAGTCCCATTTTGATGATTAAACAGATGTAATGCTATTCTGTCTTTTGAAGTGACATTTGAAGTGTCATAGATCAGGTTCATCCAGGTTTCATCAGCCCCTAAAGGAACTGTACTTAGCCTCAATCCCCCATGATCAGTAGGTAAAGTGGTACAGATCCAGCAATCAGATACATTGAGAGATGATGCATAAGCAAATTTAATAGCTTGGTAGGTGTTGAAAGGTGGATGCCAAGAAGCTCATTTGGTGTGATGCGTCAATGGAGCAGGAAATAGAAATGGCCACATTAAAAATAATACTATGACAAGAATAACCAGTCAAATGATTGTACAATATTTGTGTGGAAATGGTTGCTGTGCTGTTGTAGTCTCAGGAGTTTGAGATTTCCCAAAAAGGTTAATGTTAGGCATCATGAGGTGCTGGAACAGTTCTACTTCGAGTGTGAGTGGCAATAGGAGGAGAATCTGGAGTTGAAAAAGTTAAAGGTTGTTGGTCTTCGGATGGCACAACTTTTTTCACATGTGAAACATGGATCCAAGTAGGAGATCCTTGTAGTCACACAGCAGATGACGTCGTCAAAAGTACCAGGAAGGGCCCCTTCCAGTGCGGCTGGAGCGCTGTTTTTCTAGAGAAGGACTTAACGTATTCCCAATCGCCTGGTTGTAGAGCAGATGACAGGAATGGATCCAGAAGATGCTGAGCAGCTGCTACTTGTCGATGATGAAAATGTAGAAAGGAAACAAGAGATTTGCAGTACAAAAGAATATCATTATCAAATGCATGATATTCAGAAAAGGGTGGTGGTGGTGGTGGTGTCATGGGCATACGCAGAGGGCAACCCATGAAAATTTCATGAGGGGAAAGACCCTTTGTAGGATGCGGTTGTGCTCACATAGAAAGTAAGGCTAGTGGTAAAGCCTGTAACCAAGTTAGGCCTGTTTCTGAAGTAACTTTGGCAAGTCTAGTCTTCAATGTCTGATTCATTCGTTCAATACTTGATGCCTGTGGCCTATATGGGCAATGAAATTTTAAAGTGATGCCTAACATTGTACACAAGGAATCGACTAACTGAGCAGTAAAATGTGTCCCACAGTCAGAGTATATTTGACAGGGAACACCAAAATGAGGTATCATTTCATAACACAATTTTTTTGCAACTGAAATAGCATAATTTTAAACACATGGGTAGGCTTCTAACCACCCAGGAAAAACATCAACAACAGTCAAAACATATTTAAATCGAGTGCAAGGTGGAAGTTCAATAAAGTCCCACTGTAAGGCACAAAATGGTCCCATTGGTTTAGGGAGTGGTTGAGCGGGAGCTGTAGTGCCTTTTGAAATATTATGCTGTAAACAAATGGAGCATGTGCTCAGGAAATGTTGCACAGAAGCAGAAAGTCCTGGGGCATACCAATCCCTTTCGATTTGTTTTATTAAAGCTTGCACCCCTACATGGGCTGGCAAGTGATATGCTTTAATGAGAGAATTTAACATGGATGTAGGACAAATTAATCTGCCATCGGGATGTTGCCAAATCGAATCAGGGCATTTGAAACAGCTTTGAGCCAGCCATGGTTTTCTTTCTGATTCCAGTGCTTCATCTTGTAAAGTTTTTAAAACAGTAGTGTCAAAAGTAACTGCTTGTAAAATAGGCTGCAGAAATTGTCCCTGAACAGTCTGTGAGAGAGCAGCCTGCTTGGCAGCCCAATCAGCCAACTCATTAGACTGGTGAGCTGCACACTTAACAACAGCAATTGCAGAAGGTAGTAACAAGTCCTGTAGTAGGTAATCAGTGTACATATAATTTTTAATAGGTGTCCCAGAGGATGTTAAAAACCCTCTTTCCTTCCACAAGGTACCAAAATCGTGAACAACACCATGGGCATAACTGAATCAGTATAGATAGTAGCAGATCTGTCTTTGGCCATTTTACATGCATGCAAAAGTGCCACTAATTCAGCGGCTTGTGTGGAGGTACTAGGTGGTAAATTTTCAGTTTGTAAAATCTCAGATGGCGTACAGACTGACCATGCAGCCTGGAGTTCACCAGAATCATTTCGTAAGCAGGATCCATCCACAAAAAGAAGTAAATCAGGATTAAGCAAAGGAACATCATGCAAGTCTAACCTGGGAGAAAGAGAACAGTGTTAACAACAAGTACACAGTCATGTGATTTGCCCTCATCACTGGTTGGTATCAAAGAGGCAGGGTTTAGTGGTGAGCAACGTGTAATTTACACAGCAGGATTACTTAATAAACTTAACTCATATTTAGTGAGGCGAGCATTAGAAAGATACTGGGTTTTAGTTTTTAAGAGTAGTGCTTGTACCGCATGAGGTACTGCTAGTATGGTATCATGACCTAAGGTTAATGGTGCCACCATATCAACCAAAACAGCAGCGGCTGCCACTGCTTGCAAACAGGGTAGATAGCCAGAGGCGATAGGATCCAGCTGAGTGCTGTAATATGCTATAGATCGATAGCCCCCTGTGCGGGTTTGCACCAGCAGACCCAGGGCGGTATTATTTCTTTCACAACAAAAGAAAACACATGGTTTGGAGTAATCTGGGAGCCCCAGGGCAGGTGGGTTTATCAATGCTGCTTTAATAGGCTGAAAAGCATTTTCATGTTCAGGGGACCAAGGCAGAGGATCTGTGACGTCCTTTTTTAGAAGCTGTAACAGAGGGGCCGAAATTTCTGAAAAGTTGGGCACCCACTGTCTACAATTGCCTGCCAGACTGAGAAACCCCCTAAGTTGTCTCTGAGTGACAGGGCGAGGGGCAGTCTGAATGGATGTGATTCTACTTGGAAGTATTTGACGCAAACCCATAGAAATGATGTGTCCCAGGTATTGCACCTTTTCCTGGCAGA